>NW_023637624.1:3015256-3363425 GCF_015220235.1 Choloepus didactylus | reverse complement strand
CAATTGGGAATGGCAGTAAAACTGAGAGTGCCATTTGGTGGCCATTCTTCACTACTTCCTAACATACTAAGGCCAAGCAACATTGCAATGGAAATTAACTTTTTATTTTTCATTTGGCTGGTTGGTAAGTTATTCCAATTTTTCAGGATGCAGCCCAGGGAGCTATCAATCTGAATGATGGAATGCACTGCTCATATTCTGAAAGGAGAGAGATAGAAGGATACTCACTCACTAAGGCTTGCATCCCATAGTCCTGCAGCTGAGTAGTACCCTTGCAACACCTTTTCGTCCCTGGGTGTCCCTGTGGGAGAGAAAACCTTAGACTTGGGAGTCTGGTTTCCCCCTTGACTCCCAAGCCAGACCCAGAGGGCTGGTGAGCCAGATCCTCACCCCAGCAGCTCTGAGCCAAACCTCCGCGCCTTCCCTAACTCTGGGGCAGAAAATCTTTCAGTAAGCTTTGTGCATGACCCAATCAAAAAACCACCACAAACAGAAAACCTAAAGGGATGGAGGTCCCGCTTGGCTAAGGCCTCTTTTTCCTTTGGGAGGAGAAGGCTGACGTTATCAAGAGCAGCTAAGGGTTGTTTGTAGGAATAATACATAAGCCACATGCAAAGGAGGAGGTGAGCAAGAACATCAGCAAAGGGAGGAGAGAGGGGCAGGAAGAGGAGAGAATGGGCCTGAAACGGGAAGAAAGGGAAGGGAAACTCTCATCCAAAGGCTTAGTGAGGTTGAACGGACTGCTTTAATTCTTCCAAAGTGGGTAGTGCAAGAAGTGTCCTGTGGGGATGGGTAACTGACAAGAGTGGAGAGGACTTGCCAGAGACAAAAGAACTCAGAGAGTTCTCTTCTAATTGCCTGAGTTGCCAGTCTGGGGAGAAATGTTTTAAAAGGCATCTAGTTCCCTGGAGGGAGAATGCCCTGGAAAGGGCCAGTAGCAAAATAAAAGGTGATGGAGGAGGCTCCTCAGTCTTCAGGTTCTGGGAGAGGGCATATAATCCAGCAGGGCCAAATGTGGGGTTCTTGCCACCCCTTACAACGTAGTTCCTATCCACGAACCAAACACAAACCCAACAATTACTCCTTCCTAGCCTGTGGTCTGAGGCTCCGGGCGGGCGGGGGGGGGGGAGGAGGTATGCAGATGAGCGCCAACAAAAGGAGTCACTGACACTTGGAGTGAAGGAGGGAACAGAGACAGAAAGATCCATAGTGCAAATGTCTGGACCTGCGTTCTCCCTAGGGTCAGAAAACAGATAAGTGGTATAACATGCTCCAGTTTAAGAAAAATTAGGGCATGTGTGTGAGAAGGGACTTAGTAGAGCCTGGGGGTTGTAAGGTTTGTTCATAAATCAGGGAGAATAGGGAGGCAAATACTTGGCTTGGAGAGACCCAAGCGTCAGCAGGCAGCAAGCGCCAATAAGAAAGCAAGAATTAAGAGGGGTATAGCACCAAAGAGGAGAATGATCTGGAGGCATGGCCAAGTGGTATGGAAAGAATTACTGTCAAGAGGCATACCTCAGGATGTCTTCTTACTTGAAATCAGGGAAGATGGACTCCTGGTAGCTCCTACAGCAATCTTCTGACTCAGCTTGCCAGAATATGCATCCGACGCCCCGCTGGCAACAGTGCCAGGCAGAACCCCATTCCAGGTTCAGGATTCGCGGAAAGAATTCAGAGATGGGAGGGGCCAGTAGGAATAGTAGTAAGTTTATTGAAGAAAAGAGAGTTATTGCACATTAAACAGATAACGTGGAAGTGTTCCAGGAGAAGCACACGCTGAGTGGGAATGGGTTGGCTTATTATATAGAAAGTTTTGCTACTGGCAGGTTTCCATAGTGCCTTGGAACACTAGGGGCTTACAAGGTTTGTATTAACCAAGGTTTGCATTAAATAGGTGTCTTCTTTGTTCTAGGAGATAGCTATCAGGACTTATGACTTGCTGTCACATATCCAAAATTTGTATATGGATAGATATTTACCAATCTTTATTGACCCCATGCTTTTTGTCGTTAGCTAAGTTTTGATTTGGGCCCATGATTTTACAAACTTTTATGGTTTGGGGGATGCTTCAGGAGCTTTAGGGGAACTTTGGCCCCGTGAAGTCTGCAACTGGAGCTTGCAGATATGCATAACTCTTTCAAACTGAATAGAAGACGAGGGACCATAGCCTTAATGCGCTATTCTATCCTGCCTCACTTATCCTAAGGAAACGAAAAGTCACGTACACACAAAACCCAGTACGGGAATATGTTATACCAGCTCCACTAACACTAGGCCAAAAAATTGGGAACAAATCAAATGACCTTCCACACTGTAGAAGAAAAAGTTTGCAGTAGACAATGGTAAACAATTGTTATTCTTGGACTGCTGCAGCAAGGAAGAGAGAACAGAACTCGGCATCACCCAAAGGACAGCTGGGTTTTTAAGGGCAGGGGTAGGCTAGTGGAAAACTCATAGAGAATGTTAAGGGAGTTTGGTTGACCACTGGGAAGGGTGAGTGATTTGCTGAGACAGCAATTAGGGCCATTTGGTTAGGAATTTGTTTTCCTTTGCTGTAATTATGTAACCTGTAGCCTGTAAGAAGGGCAAGAAGAGGGAAGAGGGAGATAAGGAACTACCTGTAGGGGCCCCTCTCAGGTGCCTGGTTTAGCTTAAGGACCTGGGGAGATGGAAAGTCAGGTGTCAGAAGTCCCTGAGAAGCCTGCCTGAAGTTTAGACAGCTAAAGGGAAGTTCAGGCAGTCTTGTTTCAACTGTATAATGGGAAAAGAAATATATAATGGAAAGTTATTTAGCAATAAAGGGAATGCGGTATTGACATAGCAACAAAATGGAAGAATTGCTTTATTACGACAATGTGCTAAATGGAAAAACAATGTTAAAGGCCATGTAGGAAAATGTTGATAGAGTATGATCCCAGTAGTACAAAAAGATACATTATATTTACAAAGAAAAGCAGGTAAAAGAAGCAGATACATGTTCATTTATAAGCAAATTCAGCATAGGCAAAGTGGCAGGGTGCTTGTTCTTGTGCTGAACATAACAATGGTGAGCAAAAACAAAGCAAACAAGCATAGCTCTTTTCCTTACACTAAGATGTTCACGTTTGAGATAGGAGGTGGGAGGGGTCCCACAGTTACTAATGAATTTTTAACACTTCTAGACTACACGTTGTTTTATGAGCAATAAGGAATAAAAATCATTGAAAGCCACTGTCCAATGACTGGTATTGCGGGGGATCCGATTATGCTGTAAATATGAGTTTAAAAAGCGGGAAACTGAAGTCACCATACAGTAGGAACCCCATCATCTTTAAATGAACCTCCCAGGAAACACATCAAAAAAATTATTAATGATCATCCCTGGATGGTGGGACTGTGGATAAGATTAGCTTTGTTTCTTACACTTTATCAGTCTTCAAATTTTCTCCAGTGACATTGAATGCTTTCTATGTGAAAGAATACACTGACAAGGCTCCAAAAAACCCGAGGAGAAACTTGGGGAAAGAGAATGACACCACCATACAGAGCAGCAGAAATACAAGGGGCCCAGGCAATCCCCTGGGAGGAAATGCCAATGGAAAAACAAAGGTGTTTTGTTCCCGGAGTTAGGTGCTTTGAGGAACCGACCCCGCTCCTAGAAGTGGGCGGGCTGCGTGGCACAGAGCTAGGGGGAACCGTTTTCTGAGGCCTGAAAACACTCCGCCGCGTTTTTTCCAAGCACGAAGGGCAGGAGAGGAGCGAGGCGGTGGCTTCCACGGCACCGCACCGCCACCTAGAGGACAAAGAAACAGAACGCGTACGAAGCCGAAACAAGAGCAATTTTTTCCGCAGGTTTCTTGCCCACATTCCTTGAGATGGCCACTGAAGAACACCAAGAGGGAAACTGAGAACCAGGCCCTGTACCGAGACTGGTTGAACAGGCCCTGGCACAATGACCCCAGGTAATAAGAATGCTTCCATCGCCCCTTACCCGGGACCATAGTGAAAGCGTCAGGCGGTCTCTAGGCCCTCTGCGGGACCTGGGCTGGAGGGCGGGACCTGGCCCAGGATTGGCGGGTTCTGCGCCTGTGCGTGGCACCCCAGAGTGGTACTTGACACTCTTCCTCCAAGTGTCCGCAAAAAGATTACCTTACCGAAGCTCTTCTGGGAGTTCGGGGAAAGGATTGGACTCGCCATGTGGGCCCTTGCTACACGACTGCCTCTGCCGCCCCCCCCCCCCCCGTCATAGGAGCCGAACCTCTACGAATGCCCTGACTTCCCCCAATCCCACGCCACCCCACCCCACCCCACCCCACCCCACCCGACCCGGGCCCACTGTCATCATTTGAACACGCTTGACACGGGGTGTCTTCTGCACCCTCACTCCGTTTACTCTCCTTGGCCACCTAAGCGTGCACCAGCTCTGTTGACGGAGGTCGACCAAAGAAAGTTGTCAAGATAAGTTTAGGCTCTTTTGTTTTGAAGGGCAGCAAATTTATGTGCAGGAACTGCGGATGCACATATGGGAAGGAGGCGGGTTTCATTTCCCCTTTAGCTTATGGAACTTTCTAACATACAGTGAAAAATGTTTGATTAGGGACAGAGGATATTTGCAGGAGGAAAGCCCTCGAGAAAACTGGAAGGCATGGGATCCTGAGCAGAGGTGAGAGGCCTGATTCAGTCGGGAGCATTGTAAGCAGACAGGTGGCAGAGAATACCAGGACCCAAAAAGGTAGCTTGGGTTTGGGGCGATCTGAGAATTCCTACCTGATGGTTTGTGTCTTCTCATCGAATTTTTAGAGGAGGTCATTATAACGGAGGAGGCTTGCTAGCGACTGTGCTGGAGTATTGTGGTAGTGCAGTTAGGTTGAGAGGCCCATTATCTGATGGTGGTGAACTTAAGATAAAATAATTCTGTGAGGTGTTGAGGTTTTCTCATCAATGCTCAGGTGCTGAGAGACAGACGGGGAGTTCCTCTATCAATAGGGTGTTGCCAGGAGAACAGGGAGGAGGACCGAGAAGGGAGCAAAACAGGTGTGTTCGAGAGGGAGAGTTTTAGCTCGGGGCAGGTGGGGTAGGGAAGGACCTAGTTGATGATAAGGAACGCGGTGTGGTCAGTGGACTCAGGTCTCCGTGAAATGGAAGTCTTGACCGTGCAGGGGCATTACAGGAATGAGCTGGAAGGGCAGGAGGTGCTGTTGGTGGTGATGAGGAAGGAAGATGCAAGAGGTGGAGATCCTGGAGATTCTGGAGGGTCTTTCCTACTGACCAAGGGCAGGAGGCGGGAGTGGGGGTGGGGGAGTCTCAGGAAGGGTGAACATCCCAGAGGAAAGAGAGGCGCCAATGTCGGTCCGGTCATCCCGGTGCACGCTGAAGTCGCTAATGAGGGTGAGTGGAGTGAGGATGCAGAGGAAGACACGCCCCGTGTCAAGCGTGTTCAAAGAATGGCGGTGGGCCTGGGGAGAGGGGGAATAGTCAGGTGTCACGGGTTCCTCTCTTTAATACTCAAACCCACCATCTCCGTTAGAAAAGGCCTGAACATAGAGAGAAGGAGTCAGCATCCTTATTGTCAGGTTCCTTAGTAGAGATATCATCCTGCCACACAGGGCATTGGCAGACATGCCGCTCCCATGGCATGCAGGCCACAGTGGCACTCGGACAGCAGGGGCCCCCATGGCGGGTCCTATCCCTCCCCCGACATCTCAGTAGAGCACCGGGAAGGTAATCTCCTGGAGGACAGCAGGAGGAAAAGGCGCACGTGCCACCCTGCGCGCCCAGGCGCGGCCCTAGAACCCGCCAATCCTGGGCCAGGTCTGGCCCCACAGGCCAGGTCCGGCCGAGGGCGGAGGGAGCGCTGACGCCTTTGCTTTGGTTCCGGGCCTGGGACGCAGGAAGGCCTCCTGTAAGCTGGGACGTTGTGCCAAGGCCGCTTCGGCCAGTCCCGGTCCACTGCTGCGCTTTCGCTGCCAAGAGTCCGAGGGCTGGGGGTAGGAGAAGTTTGCTGAGAAGTTTGCTTTCCTTCCGGGTCCGGCCGCCGTCCCTTTCCGTGGGCTCCAGGTGGCGCTGTTGCGCCGCGAGTGGCGCCCTCCTCGCTCCTGCCCCGCCCTTTGGACTCTTAAAAAAGCCCCGCCGTTCTCGGTGCAAGCAACAGACACCGGCTTCTTCCGGTTCTTTGTGTCTCTGCTTCCCTCAGGCTTCTGGGAGGGACATGGGTCCCTCCGGACATCTCACCACCGCGACAGAAGCACTTTTCAAATTGGCATTTCTTCCAGGGGTCCTTGTGTTTCTGCCGTTCTGAATGGTGATGTCACTCGTTTAGCACAGTATTTTTTTTATCGACCCTTATCAATATATTGCTCAGAATACAGGGCCTTCAACGTCATTGGCAGAAGATTTGTAAAGTGGGTATCACATGCTAGAGAACAGCGATGTTTTCATCCGTACGGATTTCTCTCACGCAATGTTTAGTAGTGGTTTTCTGTGTTATGTGTTTTAAGTATGGGGAGGTTCACATTGCATGATGATTTTAGTTCTTTGATTCGCGGTTAGTGTAAGGGCACTTCCGCAACACCGAGAAGTGGAGAGCGGTTTGGGAAAACTTAATTTTTTCATAAAACGACGTATAGTCTGCAAGTGTTAAGAGTTCTAGTACTTTTGATCCTAGTCTAAGAAGATAACCCAAGATAATAGGAACTCTTTGGAAGTAAAGCAATTCTAGGTTAGTTGTCTTTTTCTTACTCTCCTGTTACTTTGTGTGAAATGTTTTTTTGTTGTATGTTCTTTAAATCTTTTTTTGATATAGTTAATTTAAGAAAAAAAAAGTTAATTAGGAAAAAAAATGGAAAAAGTACATAGAGCCCCCTTGAGGAGCTGGTGGAGAATGCAGCGGTATTGGGCTTCCTCACCTTGATGGTTGCTGATGTGCTCACAGACATAGGGGACTGGTGGTTTGATGGGCTGAGCCCTCTACCACAGGACTTGCCCTTGGAAAGACTGTTGCTGCAAAGGAGAGGCCAGGCCTCCCTATAATTGTGCCTAAGGGCCTCCTCCCGAATGCCTCTTTGTTGCTCAGATGTGGCCCTCTCTCTATAGCTAAGCCAACTTGGCAGGTGAAATCACTGCCCTCCTCTCTATGTGGGATCTGACACCAAGGGGAGTGAATCTCCCTGGCAATGTGGAATATGACTCCCAAGGAGGAATCTAGACCTGGCATCGTGGAATGGAGAACATCTTGACCGAAAGGGGGATATGAAAGGAAATGAATAAGCTTCAGTGGCAGAGAGATTCCAAAAGGAGTTGAGAGGTCAGGGGGCACTCTTATGCACAATACAGAGAACCCTTTTTAGGTTCTAATGAATTGGAATCGCTAGCAGTAAATACCTGAAACTATCAAACTACAACCCAGAACCCATGAATCTTGAAGATGACTGTATAAAAATGTAGCCTATGAGGGGTGACAATGTGATTGGGAAAGCCATATGGACCACACTCCCCTTTGTCCAGTGTAGGGATGGAGGAGTAGAAAAATGGGGGCAAAAAAAGGCACCCAGTGTTCTTTTTTACTTAATTGTTCTTTTTCACTTTAATTTTTATTCTTATTATATTTGTGTGTGTGGTAATGAAAATGTTCAAAAATTAATTTTGGTGACGAACACAAGTATATAATGGTACTGTGAACAACTGATTGTACACATTGTAGGACGGCATGGTATGTGAATATATGTCAATAAAATTGAATTTAAAAATTTAAAAAAACTCATTAGCAACTGAGATGAACGCAGAAATGACCCCTCCCAACTCCTATATGAAAGGTAAACAGCAACGCATAACCTTCTTAAGAAAAGAGCTATGCTTGATTTGTGCTTTTGTTTGCTGCCCAGTGTAGTTTTACTTCTTCATTCTATTGATATGGTGATTACATTAATTGTTTTTCGCATGGTAAAACAACTTGCACGCTGGGATGAAACCCGCTTCATCATGGTATGTAAGTCTTTTTATCCCTTCCTAGATTGGTTATGCTGGTGTTGCGTTGGAGAATTTTGCATCTATATTCATGGGAGATGTTGGGCTGTAGTTTTCTTTTCTTGTGATTTCTTTGTCTGGTTTTGGTATGAGGGTAAACCGTTGTCCCCAAATTATCTATAGGTTTAATACAATTGCAATCAAATCTCAGCAGGATTTATTGCAGATATTGACTACTTGGTTTTAAATTTATATGGAAAGGCAAAGAACTGGGAACAGTCAATCCAATTTTGGAAAAGAAGAATAAAGTTGGAGAGATTACAATCCCTGTTTTAAGATTGACTTATAAAACTAAAGAAACGAAGATAATGTTATATTTGCAATAGAAAAGAATCTAGAAATAGATCCACACATATTTCACCAACTCATTTGTGACAAAGGTGCAAAGGCAATTCAATGGAGAAAGGATCGTCTTTTTGGCAAATGGTGCTGGATCATTTGGACGACTATATGCAATAAAGAAAAAAAAACAAGAATGAAAGCGAACAACCATAATTCTCATGCATACCTGGTGGGAATTCAGAATTGTACAGGCTCACTGGAAAATGGTTTGTCAGTTTCCTACACTTAACATACACTTACCATATAACCCAGCAACCACACTTCTGGGTAATTATCCCAGAGAAATGAAAAGTCATGTACACACAAAACACAGTACAGGAATATTTACACCAGCTCCTCTCATACTGGGCCAAAAATTGGAAAAGGACCAAATGGCCTTCCACACTGTCAAAGAAAAACTTGCGCCGCACAATGTTAAACAGGCAAGGATGACTTTATTCGTAGACTGCTATACCAGGGAAGAGGGACTAGAACTCACCTTCACCCAGGCAAAGACAGCAGGATTTTAAGGGCAGGGGTAGGCTAGTGGAAAAGCCCTTAGAGAATGTTAAGGGGGGTTGGTTGATCACCAGGAAGACTGGGTGATTTACTGATTGCAATTAGGGCCATTTGGTTAGAAATTTCTTTCCTTGTGCTGTGATTATGCCACCTGTAAGAAGGGCCAAGAGAGAGGAAGAGGGAGATCAGGAACTACCTAATTAGGTGCCTCTCAGGTGCCTGGCTAGCTTAAGGACCTGGTGAGGTGTCAGGTGTCAGGAGTCCCTGAGGAGCTTGCATGACTTTTAGAGTAGCTAAAAGGAAGTTAAGATAGTCTTGTTCAACAGTATAATGGGTAAATAAATATATAATGGTAGGTTATTCAGCAATAAGAGGAATGAAGTATTTACATCGCAACAAAATGGAAGAATGGCTTCATCACGACAATGTGCTAAATGGAAAAAAATGTTAAAGCCATGTAGGAAAATGATACAGTAGTACAAAAAGATAACATTATATTTACAAGGAAAGGCACCGGAAAGAAATCAGATACATGTTCATTTATTAAGCAAATACATAGTGAGCACAGGCTAAGTAGTAGGTGCTGTTCTGTTTACCCTCATACCAAAACCAGACAAAGAAATCACAAGAAAAGAAAACTACAGCCCAACATCTCCCATGAATATAGATGCAAAATTCTCCAACGCAACACCAGCATAACCAATCTAGGAAGGGATAAAAAGACTTACATACCATGATGAAGCGGGTTTCATCCCAGCGTGCAAGTTGTTTTACCATGCGAAAAACAATTAATGTAATCACCATATCAATAGAATGAAGAAGTAAAACTACACTGGGCAGCAAACAAAAGCACAAATCAAGCATAGCTCTTTTTCTTAAGAAGGTTATGCGTTGCTGTTTACCTTTCATATAGGAGTTGGGAGGGGTCATTTCTGCGTTCATCTCAGTTGCTAATGAGTTTTTTTAAATTTTTAAATTCAATTTTATTGACATATATTCACATACCATGCCGTCCTACAATGTGTACAATCAGTTGTTCACAGTACCATTATATACTTGTGTTCGTCACCAAAATTAATTTTTGAACATTTTCATTACCACACACACAAATATAATAAGAATAAAAATTAAAGTGAAAAAGAACAATTAAGTAAAAAAGAACACTGGGTGCCTTTTTTTGCCCCCATTTTTCTACTCCTCCATCCCTACACTGGACAAAGGGGAGTGTGGTCCATATGGCTTTCCCAATCACATTGTCACCCCTCATAGGCTACATTTTTATACAGTCATCTTCAAGATTCATGGGTTCTGGGTTGTAGTTTGATAGTTTCAGGTATTTACTGCTAGCGATTCCAATTCATTAGAACCTAAAAAGGGTTCTCTGTATTGTGCATAAGAGTGCCCCCTGACCTCTCAACTCCTTTTGGAATCTCTCTGCCACTGAAGCTTATTCATTTCCTTTCATATCCCCCTTTCGGTCAAGATGTTCTCCATTCCACGATGCCAGGTCTAGATTCCTCCTTGGGAGTCATATTCCACATTGCCAGGGAGATTCACTCCCCTTGGTGTCAGATCCCACATAGAGAGGAGGGCAGTGATTTCACCTGCCAAGTTGGCTTAGCTATAGAGAGAGGGCCACATCTGAGCAACAAAGAGGCATTCGGGAGGAGGCCCTTAGGCACAATTATAGGGAGGCCTGGCCTCTCCTTTGCAGCAACAGTCTTTCCAAGGGCAAGTCCTGTGGTAGAGGGCTCAGCCCATCAAACCACCAGTCCCCTATGTCTGTGAGCACATCAGCAACCATCAAGGTGAGGAAGCCCAATACCGCTGCATTCTCCACCAGCTCCTCAAGGGGGCTCTATGTACTTTTTCCATTTTTTTTCCTAATTAACTTTTTTTTTCTTAAATTAACTATATCAAAAAAAGATTTAAAGAACATACAACAAAAAAACATTTCACACAAAGTAACAGGAGAGTAAGAAAAAGACAACTAACCTAGAATTGCTTTACTTCCAAAGAGTTCCTATTATCTTGGGTTATCTTCTTAGACTAGGATCAAAAGTACTAGAACTCTTAACACTTGCAGACTATACGTCGTTTTATGAAAAAATTAAGTTTTCCCAAACCGCTCTCCACTTCTCGGTGTTGCGGAAGTGCCCTTACACTAACCGCGAATCAAAGAACTAAAATCATCATGCAATGTGAACCTCCCCATACTTAAAACACATAACACAGAAAACCACTACTAAACATTGCGTGAGAGAAATCCGTACGGATGAAAACATCGCTGTTCTCTAGCATGTGATACCCACTTTACAAATCTTCTGCCAATGACGTTGAAGGCCCTGTATTCTGAGCAATATATTGATAAGGGTCGATAAAAAAATACTGTGCTAAACGAGTGACATCACCATTCAGAACGGCAGAAACACAAGGACCCCTGGAAGAAATGCCAATTTGAAAAGTGCTTCTGTCGCGGTGGTGAGATGTCCGGAGGGACCCATGTCCCTCCCAGAAGCCTGAGGGAAGCAGAGACACAAAGAACCGGAAGAAGCCGGTGTCTGTTGCTTGCACCGAGAACGGCGGGCTTTTTTAAGAGTCCAAAGGGCGGGGCAGGAGCGAGGAGGGCGCCACTCGCGGCGCAACAGCGCCACCTGGAGCCCACGGAAAGGGACGGCGGCCGGACCCGGAAGGAAAGCAAACTTCTCAGCAAACTTCTCCTACCCCCAGCCCTCGGACTCTTGGCAGCGAAAGCGCAGCAGTGGACCGGGACTGGCCGAAGCGGCCTTGGCACAACGTCCCAGCTTACAGGAGGCCTTCCTGCGTCCCAGGCCCGGAACCAAAGCAAAGGCGTCAGCGCTCCCTCCGCCCTCGGCCGGACCTGGCCTGTGGGCCAGACCTGGCCCAGGATTGGCGGGTTCTAGGGCCGCGCCTGGGCGCGCAGGGTGGCACGTGCGCCTTTTCCTCCTGCTGTCCTCCAGGAGATTACCTTCCCGGTGCTCTACTGAGATGTCGGGGGAGGGATAGGACCCGCCATGGGGGCCCCTGCTGTCCGAGTGCCACTGTGGCCTGCATGCCATGGGAGCGGCATGTCTGCCAATGCCCTGTGTGGCAGGATGATATCTCTACTAAGGAACCTGACAATAAGGATGCTGACTCCTTCTCTCTATGTTCAGGCCTTTTCTAACGGAGATGGTGGGTTTGAGTATTAAAGAGAGGAACCCGTGACACCTGACTATTCCCCCTCTCCCCAGGCCCACCGCCATTCTTTGAACACGCTTGACACGGGGCGTGTCTTCCTCTGCATCCTCACTCCACTCACCCTCATTAGCGACTTCAGCGTGCACCGGGATGACCGGACCGACATTGGCGCCTCTCTTTCCTCTGGGATGTTCACCCTTCCTGAGACTCCCCCACCCCCACTCCCGCCTCCTGCCCTTGGTCAGTAGGAAAGACCCTCCAGAATCTCCAGGATCTCCACCTCTTGCATCTTCCTTCCTCATCACCACCAACAGCACCTCCTGCCCTTCCAGCTCATTCCTGTAATGCCCCTGCACGGTCAAGACTTCCATTTCACGGAGACCTGAGTCCACTGACCACACCGCGTTCCTTATCATCAACTAGGTCCTTCCCTACCCACCTGCCCCGAGCTAAAACTCTCCCTCTCGAACACACCTGTTTTGCTCCCTTCTCGGTCCTCCTCCCTGTTCTCCTGGCAACACCCTATTGATAGAGGAACTCCCCGTCTGTCTCTCAGCACCTGAGCATTGATGAGAAAACCTCAACACCTCACAGAATTATTTTATCTTAAGTTCACCACCATCAGATAATGGGCCTCTCAACCTAACTGCACTACCACAATACTCCAGCACAGTCGCTAGCAAGCCTCCTCCGTTATAATGACCTCCTCTAAAAATTCGATGAGAAGACACAAACCATCAGGTAGGAATTCTCAGATCGCCCCAAACCCAAGCTACCTTTTTGGGTCCTGGTATTCTCTGCCACCTGTCTGCTTACAATGCTCCCGACTGAATCAGGCCTCTCACCTCTGCTCAGGATCCCATGCCTTCCAGTTTCTCGAGGGCTTTCCTCCTGCAAATATCCTCTGTCCCTAATCAAACATTTTTCACTGTATGTTAGAAAGTTCCATAAGCTAAAGGGGAAATGAAACCCGCCTCCTTCCCATATGTGCATCCGCAGTTCCTGCACATAAATTTGCTGCCCTTCAAAACAAAAGAGCCTAAACTTATCTTGACAACTTTCTTTGGTCGACCTCCGTCAACAGAGCTGGTGCACGCTTAGGTGGCCAAGGAGAGTAAACGGAGTGAGGGTGCAGAAGACACCCCGTGTCAAGCGTGTTCAAATGATGACAGTGGGCCCGGGTCGGGTGGGGTGGGGTGGGGTGGGGTGGGGTGGCGTGGGATTGGGGGAAGTCAGGGCATTCGTAGAGGTTCGGCTCCTATGACGGGGGGGGGGGGGGGCGGCAGAGGCAGTCGTGTAGCAAGGGCCCACATGGCGAGTCCAATCCTTTCCCCGAACTCCCAGAAGAGCTTCGGTAAGGTAATCTTTTTGCGGACACTTGGAGGAAGAGTGTCAAGTACCACTCTGGGGTGCCACGCACAGGCGCAGAACCCGCCAATCCTGGGCCAGGTCCCGCCCTCCAGCCCAGGTCCCGCAGAGGGCCTAGAGACCGCCTGACGCTTTCACTATGGTCCCGGGTAAGGGGCGATGGAAGCATTCTTATTACCTGGGTCATTGTGCCAGGGCCTGTTCAACCAGTCTCGGTACAGGGCCTGGTTCTCAGTTTCCCTCTTGGTGTTCTTCAGTGGCCATCTCAAGGAATGTGGGCAAGAAACCTGCGGAAAAAATTGCTCTTGTTTCGGCTTCGTACGCGTTCTGTTTCTTTGTCCTCTAGGTGGCGGTGCGGTGCCGTGGAAGCCACCGCCTCGCTCCTCTCCTGCCCTTCGTGCTTGGAAAAACGCGGCGGAGTGTTTTCAGGCCTCAGAAAACGGTTCCCCCTAGCTCTGTGCCACGCAGCCCGCCCACTTCTAGGAGCGGGGTCGGTTCCTCAAAGCACCTAACTCCGGGAACAAAACACCTTTGTTTTTCCATTGGCATTTCCTCCCAGGGGATTGCCTGGGCCCCTTGTATTTCTGCTGCTCTGTATGGTGGTGTCATTCTCTTTCCCCAAGTTTCTCCTCGGGTTTTTTGGAGCCTTGTCAGTGTATTCTTTCACATAGAAAGCATTCAATGTCACTGGAGAAAATTTGAAGACTGATAAAGTGTAAGAAACAAAGCTAATCTTATCCACAGTCCCACCATCCAGGGATGATCATTAATAATTTTTTTGATGTGTTTCCTGGGAGGTTCATTTTAAAGATGATGGGGTTCCTACTGTATGGTGACTTCAGTTTCCCGCTTTTTAAACTCATATTTACAGCATAATCGGATCCCCGCAATACCAGTCATTGGACAGTGGCTTTCAATGATTTTTATTCCTTATTGCTCATAAAACAACGTGTAGTCTAGAAGTGTTAAAAATTCATTAGTAACTGTGGGACCCCTCCCACCTCCTATCTCAAACGTGAACATCTTAGTGTAAGGAAAAGAGCTATGCTTGTTTTGCTTTGTTTTTGCTCACCATTGTTATGTTCAGCACAAGAACAGCACCTGCCACTTTGCCTATGCTGAATTTGCTTAATAAATGAACATGTATCTGCTTCTTTTACCTGCTTTTCTTTGTAAATATAATGTATCTTTTTGTACTACTGGGATCATACTCTATCAACATTTTCCTACATGGCTTTAACATTGTTTTTCCATTTAGCACATTGTCGTAATAAAGCAATTCTTCCATTTTGTTGCTATGTCAATACCGCATTCCTTTTATTGCTAAATAACTTTCCATTATATATTTCTTTTCCCATTATACAGTTGAACAAGACTGCCTGAACTTCCCTTTAGCTTGTCTAAACTTCAGGCAGGCTTCTCAGGGACTTCTGACACCTGACTTCCATCTCCCCAGGTCCTTAAGCTAACCAGGCACCTGAGAGGCCCCTACAGGTAGTTCCTTATCTCCCTCTTCCTCTCTCTTGGCCCTTCTTACAGGCTACAGGTTACATAATTACAGCAAAAGGAAACAAATTCCTAACCAAATGGCCCTAATTGCTGTCTCAGCAAATCACTCACCCTTCCCAGTGGTCAACCAAACTCCCTTAACATTCTCTATGGAGTTTTCCACTAGCCTACCCCTGCCCTTAAAAACCCAGCTGTCCTTTGGGTGATGCCGAGTTCTGTTCTCTCTTCCTTGCTGCAGCAGTCCAAGAATAACATTGTTTACCATTGTCTACTGCAACTTTTTCTTCTACAGTGTGGAAGGTCATTTGATTTGTTCCCAATTTTTGGCCTAGTGTTAGTGGAGCTGGTATACATATTCCCGTACTGGGTTTTGTGTGTACGTGACTTTTCGTTTCCTTAGGATAAGTGAGGCAGGATAGAATAGCGCATTAAGGCTATGGTCCCTCGTCTTCTATTCAGTTTTGAAAGAGTTAATGCATATCTGCAAGCTCCAGTTGCAGACTTCACGGGGCCAAAGTTCCCCTAAAGCTCTGAAGCATCCCCCAAACCATAAAAGTTTGTAAAATCATGGGCCCAAATCAAAACTTAGCTAACGACAAAAAGCATGGGGTCAATAAAGATTGTTAAATATCTATCCATATACAAATTTTGGATATGTGACAGCAAGTCATAAGTCCTGATAGCTATCTCCTAGAACAAAGAAGACACCTATTTAATGCAAACCTTGGTTAATACAAACCTTGTAAGCCCCTAGTGTTCCAAGGTACTATGGAAACCTGCCAGTAGCAAAACTTTTCTATATAATAAGCCAACCCATTCCCACTCAGCGTGTGCTTCTCCTGGAACACTTCCACGTTATCTGTTTAATGTGCAATAACTCTCTTTTCTTCAATAAACCTTACTACTTATTCCTACTGGCCCCTCCCATCTCTGAATTCTTTCCGCAGCGAGAATCCTGAACCTGGAATGGGGTTCTGCCTGGCACTGTTGCCAGCAGGGCGTCGGATGCATATTCTGGCAAGCTGAGTCAGAAGATTGCTGTAGGAGCTACCAGGAGTCCATCTTCCCTGATTTCAAGTAAGAAGACATCCTGAGGTATGCCTCTTGACAGTAAATCTTTCCATACCACTTGGCCATGCCTCCAGATCATTCTCCTCTTTGTGCTATACCCCTCTTAATTCTTGCTTTTCTTATTGGCGCTTGCTGCCTGCCTGACGCTTGGGTCTCTCCAAGCTCCAAGTATTTGCCTCCCTATTCTCCCTGATTTATGAACAAACTTTACAACCCCCAGGCTCTACTAAGTCCCTTCTCACACACATGCCCTAACTTTTTCTTAAACTGGAGCATGTTTATACCACTTATCTGTTTTTCTGACCCTAGGGGGAACGCAGGGTCCAGACATTTGCACTATGGATCTTTCTGTCTCTGTTCCCTCCTTCACTCCAAGTGTCAGTGACTCCTTTTGTTGGCGCTCATCTGCATACCTCCCTCCCCCCCCCCCCCCCCCCCCCGAGCCTCAGACCACAGGCTAGGAAGGAGTAATTGTTGGGTTTGTGTTTGGTTCGTGGATAGGGAACTACGTTGTAAGGGGTGGCAAGAACCCCACATTTGGCCCTGCTGGATTATATGCCCTCTCCCAGAACCTGAAGACTGAGGAGACTCCTCCATCACCTTTTATTTTGCTACTGGCCCTTTCCAGGGCATTCTTCCCTCCAGGGAACTAGATGCCTTTTAAAACATTTCTCCCCAGACTGGCAACTCAGGCAATTATAAGAGAACTCCCCTCTCCTGAGTTCTTTTGTCTCTGGCAAGTCCTCTCCACTCTTGTCAGTTACCCATCCCCACAGGACACTTCTTGCATTCTACCCACTTTGGAAGAATTAAAGCAGTCCGTTCAACCTCACTAAGCCTTTGGATGGAGAGAGTTTCCCTTCCCTTTCTTCCCGTTTCAGGCCCATTCTCTCCTCTTCCTGCCCCTCTTTCCTCCCTTTGCTGATGTTCTTGCTCACCTCCTCCTTTGCATGTGGCTTATGTATTATTCCTACAAACAACCCTTAGCTGCTCTTGATAACGTCAGCCTTCTCCTCCCAAAGGAAAATAGAGGCCTTAGCCAAGCGGGACCTCCATCCCTTTAGGTTTTCTGTTTGTGGTGGTTTTTTGATTGGGTCATGCACAAAGCTTACTGAAAGATTTTCTGCCCCAGAGTTAGGGAAGGCGCGGAGGTTTGGCTCAGAGCTGCTGGGGTGAGGACTCTGGCTCACCAGCCCTCTGGGTCTGGCTTGGGAGTCAAGGGGTGAAACCAGACTCCCAAAGTCTAAGGTTTTCTCTCCCACAGGGACACCCAGGGATGAAGAGGTGTTGCAAGGGTACTACTCAGCTGCAGGACTATGGGATGCAAGCCTTAGTGAGTGAGTATCCTTCTATCTCTCTCCTTTCAGAATATGAGCAGTGCATTCCATCATTCAGATTGATAGCTCCCTGGGCTGCATCCTGAAAAATTGGAATAACTTACCAACCAGCCAAATGAAAAATAAAAAGTTAATTTCCTATTGCAATGTTGCTTGGCCTTAGTATGTTAGGAAGTAGTGAAGAATGGCCACCAAATGGCACTCTCAGTTTTACTGCCATTCCCCAATTAGATCTTTTTTGCAAAAGAGAGGGGGGAGTTGTCTGAAACCCCTTATGTCCAGCTTTTCATGGCTCTATATCAGGACAAGGCCATGAGGGTGGATTGTAAAGTGTGTTGTCTTAAAGGAGAAATTAAGAAATGAATTCTTTCCATCTCAGGAAGAAAAGGAGGCAGGTATTTTAAATGACCCATTGTTGGGCAGACCCCAAAAACTTGAAACCCCCAAAAAACTCAGAAATGATTCTTCCCTAAACCCAGACCTTGAGCCCACTGGAGCTGAGGCTCCCATGGACCCTCCTCCTTTAAAAGAAAAGGATTCTGAGCCCACTGTGCCCCTTCCTTATCCAAGTCTGGCTGGATACACTCGCAGTGGAGCCTCTTACCACCCCTCGGAGAAAGAGAAAAGGAGCTCAGAGGGAAATGGAATGTATCCTCTCCCGGAAGTAGCCCATGGGGAAATAGGAACCATGAGGGTCCACGTCCCTTTGTCTATGACAAACTTAGCATTATGTAAGAAGCAACTGGACTCTTTTCTGCTTTCCTTTCTCCCTTTCCAGACGTCAGCGGCCGTTGGGTCCTATGTCGCGCCGGGCTCTCCGGAGGCTGAGGGGGGAACAGCGCGGCCAGAAGCCCCTCGGGCCCGGCGCCCTGCAGTTTGTCCTCCGGGAAGATGATGACGCAGAAGAGGGGTCGAAACGGGGGCTGGGTGGCTGCTGCCACCGGGGAGCAGAGAAGGAGGGCGTCCGCGTCAACAACCGTTTAAACCCAGGCTTTCTGACTTAACGTGGTGCTGCACTGTATCTGCCTCTGAAGAAGTTAATATTTTGGGAAAAGTGGAAAATGTGGCAGGATATTAGTATCATCTGCTCAGATTCTCTCCCGATCCCTAGAATCATTCATCCAACTCAACATCTGCTTCCCCTGAGATGTTTCACAGACATTTCAAACTCCGAGTGCCCTGACCTTGCTGTCCCTGCCCCTGCCCCATGCTTCCTGCTGCCTGCCTGACTCGTGGAGGGCTTCTCCATTCTCCCTGGTGCCGAGGCCTGCAGCCCGGGAAGCGTCCCTGACCTCCTCGCTCTCACACCCACGGCAAACCCTCAGAGAGTCCTGTGCTGGCTCCACCTTGAAAATACCCTGGAGAGTGACCGTCATCTCCGGTCTGGATTGTGGCCATCCGTCCGCCTGGTCTCCTCTGCTCATGTCCCTCTGGGTTACTGTGATACAGCAGCCACGGGGGTCCTGTTGAAAGACCTCGTAACCCCCCAGAGGTTCCCACCTCACTCAGCGCAGCCCCAGGCTCACCCCATCTGCCACGTTAGCTCTCCCACTTCATCTCTCTGTCTTGCTCGCTCTGCTCCAGCCACATTGTTCCCTTTGCCTGGAAAACCCTTTGTTCAGATGTCCGTGTAGCTCACTTCCTCACCTCCCTTAGACTTTGCTCAGATGTCACCTTCCCAATCTTGCCAAATTTTACAAAAATACTTTATTTTAAGTTACAGTCATCCACACCACCGCACACCACCCCCACTCCCACCTGCTCTCTCTGCCAAACTGTCCAACAGAAAGGGAGAGATGCCTGTTGTCTCCTCCAAGGAAGGGGTCTTGCCACACCAAGGGTAGCAAAGAGCACCCCAGGGCCTTCCACCAGGGATCTCAGTTTAGGATCCTGCCCATTCCATGCTTTGCTGGTGTTGGGGTCGCCAGCAAAAGCACAACTCACACGGGCTCTGACGGAAGCATGTTGTCTCACACGGAGAAGAGAAGAGGCAGGCTAGCTTCATTAGTGGGCGCCAGTCCCCCGTCGCCAGCGGGTCTCGCTCCACAGCCCATGCAGGGAGCCATTCCGTGTGCAGCTTGCTCTGTAGTACAGGGAGGCTGCTTCCGGTCAGGAGCAGATATACCCGTGGGGGAAAGCCAGGTGCTGTAAAATGGACTTACTGTCTCCAGTGAACGGTTCCATGTGCTCAGGGTGAAAGGGGAGGGAATGCGGACGGGAGCCAGCCTGCGGGAGCCAGGCTTGCCCACAGCCAGCCCAGGTTTGCGTGGGGGTCACAGGGAAAGGCAGCAGCCTGCCGTGGAAGTCTCTCATGTGTGTGCACTGTGTATTACTTGTCTCCCACTGCTGGTGCATGTGCAACCTGGTGCCCACTGATGGTGCCCGTTGCCCGAGTGGCCCTGACTCGATTGCTGCCCGAGTTGCGTTTCATCCCAGAAAGCAGGGTCCGGGCTTGCAGCCTGTGAACCAGAAAGAAACTCGGTCTGAGTCCTTGGCTCCAGTTCTTCATAACCGTGTGAACTCTGACACAATGCTTGACATAAGCTTCAGTTTCTGTATTTCTTGGAGGAGATCTTATTTACCTTATAGGATTGTCATGATGTTTAAGTGAAGTAACGTGGCACATGGTCAGCACTCAGTAACATAGGTATGATCCGATGCTGAAAACCAAGTGCAGGGTGCAGTAGAACTAGAAAGGGGGCACCTACCCATGCATCTATTGACTTTGTATTTCTCTCTGTGAATTGCCTGTTGTATCTTTTTGCCTTTTTTTTAAGAGGGTTTTTATCTTTTTCTTATTGGCTTATAAGAGTTTGTTATAAATTGTCTTTAAGATCTTTTTCTACTCTATTTGTTCTTTAACTTGGAAATTTCTGTACAGCAGAAGATACTGTAATGATTTACATGCTATTCATTTTCTCTGCATCATATTCACAAAGGCCTAGCTGCCTTGCTTACCGAATGTCTTTACCATTTTGGAATCCTCATGAATTTCCAAAGAAATTTTACTGAGTAATATGCATCAATCTTAATTCAGGCATTTTGTAATTTTTTGGCTCTTCTAAAATTCAGTGGTAATACAGTCG
This sequence comes from Choloepus didactylus, assembly GCF_015220235.1. Taxonomy (NCBI): domain Eukaryota; kingdom Metazoa; phylum Chordata; class Mammalia; order Pilosa; family Megalonychidae; genus Choloepus; species Choloepus didactylus. The sequence continues at coordinate 3,343,012 of NW_023637624.1, read as the reverse complement.
AAATGTTTGTTAGTTTTCTCTTGTTGAATAGTCGATTCTTAGTAACCAGAGTTATGGAAGACGTTAAGCAGCTGCTTACTTACTGACTGCATAGTCAGGTGAGCATGCTGGTGAGATAAAGTATTTCTCTCAAATACCATTGACAGAAGTTGAGTTCATATAGGTCATTTGGAGGGCAATTTGATAAAACCTTAAGTAACCTAGCAATTTCCCATCAAGAAATTTACTGGAAAGAAATTATCCTGGATTTGTGCAAAAACATATTGCAAGATATTACAGTATTGTTTACAATGTAACTTTCAAACTGACCTAAATGCCAAACCGTAAGAGACTGGTTAAATTGTGATGCATTCATGCAGCATAATATACAGCCATTAAAAGGTGATTCTGTCAAATAGAACTTCTTAGTATTTGGGGATCAGGGACCACACTGGCAATCTGATAAAATCCACGTAAATGTACCTAAAGATTATCAGAATTTATTTTATTGCATTGAAAAATTTTCCCCTGAAGTGAGGACAATTAATCTGTTACAAAAAAATTATGTGTATGGGTCTCTCTTTTTTTCACGAAAAACTTAAGACTGTTTCCTGATGGTAAAGGAATAAATCTAAATTGTGCAGTTGGAAAAAAAAAAAAAAAAAAAAAGCAACTGGAAAATTTTCTGAGTATCCCTCCAAATTTCTGGAGGAATTAAAAAACCTGGTCCTCACCTGTGAGTTCACCTGGGGAGACATTCAAGTTATTCTCTCCTCCTGTTGCACTCCCGAGGAGAAATGAAGGATCTAGGTAGAAGCCCAAGGACAAGCAGACAAGCTGCATGGAGAACAGCCAGCATGATATATGGCAGTGACTTTAGCTATCCCAAACACAGACCCTAACTGGAACGACCAGAGAGGGCAATGAGATCTTGATGAAAGGGACCATATGCTTACTTGCTTACTAGAAGGTATGAAAAAATGTATTATCAAACCTGTAAATTACAACATGCTTCAGAGCATAACTCAGGAAGACAAGGAAAATCCTGCTTTGTTTCAGGGGAGACTAGTGGAAGCTGTGAAAAAGTATACCAATGTAGACTCAGACTCTGAGGAAGGACATATTATGTTAAAGACCTACTTTATAGGCAGCCAGCTTCAGACATAAGGAGAAAACTGCAAAAGATATCCTCAGGACCCCAAACATCTATGAATGACCTTATGAATACTGCCTATTATGGCTTTAATAACTGAGACAGGACTGTAGAGGAGGAAAGGACTAGGAGAGCCCAGAATAAGGCAAGGCTCATAGCTTTAGCTGTAAATAGTAAGCAGCCACCAGGAATCTATTATCAATGCTGAGAGTCGGGGCCCTGGAGATGAGAGTGCCCCCAAGGATAAAAGGAGCCCCAAAGACAGAGAAAGCCTCCAGGGCCCTGTCCATGATATGGGAAGGCAGGACACTGGGTCTGAGAGTGTGTCAAGCCCCCAAGGGGGAAGTGAAACCTCTCCAAAAGCCCTTTGACTCTCTCCTGCCCCCCACGAAGACTGAAGGGGCCTAGGGCCAATGGCTCCCTGGATCTCGCCAAAGAACATTGCCACACACAAGCTTATACAAGACCTAGGGGCTCAATTTCTTCCTTCCTCAGGAGACTCAGTCTTAATCAAAACCTGGCAAGAAACCAGGACCAGCTCCCGGCCACAACCAGCTCCCAGCTGGAGCCCAAATGGAAAGGACCTTAACTCTGTAATTCTTACTACTCCCAAAGAAGTAAACGTCAGTGGAATCTCCAGTTGGATTTACTTGTCCAGGGTCAAGCTCCCCAGCCAGGATACTACAGACTCTCCAGAACAAAAAGAATCCTACAGCTGTCAGCCACTGCACAGTTAAAAACCCCTACTAAAAAAGCAGAGCTAAGTATAATGAGCTCTCGCTAGCTTTCTCCCTCTCTCTCCCTTCTCCCTCCCTCTCTCCCTCCCTTCTCCCTCCATCCTTCCCTCACTCCTTCCCCCCTCCTCCTTTTGGCTTTTATATCAACCACTCAGGTAAAACTCAAGAGAACAAGTTGTCAAATTTGTTTCCAACAGATTGCAAGCATTCCACACTAAGCTCATGCTCACCCAAGAATATCAAGCTGTTCTGGACCAGAGCCAGTCTACCCCCACTCTTACTAGAATAGAGAAAGGGTTTTATACCTTGGCAAGCAGGGTCTACCACCCTTGAAACAGTTACAGAAAAGTTACAGAAGTCAGATCTTCACCCCTCAGCACCCCCTTAAGATTAAGGGTGTTCTACTCTTTCAGGGGGAAATTGAGGCAGGATAGAATAGGGCATCTAGGCTATGGTTCCTGATCTTCTATTCAATTTTAAAAGAGTTAATGCATATCTGCAAGCTCCAGTTGCAGACTTCACAGGGCCAAAAGTTCCCCTAATGTTCTGAAGCCTCCCCAAACCATAAAAGTTTGTAAAATCATGGCCCAGAAGCAAACTCTTAATGACGAAAAGCATGGGGTCAATAAAGATTGTTAAATATCTGCCCATATACAAATTTTGGATATGTGACAGCAAGTCATGAGTCCTGATAGCTATCTCTTTCTAGAACAAAGAAGATACCTAGTTAATGCAAACCCTGGTTAATACAAGCCTTGTAAGCCCTTAGTGTTCCAAGGTTATTATGGAAAACTGCCACCAGCAAAACTTTCCTATATGACAAGCCAACCCATTCCCACTCAGTGTGTGCTTCTCCTGGAACACTTCCACGTTATCTCTTTAATGTGTAATCTTTCTCTTTTCTTCAACAAACTTTACTACTTATTCCTACTGGCCCCTCTCATCTCTGAATTCTTTCTGCGGCAAGAATCCTGAACCTGGAATGGGGTTCTGCCTGGCACTGTTGCCAGAAGGGTGTCAGTTACATAAATACCCAGGAGTGTGGTGCTGGGTCACACAATAAGTGCATGTTAACTTTATAGGAACCTGACAAACTATTTTCCAGAGAGGCTGTACCATTTTGCATTCCCGCCAGCTATGTATGAGAGCTACAGTTTGTCAAATTCAGTTTTTTTTTTAAATTGCATATGGCTTGTGCCACTTTGAATATATTATATCCCCCCAAATGCCATTATCTTTGATGTAATCTTGTGTGTGGGCAGATGTATCAATGTTGATTAGATTGTAATTCTTTGAGTGTTTCTGTGGAGATGCACCCCACCCTAGTGTGGGTGATGACTCTGATTGGATAGTTTCCAAGGAACTCAGTGCAGCTGTGAGAGACATTTTGAAGTGCAGCTGAGAGTGATATTTTGAAGAGGAGCTACAGTCAAGAGGGACACTGAAGAATACACAGAAGCTGAGAGAGTAGCTGCAGATGAGAGACAGTTTGATGGTGGCCATTGAAAGCAGACTCTTGCTCCGGAGAAGCTAAGAGAGGCCAAATACCCCAAGAGGAACTAAGAATGACATTTTTGAGGAACTTCAGCCTAGAGAGGAATGTCCTGGGGGAAAGCCATTTTGAAACCAGAACTTTGGAGCAGACACTGTGCCTTCCCAGCTAACAGAGGTTTTCCAGATGCCATTGGCCATCCTCCAGTGAAGGTACCTGATTGTTGTTGATGCATTACCTTGGATACTTTATGGCCTTAAGACTGTGTGTAACCAAATAAACCCCTTTTATAAAAGCCAGTCCATTTCTAGTATTTTGCTTAATGGCAGCATTAGCAAACTGGAACAGGCTATACAAATGATTCAACACCATTTGTTAAAAAAACAATCCTTTCTCCATTGAATTGCCTTTGCACCTTTGTTGCAAATGAATTGGTCATATATGCATGGGTCTATTTCTAGACTCTGTTCTATTCCAAATATAATATTATCTTGATTACTTTAGTTTTATAAGTAAATCTTAACATCAGGGATTATAATTTCTCCAACTTTATTCTTCTTTTCCAAAATTGGTTTTGATATTCTCAATCCTTTGCCTGTCCATATAAACTTAAAATCAAGCAGTAAATATCTACAGTAAATGCTGCTTAGATTTGATTGCAATTGCAATAAACCTATAGATAATTTTGGGAAGAATATTTACTCTGATACTGAAACCAGGCGAAGACATCACAAGAAAAGAAAACTACAGACCAACATCTACCATGAACTGTAGATGCAAAATACCCCCACAGTAAGTCTAGCAATAGAGAAGAAAGAATTATGTAACTTGACCAAGTGGGTTTCATCCCAGAATTCAAGGTTGTTTTAACATGCAAAAAACAAATAATGTAATAATCATATCGATAGAACAAAGAACAAAAACTACATCATCATCTTCATGCAGAAAAAAAACATGGTACAAAATTCAACCCAACTTCATGATAAAAATATGAAATCAAAATGAACTATTTTTCATTGGTTGTTTTTGCTTTTGGTATAGTTACTCTGTCCTGACTCTGTTACCAGTCAACTAAATGACTATCAGTAGGTCAACCGTTCTGGCCTAGACCTCTGAATTGGTTTTAAGAAATGTCAATGACAGGCACATACTTATTACAAAACAAAAAATGAAAAAATACCACATGGAAAAGTGTTGCTATAATATAATCCAGGGCTAAGAAAACATGGATTATATATGTAAATTTAAACGACTAGAAAAATAAATATTAATCTTATTTCTTGAGCACCCACTAAATGCTAACTATACATACAAGTGGTAAGGACAAAAGAGTGAAGCAAAAATGCTCCATAGATCCTGCCCTCATAAAGAGTGCACAGTGATGGTTACATATGCATTATCAGTGATTGTATTGCCACCTCAAGTTTAACTGTAACATTCAGATATTTATAATATGGTTACATTATTTTTAATGGAGTAACAAAAATAGGAAGTTGGCAGATCCAAGATGGCAGATTAGGAGAGACATAGCAAAATTCTCCTCCGTGAAAAACAATACATAAAAAACAGAAAGTGCTCCAGAATAGTGGTTCCAGGGTTCCACTAGGTGGGCAGGGACTTCTGCATCAATAGTGACTGTGTGCTTGGAGAAACCAAGACTGTGTTCAGAGATGGGTGAGTGTTCTATCCAGGTAGCTGCTGGGGAAACAGCAGCCAGAGTTGTGGTCGAGCGGTGGGGAGAAATTGTGAGACTGTGTTTGGAGGTGGGTTGGTGTCCAGCTTGGGGAGCAAGTAGTGGGAGCTCCAGCTGAGCATGTTGGGGAATGCTTTTCATGCCCTGGGCACCTGCCTCAGTATCTGGAGTGGGTGATAGCCTGTTCTAGTTTGCTAGTGCTGCCGGAATGCAAAAACACCAGAAATGGACTGGCTTTTATAAAAGGGGTTTATTTGGTAACACAGTTACAGTCTTAAGGCCATAAAATGTCCAAGGTAACACATCAGCAATCGAGTATCTTCACTGGAGAATGGCCAATGGTGTCTGGAAAACCTCTGTTAGCTGGGAAGGCACAGTGTCTGCTCCAAAGTTCTGGTTTCAAAATGGCTTTTTCCCAGGGCATTCCTCTCTAGGCTGCAGTCCTCAAAAATGTCACTCTTAGTTGCACTTGGGATATTTGTCCTCTCTCAGCTTCTCTGGAGCAAGAGTCTGCTTTCAACGGCCGTCTTCAAACTGTCTCTCATCTGCAGCTCCTGTGCTTTCTTCAAAGTGTCCCTCTTGGCTGTAGCTCCTCTTCAAAACGTCACTCACAGCTGCAGCTGCACTGAGTTCCTTCTGTTTGTCAGCCCATTTACACGGCTCCACTGATCAAGGCCCACCCTGAATGGATGGGGCCATGCCTCCATGGAAATATCTCATCAGAGTTATCACCTACAGTTGGGTGGGGCACATTTCCATGCAAACAATCTAATCCAAATGTTCCAACTTAATCCCCACTAATATGTCTGTCCCACAAGATTGCATCAAAGATTATGGCTTTTTCTGGGGGACATAATACATTCAAACCAGCACATAGCTCTTTGTAAACCCACAGCTAAGAGCCCCCAAGACAAGTATGAGCCACTGAAGCAGGTGGACAATTTCAGAATTGGGTAGTTTCCATGCCCTGAGCAGCCATCTTTGCAGCAGACTGGGATACGCCCCTTTGCAGTGCCACAACCTAGAGCTTCCTCAAGGGAATTTGGATTCGGCCAGACTTGTGACGGTGCACACTCCTCCTCCCTGGAAGTCTACAGTGGGCACAGCCTAGACAGGCCCTACACCAATCCCAGGGACTTGTGGGCCCATGGAAGAGAGAGACTGTGGGGAATTTGAGCTGAAGGGTTAAGATGCATTCTGCAGCCCCAGGGCATTCCAGCCACAGCCCCAGGAATTGCTGGGAGTATGGGTCGCTGTGCCATCTTCCCTGCCAAACTGCACAGGGCATACCTCCTAACCAAAGGGCTAGTGGTTCCCACTGCACATGGAAAATTGGTGCACTGAGTGGACCTACACATGGTTTGGGAGCCCACTCACTGCTTACATCGACAAAGTTGGGGAGAACTGGCTTGAGGGTAAAAGGTGCCTCTGGAGTGCTATCTGCCGGTTGATCAAGGAAAGTGCACTCCATCAAGCTGTAGCTTTGTCAAATTATAGATAATTGTTTAAATAAGCCTGCATATCCTAAAATAGCCCTATCAAGATAAGCAAATGCCAAGAGGCAAAAACAAACAAACAAAACAAAACAAAACAAAACCATAAAATTATAAAGCATATGAAGAAACCAGAAGATATGGATAACCCAGACACCCAAATTAAAAAACCAGAGGAGACACTGAACATGGAGCAATTAATCAAAGAAGTAATCACAAACACCAATATCATGGCTCAGGATATAAAGGACATCAAGAAGACCCTAGAAGAGCATAAAGAAGGATTTGCAAGAGTAAATTAAAAAATAGTGGCTCTTATGGAAGTTAAAGAATCTGTTGATCAAATTAAAAATATTCTTGAGTCACGTAACACTCATGAAGAAATAGAGGAAAGAATAAGTGAACTTGAAGATAATGTGCCAGAAAATGAAAGTACAAAAGAATGACTGGAGAAAAAAATTGAAAAATTTGAAATGGATATCAGGGAAATGATGGACAACATGAAGCACACAAATATAAATATCACTTGTGTTCTAGAAGGGGAAGAGAAGGGTAAAGGACTAGGAAGAGTATTCAAAGACATTGTTGGGGAAAACTTCCCAACCCTTCTAAATGACATAAATACACAAATCATAGATGCTCAACAAAGTCCAAATAGAATAAATCCAAATAAACACACTCTGAGACATACTCTGATCAGATTGTCAATGCTGAAGAGGAGAGAGTTCTGAAAGCAGCAAGAGATAAATGATTCACCACATACAAGGGAAACACATAAGACTAAGTAGTGACTAGTCAGTAGCAAACATAGAGGCAAGAAGGCAGTGGTATGACATATTTAAAATATTGAAGGAGAAAAATTGCCAACCAAGAATTCTTTATCCAGTGAAGCTCTCCTTCAGATTTGAGGGACAGCTTAAATTTTTCACAGACAAACAAATGCTGAGAGAATTTGCTAACAAGAGACCTGCACTACCTGAGATACTAAAGGGAGCCCTACCGGCTGAGAAAAAAAGAAACAAGAGAGAGGTCTGGAGGAGAAAACAGAACTAAAGGGTTTTAGTATGGGTACATTAAAGGAAATGAAAAGAGAGAGAGGAAAAAATACATCTGACAAATAAAAACCAAAGGATATGATGGCTGATCCAGGAACTGTCTTCACAGCAATAACATTGAATGTGAACGATTTAAACTCCCCAATTAAAAAATGTAGACTGGCACAATGGATTTAAAACTATGAACCATCAATATGTTGCTTACAAGTGACTCATCTTAGACCCAGAGACACAAAGAAATTGAAAGTGAAATGACGGACAGAAATATGCCATGCAAGCTAAAGCCAAAAGAAAGCAGGAGTAGCAATATTAATCTCAGATAAAATAGACTTTAAATGCAAAGATGTCACAAGAGACAAAGAAAGACACTATATACTAATAAAATGGACAATTCAACAAGAAGAAATAACATATGTAAATGTCAATGCACCCAGTCAAGGTGCCACAAAGTATATGTTTGCCTGTAGCAAAACTGAAGGAAGCAATAGATGTTTCCGCAGTAATTGTGGGAGACTTCAATACATCAGTCTGTCATATAGATAGATCAACAAGACAGATGACCAATAAGGAAACTGAAAAGCTAAACAACATGATAAATGCATCTGACTTAGACATATAAAGAGCATTACATCCCAAATCACCAGGATACCATTCTTCTCTAGTGCTCATGGAACTTCATCCAGGATAGACATATGCTGAGGCATGAAACAAGCCTTAATAAATTTAAAAAGATTGACATTATTCAAAGCACATTCTCTGATCACAACGGAACACCACTGGAAATCAATAGCTATCAAAGATCTAGAACATTCCCAAATATCTGGAGGTTAAACAACACACTCCTAAAGAATCCGTGGGTTAAAGAAGAAATAGCAAGTGAAATCACTAAATATCTAGAGATGAATGAAAACCAGAGCACAACATGTCAAAACTTACAGGATGCAGTGGAGGCAGTATTGAGGGGGAAAGTTATAGTTCTAAATGCATCCATTAAAAAGGAAGAAAGAGCTAAAATCAAAGAACTAATGGAACAATGGAAGAAAGTAGAAAATGAACAGCAAACTAATCCTAAACTAGGTAGAAAAAAAAAAGAAATACCAAGGATTAAACAGAAATAAATGATACAGAGAACAACAACAACAACAACAACAAAAACAAAACAAAACAACAGAGAATAAATAAAATTAAAACTTGGTTCTTTGAGAAGATCAACAAGATTGGCAAGCCCTTAGCTAGACTGACAAAATCAAAACTAGGGAGGACCCCAAATAAACAAAATAATAATGATAGAGGGGACAATACTCTGGATCCCAAAGAAATTTCAAAAACCATAAGAGGATACTATGAACAACTGTATGCCAACAAACTGGATAATTTAGAGGAAATGGAAGATTTCTTGGAAACACATGAGCAACCTAGACTGACCAGAGAAGAAACTGAAGACCTCAACAAGCCAATCACAAGCAAAGAGATACAATCAGCCATCAAAAAGCTTCCCACAAATAAAAGCCAGCTGGCTTCACAGGGAAGTTCTACCAAGCTTTCAAAAAAGAAATGACACCAATGTTACTTAAACTCTTTCAAAAATTGAAGAAAATGGAACACTACCTAACTCATTTTATGAAGCTAACATCACTCAGATACCAAAACCAGGTAAAGATGCTACAAGAATGGAAAACCACAGACCAGTTCCCCTCATGAATGTAGACGCAAACATTCTCAACAAAATGCTTGCAAATTGATTCCAAAGACACATTTAAAAAATCATACACAATGAATAAGTTGGGTTCATTCCAGGTATGCAAGGCTGGTTCAACATAAGAAAATCAATGTAATACAACACATTAACAAATCAAAAGGGAAAAATCAAGTGATCATCTCAATAGATGCTGAAAAAACGATGTGACAAAATCTAGCATCCTTTTTTGATAAAAACATTTCAAAAGTAGGAATTGAAGGAAACTTGCTGAATATGATAAAGGGCATCTATGAAAAACCCATGGCCAGCCTAGTACTCAATGGTGATAAACTGAAATCCTTCCCTCTAAGATCAGGAATGAGACAAGGATGCCTGCTGTCACCACTGTTATTCAACATTGTGCTAGAAGTGCTAGCTAGAGCAACATGGTAAGAAAAAGAAATAAAAGGCATGCAAATTTGAGAGGAAGAAGTAAACTGTCATTATTTGCAGATGATATGATCTTATATTTGGAAAACCCTGAGAAATCGATGGCACAGCTACTTGAGCTAATAAAAACATTCAACAAAGTAGTGGGATACAAAATCAATGTGCAAAAGTCAGCAATGTTCCTATACATTAGAAATGACCTAACTGAAGAGACACTCAAGAAAAAGATTCCTTTCTCAATAACAACTAAAAAAATCAAGTACCTAGGAATAAACTTAACCAGGGATGTAAAAGACCTATACACAGAAAATTACATAACTTTACTAAAAGGAATAGAGGAAGACCTAAAAAGATGGAAAAATATTCCATGTTCATGGATAGGAAAGCTACATGTTGTTAAGATGTCAATTCTACCCAAACTCATCTACAGATTCAATGTAATTCCAATAGAAATTCCAACAACCTACTTGGCAGACTTGGAAAAGCTAGTTATCACATTTATTTGGAAAGGAAAAATTCCTCAAATTGCTAAAAACATTCTAAAAAAGAAAAATGAAGTGGGAAGACTTAGACTTCCTGATTTGAAACTTACTATAAAGACACAGTAGTCAAAACAGCATGGTACTGGCACAGAGATAAACATATTGATCAATGGAATTGAATTGAGAATTCAGAAATAGGTCCCCAGATCTACTGTCAACAGTTCTTTGATAAGTCCCCCAAACGCACTGAACTGGGACATAACAGTCTCTTCAACAAATGGGGCTGTGAGAGCTGGATATTTATGTCCAAAAGAATGAAAGAGGACCCCTACCTCACACCCTGCACAAAAATTAACAAAGTGGATCAAAGACCTCAGTATAACAGACAGTGCCATAAAACCCCTAGAAGACAATGTAGGGAAACATCTTCAAGACCATTTATTAGGAGGTTGCTTCTTAGACCTTACACCCAAAGCACAAGCAACAAAAGAAAAAATAGATAGATGGGAACTCCTCAAATTAAAAGCTTCTGTACCTCAAAGGAATTTGTCAAAAGGTGAAGGGGCAGCCAACTCAATGGGAGAAAATATTTGGTAACCATGTATCTGATAAAAGACTGACATCTTGCATATATAAAGAAATCCTGCAACTCAATGACAATAGTACAGACAGCCCAATTATAAAATAGGCAAAAGATATGAAAAGACATTTCTCTGAAGAGGAAATACAAATGGCCAAAAACACATGAAAAATGTTCATCTTCACTGGCTATTAGGGACATGCAAATTAGGACCACAATGTGATATCATCTTACATGAATTAGAATGGCTGCCATTAAACAAACAGAAAACTGCAAATGCTGGAGAGGAGAAATCTGAACCCTTTTTCATTGCTGGTGGGACTGTATAATGGTACAGCCACTCTGGAGGACAGTCTGGCAGTTCCTTAGAAAACTAGATATCAAGTTACCCTTCTACCCAGCAATTTCACTTCTCTGCAAAGCAGTGACATGAACAGATATTTGCACACTAATGTTCATAGCGGCATTATTCACAATTGCCAAGAGATGGAAACAAACCAAATGTCCTTCAACAGATGAGTGGATAAATAAAATGTGGTATATACACATGATGGAATATTACACAGCTGTAAGATACAACAAAGTCACAGAACATGTAATAACGTGGATGAAACTTGAGGACATTATGTTGAGTGAAGTTAGCCAGAAACGAAAGGACAAATATTGAAAGTATGGTCTCAGCAATATGAACTAGCAATTAATAAGCAATCTCTGAGAGTTAAAAGTTGATCTCATGGGCTTTCAGGAGATAGGTTAGAGATTGGGCATTTGATGCTGAAGGACTACAGAATGTTTAGCAGGATTGATTGTATAGATCCAGAAATAGATAGCATAATACTGTATGATGGTAGCACACTGTAAGTACACTGAACAAAGATGTCTGTGAGTAAATCTGACAGAGGAGGGCTAGGAGCATGTGTGACACCAGAGGTAAAGATAGATGATAGAGACTGGACTGTATAGATCAGCACAAACTGGAGTGGTCAATGATTGTGACTAAATGTTTTTATATGTGGGAGAACAAATGAATATCAACCATGCAAAGTGTTGGAAAGGGGATGGTAATGGGGAAAACTATATAATCAAAGCAAACTGGAGTCTATGGTCAACAGTAAAATAGTAATATGCTTCCATTACATGTAACAAAGGCAATATACCAAAGCTAAATGTGTATGAGGGGGGGATATAAGGGAGGGATATGGGATTCTTGGTAGTGGCCTTGTTGTCTGACCTTACTATTATATTGTATTGCATGATGTTTAATTTGCTTTTTGTTATTCTTAAGAAAACCTTTTTTGCATAGTAATCAATATGTTCAAGTGCTGAGTGTGGTGATAAATGCACAACTATTTGATGATACCGTGAACAACTCATTGTACACTGTCGATAATTGTATGGTATGTTAATATATCTCTATAAAATTGTTGGAAAATATATAAATAGGGATACAAGTGCTGGAGAAAACATAGAGTGATGTACCTATTTACTGTTGGTTAGGAGGCAGAATGGTGTTGCCTTTCTGGAGGACAGTGTGGTGGTTCCACAAGAAGCTAAGTATGTCGGTGCCATAAGGCCCTGCAACCTCATTAGGGGGCATATACTTGGAAGATCTGAGAGCGGGGACATGAATGGACATTTGTATACTGGTGTTTATAGAGACAGTATGCCTGGTTTGCAATGGGTGGAGGTGATCTAAGGGTGCACTGATTGAGTAATGGAATGGTGAACTGTGGTGTATACGTGCAATGGAATACTGAGTAACTGCCACAAGGAGTGAAGCTGAGACAATGCAACGAGGTGAAAGGATCCTGCAGACAGCATTATGAGTCAAGTACGCCAGAAACAAAGGCAAACACTATAATGCCTCACCAATATGGACTAACTACAATGTGTAAACTCAGAATTGAATCTTAGAGCACAGCCTAACAGGGAATGATTATTGTAATGGTCCTAGATTGTAAGCTCTTACAGCAGTCAAATCTATTCCTGAGTTGTAATGGTTGTCTCTAAATCCTGAGATGCTGAGCTCTTTGTGTATAACCTGATTGGTCTCTGGAACTTTGGGTATCTATGTGACACCTGGAACTCAGAGCGAGAGCTCAGCAGATATGAATGTCAGTATTACCTCACTCAGCAAATGTTAAAAAAGCTGAAAAGGGTGCAGACTTCAATTAGAGATATGAATGAAGCAGATCTGGTTAGGACTAGGGCAAATCGGGCCAAAGAGTGAAGGATGATACTGTGTTTTTAAAACTTGAACTTCCATGTGAGACCAAGGGAAGAGATGTTTATCTGGCCGCCGGATCTATATTTTCTGTAGTACACTAAACAGTTTAATTTTGTCAATCAGCTTGTTCAAACACCATAATTACATGGAACTTTGAAGAGGAAGTGAGATCTAGTAGGGTTGTACAGGTTAGCGTGAAATAGTGACAAATCCCAAAGTAATTTGGGCAGAGATTAAAAATATATATGCAGGGCCTGAGGAGCTGGAGAGAAAAATGCAGAAGTGTTGGACTTCCTCACCTGCGTTGTTTCTGATTTTCTCAACACTGAGGACTCATGATTTGGTATGCCAAACCCTCTATCTTGGGGCTTGCCCTTATGAAGCTCATTACTGCAAGGGGAGGCTAAACCTGCTTATAATTGTGTCTAAGAGTCTCCCCCGATTACCTCTTTGTTGCTCTGATGTGGTCCTCTCTCTTTAGCTAAGCCAACTGGGCAGGTAAGTCACTGCCCTCCCCTCTATGTGGGACCCTGACTCCCAGGAGTGTCAATCTCCCTGGCAACACAGACTATGACTCCGGCGAACATCTTCCTGACCAAAAAGGGGAAGTGAAATGAAACAAAATAAATTTTGGTGGCTGAGAGATTTCAATGGAGTTGAGTGGTCACTCTGGTGGGCATTCTTATGCACTATATAGATAACCCTTTTTAGGTTTTAATATATTGGAATAGCTAGAAGTAAATACCTGAAACTATCAAACTGCAACCCAGTAGCCTTGACTCTTGAAGACAATCGTATAACAACAATGTAGCTTACAAAGGGTGACAGTGTGAATGTGAAAACCTTGTGCCTCACACTCCCTTTATCCAGTTTATGGATGGATGAGTAGAAAAATAGGGACAAAAACTAAATGAAAAAATAGGGTGGGATGGGGGGCATGACTTGGGTGTTCTTTTTTACTGTTATTTTTTATTTCTATTTTTATTCTTTCTGGTGTAAAGAAAATGTTGAAAAATAGATTGGGGTGATGAATGCACAACTATATGATGGTCCTGTTAATTGTACACCATGAATGATTGTATGGTATGTGAATATATCTCAATAAAACTTAATTTAAAAAAAGAAATATATCTATGAAAAAACACAACCACATGCAGTTAAAAAAAAAATGAACATGACCAACTGTGTTACTCGGGCTCAGATGACACCAGAGCCCAGCTCCACTTCTGGCCTGGGGTCTTAAGAAAAAATTCAAGGACTAGAAAGGCCAGTAGTGGCAAGCAGTGAAGTTTATTAAAGGAATAGTACATGGTGGAGCTGTCATCATGGGAATGCTCAAGAGAGAGGACAGTCCCTGAGTTAGTTTTGTTTGGAGTTTTATATGCTCCTTGTTGCTATGCTTTAAACTGAAGCTAGGTGTGGAAATTCCCCAATTCCTACGCTTGCTTGCCCCTCCTTTCTTCCTCTCTCTCTTTGCCTTAGCCGTTTCTGAGAAATGCGGCAGCTTGTTTCCTACACCGTGTGTGTTCTGCTTTGCTATGAAGCAGTTTCCTATGCTAGCCTTTTCTCACTGCAGCTTGTGATGTTATCTTGTGCTCTGTGCTTTGCGCCTGGACCAAGAGACACTTTCCTGCCCTGGGTGACCTACTCTAGCCTGTCTCAACTGTAAGTCTCATATAGCCGGTGGTAATGCAGAAAGGTACAGCCTCTCTGGAAAATGGTTTGTCAGTTTCCTAAAAAGTTAACATACACTTAGCATATGACCCACAACTACATCCTCCATACTTATCCTAGAGAAATGAAAAGTCATGTACACACAAAACCCAGTACAGGAATATGTATGTATACCAGCTCCACTCACACTGGGCCAAAAATTGGAAACAAGCCAAATGGCCTTCCACACTGTCAAAGAAATCATTGCACAGGACAATATTAAACAGGCAAGGATGATGTTATTCACAGACTGCTGCAGCAGGGAAGAGAGTCCAGAACACACCTTCACAGACAAAGGACAGCAGGATTTTAAGGGCTGCAGTAGGTAGTGGAAAAGTCCTCAGAGATTGTTAAAGGGGTTTGATCACTGGGAAGTCTGAGTGATTTACTAAGCTTGCAATTAGGGACATATGGTTAGGAATTTCTTGCCTTTTGCTGTGATTATGCCCCTGTAGCTTGTAACAAGGGCCAAGTGAGAGGAAGAGGGAGAGAACGAACTACCTAGTTAGGTGCCTCTCAGGTGCCTGGTTAGCTTAATGACCTGGTGAGATGGAGGTCAGGTGTCAGGAGTCCTTGGGAAGCTTGCATGACCTTTAGACTAGCTAAAGGGAAGTTAAGACAGTCTTGGGCAACAGTATAATGGGTAAAGAAACAATGCTAAGTACATACAATGGACGATTATTTAGGGATAAAAGGAATGAAGTAGTGGACATGGGCAACAAAGTGGAAGAATTGCTTTATCTTGACAATGTGCCAAATGGAAAAAAATGTTTAACGCCACGTAGGAAATGTTTATAGAGTATGATACCAGTAGTACGAAAGGATACATTATATTTACAAAGAAAGTCACCTGAAAGAAAGCAGGTGCATGTTCATTATTAAGCAAATACATATTGAGCACAGGTTAAGTGGCAGGTGCTGTTGTGTTCTAGTGCTGAACGTACACATTGGGTACCAAAACAAAGCAAAGAAGCATAGCTCTTTTCTTAGGAAGGTTACACTATGATTTTACCTTTGAGATATGAGATGGGAGTGGTCATTTCTGCGTTCATCTGAATTACTAATTAATTTTTAACTCGTCTAGACTATGCATTGTTTTATGAAGAAAAATGAATAAAAATCTTTGAAAGTCACTCTAGTGACTCTAGTATTGCCGGGATCCGCTTATGCTATAAATGTGAATTTTAAAAGCGGGAGAAACTGAAGTCAGGGTACAATATGAACCTCATCATGTTAAAATGTACCTTATAAATGAAACCTCCCAGGAGGTTTTCCAGAGAGGCTGTACCTTTCTGCATTACTACCGGCTATATGAGACTTACAGTTGAGACAGGCTAGAGTAGGTCACCCAGGGCAGGAAAGTGTCCTTTGGTCCAGGCGCAAAGAAATGGCCATCCCTGGGTGGTGGAACTGTGGATAAGATTAGCTTGCTTTCTTATACTTCATCAGTCTTCAAATTTTCTCTAGTGACATAGTATACTTTCTATACTGCAAGAATATATTGATAAGGGTCCATAAAACCCCAGTACAAACTAGGGGAAAGAGAATGACAAGCGGATTCAGAATAGCAGAAATACAAGGGGCCCAAGCAATCTTCCAGGAGGAATGCCAACCAGAAAGCCAAAAGGGTTTTGTCTCCTGCGGTGAGGTGCATCATAAGACCCATGTTTCTCGCAAAGCAGAACAAGCTTCATGGTGCCGAGTCCGGAAGAAGAACCGGGAGGAACCAGTTTCTGTTGTTTGAAATGACGTTGACTCGTTTTTTCGAGCTGAATGGGAGGGGAACGAGCGAGGAGGGCCTCTTCCATAGCGCTTCACCGCCACCTACAGGTGAAAGAAACGAACCCGCTGACAGACCCGTAAAACAAGCAACCTTTTCCGCTGGTTTCCTGTCCACAGCCCTAGGAATCCCGGCTGAAGAATCGCCGCAGGCAAAGCGGAGAACCAGACACTGGAGTGGAACTACCCGAAAAGGTCTGGCACAACGTCTCAGATAACGGGAAGCTTTCTCCCCTGCCTGGTCTCCGGAACCATAGCAAAAGCGTCAGGCGGTCGGAAGGACCTGGCCTGGAGGGCGGGGACATGGCCCAGGATTGGCGGGGTTTTGGGTCTGGGAGTGGGCGCCCAGGGTGGTACCTGCGCCTCTTCCTCCAGGAGGTTACTTTTCCGATTCTTTAGTGTGAGGTCCGGGGAGGCATAGGAGTCGCCATGTGGGCCCTTCCTGCCCGAGTGCCCCTGCCGCCCCACAAGCGGTACCTCTGCCAATGTCCGGCTATCCCCACCCCTTAGGCCCCTGTCATCCTTTGAACACGGTTTACACGAGGCGTGTCGTCTTCTGCACCCTCACTCCACTCACTCTCCTTGGCGACCTCAGGGTATAGCAGCTCTCTTGAAGAGGGACGAGGAGAGAAAGTTCTCAGAAGTTTAGGCAGGTTTTGATGTGAAGGGCAACAAATAAATGTGCAGGAGCTGCGAAAGCACATATGGGAAAGAGTAGGTTTTATTTCCCCTTTAGGTTATAGAACTTTCCAATATACAGTGAGTAATTTGTGATTAGGGACAAAGGATAATTGCGGAGCAAAGCCCTTGAGAAACTGGAAGACATGAGATCCTGAGCAGAGGTGAGAGGGCTGGTTCAGTCGGGAGCATTGCAGCAGACAGCTGGCAGAGAATACCAGGACCCAAAAGGTTAGCTTGGGTTTGGGGCGATCTGAGAATTCCGACCTGATTGCTTGTGTCTTCTCATTGAATTTTTAGAGGAGGTCATTATAACGGAGGAGGCTTGCTAGCGACTGTGCTGGAGTATTGTGGTAGTGCAGTTAGGTTGAGAGGCCCATTATCTGATGGTGGTGAACTCAAGGTAAAATAGTTCTGTGAGGTGTTGAGGTTTTACCATCAATGCTCAGGTGCTCAGAGACAGACGGGGAGTTCCTGTATCAATAGGGTGTTGCCAGGAGAACAGGGAGGAGGACCGAGAAGAGGTGTGTTTGAGAGGGAGCTTTAGCTCAGGGCCGGGTAGTTGATGATGAGGAACGCAGTGTGGTCAGTGGACTCAGGTCTCCGTGAAATGGAAGTCTGACCGTGCCGGGGCATTACAGGGAATGAGCTGGAAGGGCAGGAGGTGCTGTTGGTGGTGATGAGGAAGGAAGATGCAAGAGGTGGGGATCTTGGAGAGGTGTGGTCTTACAGAATGACCAAGGGCAGGAGCCGGGAGTGGGGGTGGTGTAGTCTCAGGAAGGGTGAACATCCCAGAGGGAAGAGAGACGCCAGTGTTGGCCCGGTCATCCTGGTGCACGCTGCCATCTCTAAGGAGGGTGAGTGGAATGAGGGTGCATTGAAGCGTGTTCAAAGGATAACAGTGGGCTTGGGGAGAGATGGAATAGTCAGGGCATTGGCAGAGGTCCCGCTCATGAGGCTGCGGGGCACAGGGGCCCCCATGGCGGGTCCTATCCCTTGACCTCTCACTAAAGCATAGGGAATGTAAGCTCTTGGCGGATACCGGGAGGTAGAGGCACGCGTACCTCCCTGGGCGTCCACGCGTAGGCCCGGCACCTGCCAATCCTGGGCCTGGTCCGGCAGAGGGTGGAGGGACTACGAGACGCTTTTGCCGTAGTTCTGGGGACAGGGCGAGTCAAGGCTTCCTGTTACCACTTCGGCCAGTCCCAGTCCACTGTGTTGTCTTCACTTTTCCTGCTTGGGTTCCTCAGGCAAGATCCCGAGGTCTGTGGGCATGAAAAGCTGCGGTCAAGGTTGCCCCTTCTTTCGGGTCTGGCCGCATTCCGTTCTTTGGCCTCAAGGTGGTGACGCTGCGCCTTGGGCGCCACATTCCTCGCTCCTGCCCCGCCCTTTTCGACTCTAAAAAAACCCGGCGTTGTCTTTCCAGGCAATAGAAAAGGAAAAGGGTTCCTCTCAGTTCTGTTGGGCGCTGTGCCCCTTTTGAATCTTAGCTTAGGGCACCTCACCGCTGGCGACAAACCCCTTTGCTTTCCAGTTAGCATTTCCTCCTGGGGCTCCTGTTTCTGCCTCTTTGAATGGTATTGTCACTCTCTTTCCGCAAGTTTTTTATGGACCCTTATGGATATATTCTTTCAGTATGGAAGATACTCAACTGTATTGTAGAAAATTGGGGAGACCTATAAAGTATAATACAGAAAGCTGCTCTTGTCCACAGTCCCACCATCCAGGGATGACCATTAACAACATTTTGTGATATGTTTCCTCGAAGGGTTTTCGTTTATAAGGTACATTTTAAACTTGATGAGGTTCATGTTTGCATTGTGACTTCAATTTTCCACTTTTCATTCACAGTGTACAATCAATTGTTCGCAGTACCATCATATAATTTGCCTTCATCACCCCAATTTTTGAACATTTTCCTTACTCCAAAAAGAATAAAAGGAAGAATAAAAATAAAAGTAAAAAAGAACACCCAAAGCATGCCATCCCCTCCATTGCACCGTATTTTTCACTTAGTTTTTTGTCCCCATTTTTCTACTCATTGTCCATACACTGGGTAAAGGGACGGTGAGTCACAAGGTTTTCACAATTACACCGTTTAAGCTATATAGTTATGCAATTGTTTTCAAGAATCAAGACTACTGGATTGCATTTCCACAGTTTCAGGTATTTCCTTCTAGCTATTCTAATGCCTATTTACTGTTGGTGGGGAGTAGAATGGTGTAGCCTATCTCGAGGACAGTGTGGTGGTTCTACCGGAAGATAAGCATGTGGGTGCCCAAGGTCTTGCTACCTCATTATGGGATATATACTTGGAAGATCTGAGAGCAGGAACAGGAATGGACACTTGCATAAATGGTGTTTATGGCAGCAGTATTCAAGATTTGCAATAGATGGAGGTGGCCTAAGGGTACATCCACTGATGAACAGAATGTTGAACTGTGATGTATACATACAATAGAATATTGAGCAGCTGCAGGAAGGAATGAATCTGTGAGATATGCAAATAGGTGAAAGGACCTTGAGGACAGCAATTTGAGTGAAATACACCAGAAATGAAAAGATAAACATTATAATGCCTCACTAATATGGATAAACTATAATGTGTGAACTCTTGAGAATTGAATCTTAGTGCATAGTTTATCAGGGAAATGCTTATTATAATGATCTCTAGATTGTAAGCTCTTACAGCAGTCACATCTATTTATGAGTTGTAATGGTTATCTCTAAATTCTGAAATGCTGAGCTCTTTGTGTATAACTGGTGGTTTCTGGAAACTTGGGTATCTGTGTGACACCTGAAACTCAGAGCTAGAGCTTGGGTAGCTATGAATGTCAGTATTTACCTCATACAGCAACTGTTAAAAAAGCTGAAAAACAGTTCAGACCTGAATCAGAGATATGAATGAAGTGGATCTGGTTAGGACTAAGGCAAAACAGGCCAAAGGTGTAAAGGACGATATTGACTGTGTTTTTAAACATGAACTTCTGTGTGAGACCAAGGGAAAGAGACGTTTATTTGGTGCAGGATCTACATTTTCTGCAGCACACTAAAGAATGTAACTTGTACGGTCAGTTTTATTCAAACACCCATAATTACATGGGACTTTGAATAGGAAATGAGATCTGGTATGTTTTGTACAGATTAGTGTGAAATAGCCATTCATCCAAAAGTAATTTGGGCAGAGAATAAAATATATTTGCAGGGCACCCTGAGGGAACTGGGGAAAAATGCGGAAATGTTGGAAGTCACCATCTGGGTTACTGCTTATGTCCTCACAAACATTGAGGACTGACAATTTGTTATGCTGGTGCCCTTGATCTTGGGGTTGCTCTTATGAGGCTTGTTACTGCAAAGGAGAGGCTAAGCCTACTTATAATTATGCCTAAGATTCACCCCCCAGAGAACCTCTTTTGTTGCTCAGATGTGGTTCTCTCTCTCTCTCTCTCTCTCTCTCTCTCTCTCTAAGGCCTACAGGACAGGTGAACTCACTGCCCTCCCCCCCTGTGTGGGACATGACTCCCAGGGGTGTGGATCTCCCTGGCAACATGGAAATGACTGCAGGGGATGAGACTGGACCTGGCATCGTGGGACTGAGAAAATCTTGACCAAAAGGAGGAAGTGAAATGAAACAAAATAAAGTTTTCTGTGTTTGAGAGATTTCAATGCAGTCACGAGGTCACTCTTGGAGGGCATTCTTATGTGCTACATAGATATCCCTTTTTGGTTTTTAGTGTATTGGAATAGCTAGAAGGAAATACACGAAACTGTCGAACTGCAACCCAGTAGCCTTGATTCTTAAAGACAATTGCATAACTATGCAGCTTACATGGTGCGACTGTTTGTGTTGTGAAAACTTTGTGCTCACACTCCCTTTATCCAATGTCTGGACAGATGAGTAGAAAATGGGGACAAAAACTAAATGAAAAATAGGGTGGGATAGGGTGATAGAATATTTTGGGTGCTCTTTTAACTTTATTATGTTTTTTTTGGAGTAAGGAAAATGTTCAAAGGGTGATTCTGGTGATGACTGCACAGTACATGATGGTACTGTGAATAACTGATTGTACACTGTGTATGACTGTAGTGTGTGTAAATGTATCTCAGTAAAACTATCAGAAATAAAATAAAATAAAATAAAGAACAGTAAAATCCTATTTCAGCCTTGAAGCTTATAATGGTATAACTGGGTACATACATAAAGATGAATCACTATGTAAATATGTTCCACCTCACTAGTAAGAGAAATGCAGATTTTAAAAACAAAGTAGGTATTAGCTGATTCAATTGACAAATGACCACTATTTATAATGAACAGTGTTGATGGAGATGGGGAGAAATAATCATATTAACCCTACTGAAGGGATCATATTTTAGTAAAGCTTTTGGAGGGTAATTAGGTGGGATCCATAAATATTTTAAATATTTACACAGCAATTTCTCTTTCAGGAATCCTCTTAAATATATTTTTATAAGATGCAAGTACTATAATGTTCATTGCAGCATTGTTTATAATGGTGAATAAATGGTCACAATAATTTTCATCAATAAAGGCTTGTGGCTCACACTCCCTTTATTCTATATTTATACATATATATAATATATATATTTATGTATATATTCCCTATATTCTAATATTAAAAAAATTAATTAGTAACTGAGATGAACACAGAAATGACCCCTCCCAACTCCTATCTAAAGGTCAACATCATAGTCGAGCCTTCCTAAGGAAAAGAGCTATGCTTGCTTTCCTTTGTATTTGCTGACTAGTGTTAAATTCAGCACAAGAACAGAACAGCACCTGCTACTTAGCCTCTGCTCAATATGTATTTGCTTTATAAATGAAATGTATCTGCTTTCTTTCAGGTGCCTTTCTTTGTAAATATAATGTATCTTTTTGTACTGCTGGTATGGTAATATAAACATATTCCTACATGGCTTTAACATTTTTTTCCATTTAGCACAGTGTCATGATAAAGCGATTCTTCCATTTTGTTGTCCATGTCAATTCGTCTTTCCATTTATTGCCAATTAACCTTCCACGATATGTTCCTTTACCCATTATAGAGCTGAACAAGACTGCCTGAACTTCGCTTTAGCTTGTCTAAACTTCAGGCAGGCTCCTCAGGGACTCCTGACATCTGATACCTCACCAGTTCCTTAAGCTAACCAGGCACCCAAGAGGCACCTAACTAGGTAGTTCCTTATCTCCCACTTCCTCTCTCTTGGCCTTCCTTACAAGCTACGGTTGGCATTATCCACAGCAAAAGGAAATAAATTTCTAACCAATAGTCCTAATGGCAATCTTGGTAAATCACTCAGCCTTCCTGGTGATCAACCAAACCCCCTTAACATTCTATAAGACTTTTCCACTAGATTACCCTGGCCCTCAAATCTTGCTGTCCTTTTTTTAGGTGAAGTTGAATTCTAGTTACCCTTCCATGCTGCAGCAGTCCAATGAATAAGGTCATCCTTGCCTGTGTAACATTGTCAGGTACAACATTTTCTTTGACAGTGTGGAAGGGCCAATTTGTTCGTTCTTTCTTTTTTTTTTTTTTTTTTACTTTATCGAAAAATTACAAAAACAAAGCGAAAATCCAACATTTCAAACAAAACAAAGGAATAAGAAAAATAAATAACCTAAAATAATACATTGCTTCCAACATGTTCCTACCATACCCCCCAAAATTAACAAACCCTAGTCATTCCTGAGCACTCCCATAGTACTAAGATTACCCTCCATAACTTATCTGTTCTTATTAGATTATTGTACCCCCTTCAATACTTGCTGTCTATTGCTAGGTGCCCTAAATTCTAAATTATAAAACATTTATTTTACATTTTTCACAGAGTTCACGTTAGTGGTAACATATAATATCTCTCTTTTTGTGCCTGGCTTATTTTACTTAGCATTATGTCTTCAAGGTTCATCCATGTTGTCATGTATCATGACTCATTCCTTCTTACTGCCACATAGTATTCCATCGTGTGTATACACCATGTTTTGTTTATCTACTCATCTGTTGAAGGACATTTGGATTGTTTCCATCTCTTGGCAACTGTGAATAATGCCGCTATGGACATTGGTGTGCAAATATCTGTTCGTTTGTCACTGCTTTCAGATCTTCTGGGTATATACCAAGAAGTAAAATTGCTGGACTGTAGGGCAACTCAGTATCTAGTGTTCTGAGGAACTGCCAAACTATCTTCCAGAGTGGCTGAACCATTATACAGTCCCACCAACAATGAATAAGAGTTCCAATTTCTGCACATCCTTTCCAGCATTTGCAGTTTCCTGTTTGTTTAATGGCAGCCATTCTAATTGGTGTGAGATGGTATCTCGTTGTGGTCTTAATTTGCCATCTCCCTAATAGCTAGTGAAGATGAATGTTTTTCATGTGTTTTTTGGCCATTTTGTATTTCCTCTTCAAAGAAATGTCTTTTCTTACCTTTTGCCCATTTTATAGTTAGGTTGTTTCTACTATTGTTGTCGAATTGTAGGATTTCTTTATATATGCAAGATATCAGTCTTTTATCAGATACATGGTTTCCAAATATTTTTTTTCCATTGAGTTGGCCGCCTCTTCACCTTTTTGACAAATTCCTTTGAGGTACAGAAGGCTTTAATTTTGAAGAGTTCCCATTTATCTATTTTTTTCTTTTGTTGCTTGTGCTTTGGGTGTAAGATATAAGAAGCAACCTCCTAATACACGGTCTTGAAGATGTTTCCCTACAGTATCTTCTAGGAGATTTATGTTACTGTCTCTTATATTGAGGTCTTTGATCCACTTTGAGTTAATTTTGTGTAGGGTGTGAGGTAGGGGTCCTCTTTCATTCTTTTGGATATGGATATCCAGCTCTTCCAGCCCCATTTGTTGAAGAGACTGTTATGTCACAGTTCAGTGGCTTTGGGGGCCTTATCAAAGATTAGTCAACCATAGATCTGGGGCTCTATTTGCGAATTGTCAATTTGATTCCATGGATCAATATGTCTATCTTTGTGCCAGTACCATGCTGTTTTGACTATTGTGGCTTTATGGTATGCTTCAAAGTCAGGTAGTGTAAGTCCTCTCATTTTATCTTTTTTTTAGAATGTTCTCAGCAATTCGAGGCATTTTCCCTTCTGTGCCAGTTTGAATGTATTATGTCTCTCCAAATGCCATTATCTTTGATGTAATCTTGTGTGGGCAGACCTGTCAGTGTTAATTAGATTATAATTCTTTGAGTGTTTCCATGGAGATGTGCCCCACCCAATTGTGGGTGGTGACTCTGATTGGATAATTGCCATGCAGGTGTTGGCCTGCCCATTCAGGGTGGGTCTGAATTAAGTTACTTGAGCACTGTACAAGATCAGACAGAGGGAGCAAGCTACTATGGCCAAGAGGGACGCTTTGAAGAAAGCACAGGAGCTGCAGATGAGAGACAGTTTGAAGATGGCTATTGAAAGCAGACTCTTGCTCCAGAGAAGCTGAGACAGGACAAATACCCCAAGAGCAACTAAGAGTGACATTTCTGAGGAGCTGAAGTCTAGAGAGGAACATCCTGGGAGAAAGCCATTTTGAAACCAGAACTTGGAGCAGGCACTGGCCACGTGCCTTCCCAGCTAACAGAGGTTTTCTGGACGCCATTGGCCACCCTCCAGTGAAGGTACCTGATTGCTGATGACTTACCTTGGACACTTTATGGCCTTAAGACTGTAACTGTGTAAACAAATAACCCCCCTTTTATAAAAGCCAATCCATTTCTGGTGTTTTGCATTCCAGCAGCATTAGCAAACTGAAACACCTTCCAAATGAATTTGATAACTAGCTTTTCCAAGACTGCAAAGTAAGTTGTTGGAATTTTGACTGGAATTGCATTGAATCTGTAGATGAGTTTGGGTAAAATTGACATTTTAAAGACATTTAGCCTTCCTATCCATGAACATGAAGTATTTTCCCATCTTTTTTAGGTCCTCTTCTATTTCTTTTAGTAACGTTACATAATTTTCTGTGCAGAGGTCTGTTCTAGTTTGCTAATGCTGCCAGAATGCAAAACACCAGAGATGGATTGGCTTTTATAAAAGGGGGGTTATTTGGTTACACAGTTACAGTCTTAAGGCCATAAAGTGTCCAAGGTAACACACGAGCAATCGGGTACATGTCATAGGTGTCCCAGAAGGGGAAGAGAAGGGAAAAGGGGCAGAAACAATAGTGGAGGAAATAATCACTGAAAATTTCCCATCTCTTATGAAAGAGATAAAATTACAGCTCCAAGAAGTACAATATGCCCCAAACAGAACAGATCCAACTAGATCTACACCAAGACATTTAATAATTAGATTATCAAATGTCAAAGACAAAGAATTCAGAAAGCAGCAAGAGAAAAGCAATCCATCACATACAAGGGAAGCTCAGTAAGACTACGTGTGGATTTCTCAGCAGAAGCCATGGAGGTGAGAAGGCAGTGGTATGATGTATTTAAGATACTGAAGGAGAGGAACCACCAACCAAGAATTCTACGTCCAGCAAAGCTGTCCTTCAGAGAGTTTAAAATAGTCTCAGAAAGACAGACACTGAGAGTGTCCTGCTCTACAGGAAATACTAAAGGGAGCACTACAACAGATAGGAAAAGACAGGAGAGAGATTTGGAGCATGATATTGAGTGACGGTAACACAATAATTTAATTACACTGAACAAAGATGGCTGTGAGTAAGGTTGAGGGAGAAAGATTGGAGTAGGTAGGACGACAGGGAAGGACAGAAAGTAAAGACTGGGAGTGTATAACTCAGTGAAACCTCGAGTGGTCAATGATTGTGATTAAATGTACAAACATGTTTTTACATGAGGGAGAGCAAATGAATTTCAACTTTGCAAGGTGTTAAAATGGGGAGGTAGTATTGGAAAAAAAATACAATCAATGGAAACTGGAGTTTATAGTTAACGGTAACATAATATGCTTCCACTAACTGTAACCAGGGCGATATACCAAAGTTAAATGTCTATACGGGACATAAGGGAGGAGTATGGGGATTCTTGGTGTTGGCGTTGTCTGATTTTTTATTGTATTTTAATTTTATTTTTCCTTTTGTTGCTTTTCAGTTGTCACCTTCTTTTCTTTATCTCTTTTATTTTCACTTTCTTCACCTCTTCCTCTTTCTTTGTGGAAGAAATAGAAATGTCCTTATATAGTGTTGGTAAATGCATAACTATGTGATTATACAGGGAAAGGGAACCATTGACTGTTTACTTAGGATGGAATGTGTGGTGTGTGAAAAAACAGTCTAAAGAAATAAACAGAGGGATACAGATGCTGGAGAAAATGTGGAGAAAGGGATGTACCTAATCAGCACTGGTAGAGAAGTAGAATGGTGCAGCCCATTTGGAGCAATGTGGTAGTTCCACAGGAAGCTAAGCATGGGGTTGCCATATGGTCCTGCAACTTGGTTACTGGGTATATACTAGGAAGAAGTGAAAAGAGGAACATGAAGGGACATTTGCACAGTGGGGTTTATGGTGTCAGTATTCATGATTTGCAGTGGATGGAGGTGACCTAAGGGTATATCAACTGATGAATGGAATGGCAATCTGTGAATGGAACACTGAACTGCTACAAAAAGGAGTGAAGCTGTGAGGTGAATGGACATCGAGGACAATATGATGAGTGAAATAAACCAGAAATGAAAAGAAAAATATAATGCTTCACTAATATGAACTAAACATAATGTACAAACTCTTGAGAATTGAGCCTGAAAGCATAGGTTATCAGGGGAAGGCTGATTGTAAGGTTTCCTAGGCTACAAGCTCTCACAGCAGTTACGTCTATCCCTGAGCTGTTATGGTTATTTCCAAACTCTGAGATGCTCAGCTGTTTGTGTATAACCTGGTTGGTCCCTGGAACTTTGGGTATCTGTGTGACACCTGAGACTCAGACCCAGAGTCTGGCAGCTACGAGTGTCAGATTACCCCATACAGCAAATGTTAAAGACTCTGAAAAAAGAGATCAGACTTCAATTAGAGATATGAACGAAATGGACTTGGTTATGACTAAGGTAAATCAGACTGAAGGGTAATGTATGATATTGACAGTGTTTTTGAAGCTTCAGGTTCTGTGTGGGACCAAAGGAAGAGATGTTTATTAGGTGCAAGATCTATATTTTTGTGACACATTATATAATTTGACTTGTATGATCAGTTTATTCAAACAACATAATTACATGGAGCACTGACTGGAGAGTGAGGTCTGGTTGGTTTGTGCAGGTTAGCGTGAAGCCCCCAACACATCCCAGAACAATTCTGGCAGAGAATGAAGAGGTACTTGCAAAGCCCCCTTGAGAGACTGTGGGAAAATGTGGAAATATTAAATTTCTCCACCTGGGGAATTAGTGACATTCTCACAAGCATTGGGGGCTACCAAATAAGAAGGCCGAGCCACTGACCTTGCGGCTTGCCCTTATGACGTTTGTTACTATGAGGGAGAGGCTAAGCCTATTTAAAATGGTATGTAAGAGTCACCCCCAGAGAGCCTCTTTTGTTGCTCAGATGTGGCCTCTTTCTCTAAGCCAACTCTGCCGGTAAACTCACTGCCCTCCTCCCTACGTGGGATGTAACTCCCAGGGGTGTGGAACTCCCTGGCAACATGGGACATGACTCGTGGTTATGAGCTGGACCCTGGCATTGAGGGATTGAGAAAACCTTCTTGGACCAAAAGGGTTAAGTGAAATGAAACAAAATAAAGTTTCAGTGGCTGAGAGACCTCAAATAGAGTCGAGAGGTCATTCTAAGGTTACTCTTATGCAATATATAGATACCCCTTTTTAGTTTTTAGTGTATTGGAATAGCCGGAAGGAAATACCTGAAACTGTTGAACTGTAATACAGTAGCCTTTATCCTTGAAGACGATTGTATAACTATATAGCTTACACTGTGTGACTGTGTGATTAGGAAAACTTTGTAGCTCCCACTTCCTTTACACAGTGTATGGACAGATGAATATAAAAATGAGGACCAAAAAGTAAATGAAAATAGGGAGGGATGGGGGATGGCATGTTCTGGGTGTTCTTTTCCACTTTCACTTTTATTCTTAATCTTTTTTTGTGTATGATAACAAAAATGTTCAAAAATTGAATGTGGTGATGAATGCCCAGCTATATAATGGTGCTGTGAACAACTGATTTTACACTTTGATTGTATGGTATGTGAATATATCTCACTAAAATTGAATTAAAAAAACAAAAATAATGAGTTATCAGTCACACCCACTAGAATGGCTACTATTTTTAAAAAAAGAAAATAAGTGTTGGTAAGGAGGTAGAGAAACATGATCTCTTATTCATCGTTGGTGGAAATACAAAATGGTATAGTTGTTGTGGCAAAGTTTGGTGGTTCTTCAGAGAGCTAAGTATAGATTTACTATATGATCTGGCAACCCCGCTTCTAGGTATATACCCAAAATAACCGAAAGCAGGGGCTCAAACAGATATTTGCACACTGGTTCACAGCGGCATTACTCACCAGTGCCAAAAGACAGAAGCAACCCAAGTGTCCATAAACAGATAAATGGATAAACAAAATGTTGTATATACATACAGTAGAATATTATTCATCCGTAAAGAGGAATGAAGTTCTGATACATGTGACAACATGGATGAACCTTGAAGACATCATATTGAAGAAAATAAACCAGACACAAAAGGACAAACATTGTATGCTCTCATTTATATGAAATAATTAGAATAAGGAAATTCATAACGTCAGAAACAAAAATACAGGTTACCAGGGCTGGGGTAGGGGTAAACAATAGGGAGTTAATGCCTAATTGGTATAGTTTGTTTGGGGTGAAGGTGGCATGACATTTAAACATGATTGGCACCACTGAACTGTGTATGTGAACGTGGCTGAAAGGGGAAATTCTGTGTGGAGTATGTTACTAGGATGAAAGTATATAAAAATATCATAGGACTATACACACAAGTGGAGAACACTAGTATAAGGTATGGACTGTGGTTAATGGTATAATTACAGTGATCTTTTCATCAGTTTTAACTGGGGAGCATCATGGGTGCAAAATGTTGGTGATATGGAGAAACTGTGTGACGGGGAGGTATACGGGAGCTCTGTATTTTCTGTCTGAATTTTCTGTAAACCTGCAACTTCTCTAATAAAAAAAAGGTGTTTTTTTTAAAGCAAAACAAAAAACAGAATAAAAATGAAATGTAACTGCTAGAAAAGGATGCTTACCAAATTTTTATCATCAAAGAAGGCCAAAAAATTATGTATGAGGTATCAGGTTTCACCCAGAGTAATAAAGTTTAAAAAGTTTAATGATATCAAGTGTTGGTTGGCAAGAGTGCAGGGAACTACTATCTTTCACACATTCATGTACTCCACTGGTGGGAGGATAAACTAGTACAATCACTATGAAGGGCAATTGATTAGTGTCTAGTAAAATGTATAATGCACTAAGCTTATGACCCAGCCATTCCATCTCTCAGTACCTAATACTTGCCCATGTGCCAAAGAGACAAGTGCAAAGGTGTTTGTTCAGGTACTGGCTGTAACAATGAAAAAAACTGAAACTGATTTTACATAGTATTAAAAAGTTAGATCTTTATAAAGAGATCTCCAGTAAAACAAAAACAAGCTCTAGAATGACACATATAATATAAAACAGTATGTTATCTTCTATATGTGTATAGAAAGAAGTCTGGAAGGATATACACCAAACCAATAATGGTGATTACCTCCAGGTATGCATAAAGACGATTGGAATTAAGGGTACTGGTGAAAGCGTTGTATTTAAGATTTATCTGCGATTTTATTTTATTTTTTAATAAGTTTTACACATGGTGCAACATTGAAAAGATGTCCCTTAGCACCATTTCTCTCCCCAGAAGCAACCAATGTTTCTGTAATACTTTAATATTTTACAATTAAAATGTATTTCTGTATTAATTATATAATTAGGAAGTAGTGTGATTTGTTTTTAAAAGAAAAAAAGAATGGAAGTGTATTCAACAATAATTAAAAGTAGTTACCACCCTGGGAAAAATAAATATTCTATAGCAGGAGTCAAATTCCCTTTTCCAATGTCAACTTATCTGTCTTTTCTAATGTATTTTTAATACAAATCATCATCAGGCATCTGAAAGAGGAATTCCATAGATGCAAAACATTGGACAGAAAAGAAAAATGCACACTGAGAAGCCAAGCCAAGAATGACACTTCCATTGCATACATCATGTTCAGCACCAAGAGCTGTTACTCTAATTTTTGAATGTTGTGGTATCTCTAGATACCATATGCTCACCCCTGTAAAGTCAAGTGGTGGTCCTTCCTCTGCTGAGACCCCTACAACACAGCATCCCACTGCCTCCCCTAAATCTGGAGCTTCCCAGAGGTGACTTGTGGCTGCCAACTTACATCACTGTCATTCTCCCAATTGCAACTATAAAGTAAATGTCTTTTTTCTCTCATTTTGAAATGTTTCCTTAAAATGGCAGCATTTACTTGGTCTCTTTTATGACCACCGAGTAACTAAGTTTTTATGTGTGTCTATTGCTAATGTACTTGGATCCCAAAGAGGAAAACTGAAAAAAAAGTAGTTACTGCTGAGAGTTTAAGTCAAGAGTGATATTTCCTTTTACTCCTCTGTATTTTCCAAATTTTTTATACAGCATGCACTACTCTTACAACTGAAAAAAAAATGCTTCCTAAAAAGGGATCTATAGGAAGGGAAAAACTGAAATTAATATTAAGAAGTCACCCAGAAGAGCAAAAACTCAAAGTTGAAGATACAGTTCAATTACCAAAGAGCTGTAAGTCCTCACTTAAATCACTATCTCCCAACCCTGACCCTAGGCTACCCTGAATGAGGTTAGACACCCCTATACACAGGCTCACCAGGTTTTTGACCTGATGCTGGGTGCTGGCTTTGAAAGCTACAGTTGGCAGTTCATTCCGAAGGTAATCCAGCCACTTTTCCACAATGTCCTTAGGGACTAGGTCTGGGGAAAATAGAACAGATGGGGCTGGTAAGAGAACATCACTTTGATGGCTTATTCCAAAGATTCTTCTACCCACACCCAAAGCTAGGCCCACCTCCTGGCAATAGATATCTCTGCTGGCCCTCTCAGTCCCTGTCCAGTTACCAAGTTGGAATTAGAAAGGATGGCCTGGTCTATGGGACAAGTTAGCCCTTCCAGAGCAGGCCTCTGCCCCTTGGGGAGAATGAGCAAACTAGCTGTTCGTTCCCAGATGCCCTTCTTCCAAGACAGTGCCCAAAGTGCCCAGAGGCCTCCTACAGGTTGTGCTTCCCACCCCCTCTCTGGATCATTCAAGGTTGGGACAAATGTCAAGAACAACTCTGACAAGAATGGCTATCATTTATGAAGTACTAGCCATGTACCAAACACTTATTAATCCTCACAACAACCCTGTGAAGTTGGGACAATCACTACCCATTTTAAAGCTAAAGAAACCGACACTCTCAGAGGTGACATGACTTACACAGTATCCCACAGAAAACAGATAGCACAGCTAAGATGAGACCCTGACCTGAGTGAGTCCTGAACTCATGTATTCTCCCACCTAGCAGGCTGCAGAGTAAGTCTTATCTCTTGCCCCACTCTCTCCCAAACCTCCAAGCTTTGGTTTCTAGCTTGGGGGAGAGGAGCTCTCCAGGGTTGTCCACAAAGCTCAAAATGGCAGGAACAGGTGATTCAAAGGCAACAGGCCTGGATTCCACTCCCAACTTCTGCTACACTGTGTGCGTGTGAGCGTGTGTGTGTGTGTGTGTGTGTGTGTGTGTGTGTGTGTGTTTAGACAAGTGACTTCACGTCTTAAGATTCCTGGCTTTGAAAACTGAAACAAGAATCCCTACCTTGCAAGACTGTTATGAATACCACTGCATTGCTGGATCTCAGTGTCTGGTCCCAAGATAGTCTTTCAAGAAGGCCTGGCCCCTTCCCTGCCTTACCCAATCCTGCCTGTGCTGGTTTGAATACATTATGTCCCCCCAAACACCATTATCTTTCATGTATTCTTGTGTGGGCAGACGTATCAGTGTTGATTAGATTGTAATTCTTTGAGCGTTTCCATGGAGATGCACCCCACCCAACTGACTGGATAATTTCCATGGAGGTGTGGCCCCACCCATTCAGCATGGGCCTTGATGAGTTTACTGCAGAACTATATAAGCTCAGACAGAAGGAACGACCTTGCTACAGCCAAGAGGGACACTTTGAAGAATGCACAGGAACTGAGAGAGGAGCTGCAGATGAGAGACAGTTTGAAGACAGCTGTTGAAAGCATACTTTTGCTCCAGAGAAGCTAAGAGAGGGAAAACACCCCAATAGCAACTAAGAGGGGCATTTTTGAGGAACTGCAGCCTAGAGAGGAACGTCCTGGGAGAAAGCCATTTTGAAACCAGAACTTGGAGCAGACACCAGCCACATGCCTTCCCAGCTAACAGGTTTTCCGGACGCCATTGGCCATCCTCTAGTGAAGGTACCAGAATGTTGATGCCTCACATTGGACACTTTATGGCCTTAAGACTGCAACTGTGTCACCAAATAAACCCCCTTTATAAAAGCCAATCCAGCTCTGGTGTTTGCATGCCAGCAGCATTAGCAAACTAGACCACTGTCCAGCACCCACCAATCTTGTTCAAGACCAGGACCAGTTTCTTACTGCCTTCTGCCCGCAGAACAGCCTCTTCCATTTGGAAGCAGCGGCAGCCCAATGGGTCTCTAGCATCCAGGACTTCCAGAATCACATCAGAATATTCTACAACCTGCAGAGCAAAGGACAAGGGAGATGAAGGAAGGGAGAAGACTGGTTACCAGTCACACAGGTCCATGAAAGAAAATGTCTTCATCTTTGTCAGGAGAAATAGAAAAGGAGAGATGAAAGGACTGGATTGGTGCCCTCCTCAAAGGCCTTAAGAAATGGGTGTCTATACCTTACGAAACTCCTTGTAATAAGCCTTCCTCGTGGCCTCATCATCCAGCTGAGGAAACATATTTAATTCCTGCAAAACTTCTTCCTAGAGGAGAAAAGAAGAGCGGTCCAGGGAGGGAAAAGACAGCACCAGGGTTTGGAAATACTATAGGAGGCTGGGGAAGTCATGTGAGTCTCAGCCCACCCCAGAGTAACTTTAATCAGTCAACAAAGCTAGGAACTAGAAGAATAATGGATAAAAACATACATAGTACACGTGTATGCCTATGTGTGTGTGTCTGAGCAGAAAACACCAGCTGGAAACCTGAGTGTACACATGGATGTATGAGGGAGAAATGTGAGAGGGAAGTATAAGTGAGAAAAACAATCTATGGAGGACATGGGACAGGGGAGGAAAAATGTGTACTGTATGTTAAAAAGGGAGCATGAGTTGGAAAATGTGTATTTTGTGTGTGAGACAAGAATATATGTCAGAGAGGTAGCAAGAAGCCCCACAAGGAAGACGACACCCCCTCATATATGCTCCTCTCTCATTTCTCCCCTCATACCCTCACTCCATCTCAACCCCTGCCCCTCCACCCTATTATTTCCCTCTCATCTTCCCTCCCTGTCCACAACACTGTCTCACATCCTCTCCACAGTGACCCCCTACTTCCTCTCCCTCTTTCCCTTTCATACAGCAATGGGCAAACCCAAGCCAGGTTCACTCAGGGGGCAAAGGAAGTTCACACCTTTTCCTCAAACTCCTTCTGGCGTCTCAAGACATCTTGACAGTAGCACTCGATGGTCCTGCGTCTGTGTCTCTCTTGCTCCCGGGCAGTCTGCTGCTTCTCCCTCATCTCCTCTACCTAACAGGTAAACACACACTGTGACTGTATCCAACTGGGTCTGTAGCCTAAGGAAAGGATGGGAATCTAAGAGTAAAAGGGAAGGGGTAACAGTGTGACATCACAGAGGCAGGAGGAGCAGGCATACAGGGAGAGCATGTATAACAGCAAGAGATAGAGACAGAGGGTTTCAGAGAAAGAAAAAAAGCAGAGATGAAGGAAATGGAAGAGCAGCAGAAAAAAATAAAAAGAAGGTATGTGTGAGTCTGAGAGAGAATACATTCTAGGCAGAGGAAACCACTTAATACCAGAGGGGGAAAGAGGACAAGGTCCTGGGATACTCTCATTTAAAGAGCAGGAAGAGGAAAAAGCAGCAGAGGAGACTGAAAAAGACTGGTCAAAGAGGAAGGAGAATATTGAGGAGAGTGAAAAGACAAATCAAAATAAGTGTTTCAAGCAAAGCATGGTCTCAAAAGCTGAAAATCTGGATATAAGGACAGAAAACTATCCATGGATGTGCTGTCAGAGAATGCCCTGGTGATGCTGGCAAGAACAGTTTCAGAGGAGCAGTGGGAACCTAAGCCAGACAGTAATGTACTGGGAGGTGATGAGTTGGTGAGCAAATGGAGACTTTAAAACAAATTATCAAGGTGACCTCATTCTCTTCCCCCTTCCACAACCAGCTTCAACAACTCTAAAAACCCCAGCTTTTCCTTCTATCCAATACTTCTGCAAATCTGGCATTCAAGCCAGGGCATCCTCCATCCCCCAAGGTAAGGAAAGGGCTTACCCTCTTCTGCTTTAATTCAGCCTCCCATTTGACATGATCATTGATGTGAAAAAGCTGAGGAACGGAGGGCAATTTGGAGGCTGCTTTCTTCCCACTCTGCTTTGCAGTCTGTTCATTGCACAAGAGAAAAATATCAAAAACACCTAATGAACCCATAGAACTTCCCCTCCCCCGGGGAGCTAAAGCTGCTTAGAAATACAGTTGTGGGGGGAAAGACACAAAAGTAGGCAAAAAGAAGGGCTCTGTTCTCAGATCTGTGCACCTGGCTGGGGAGAGACAGGGACTCACTGAAGAACTTCAAGGAAACAGTGGGGGGAGGGAAAGTGGCAGCTGGGGAGGTTTCCCAAATAAAAGATGAGAGAAAAGCTTTCTAGATGATTAATTCTCAAAGTATGGTCCTTGGAACAGCAGCAGCATCACCTAGGAACTTGCTAGAAATGCAAATTCTTGGGATACCATGGGCAGATCTACCAAATCAGATACTCAGAGGTGGGGCCCAACAATCTGTTTTAACCAGCCCTCCAGGTAATTCTGGAAGGCTGGTTAAAGTTTGAGAACTTTAACAATGCTAAAGTTTGAGAACCACCACCCTAGCCCAAGCCTTACTTGCCCACAGCTTTCTCAGCAGGACCAGGAGATCCAGGAGCTGGGGCCAAAGACTGAGTTTTCTCTATGAGAAATCAGAATCAGAGCGATTCAAATCCTAGCTGGGTGACTTTGAACCTAGAAACTTTCTCCCTACGAGCTCAATTTCTTCATCTAAAAAATGGGATTGATGATAACCCCTACCAAGGTAAGTCAAGAAGAAGGAGCCTACGGCTTATGGTAGGAACTTAATAAATGCTGCCAATTCTCTGCTTTGGCCACCCAGAAAGGAAGAGAAAGACAGATCCTTGGATTCCAACACAGTGCTCTGTCCAGTCATCCAACATCTATTTGTTTTGTGGGTTTCTCCCAACGCAGGCCATCTATTCCTGACCTTACCCCCAGTGAACATACCTGACCTGAG
This sequence comes from Choloepus didactylus, assembly GCF_015220235.1. NCBI lineage: Eukaryota > Metazoa > Chordata > Mammalia > Pilosa > Megalonychidae > Choloepus > Choloepus didactylus. The sequence goes on along the minus strand of NW_023637624.1, from coordinate 3,307,258 downwards.
GACAGGACCAACTTACCTTCTTGCAGCCTTTCGAGCCTTTACCTGCCTTTTTATTTTCTACAAGAAAGAAAAAAAGTGAACCATCATCCACCTATCTACAATTTGTGAACAGCTTAGTCAATGCCAGGCCATCCTGGGAATCTGAGTAAGCCCCAAATCCCATGCCTATCTAGGGCCAGAACAAAACAGATACAGACGGCAGCAAGAGGGTCAGGGATACAATGTTTACAGCATTATTTCAATGTAAACTCATATAACTCTTAAGGAAATTCTGTAAAGAGAGCAACCTGAATGTGCACTTATGATTCCTCTCTGTCCCCCAACTCCTTTTGCGGGCAATCCAGCAATTTCAGTACCAGGCTGAGGTGGGGGGAACCAGCAGCATGGGAAAGTGATCTCTATTGCCCTAGCTACTAAGCCAAGATGGATGCCCTCAGCCCCACCTTGGGAAGAGAAATACCCCTTCCTGTTTGTATATGTTATGTCCCCCAGAAAAAGCCATATTCTTTAATGCAATCTTGTGGGGGCAGACATATAAGTGTTGATTAGGTTGGAACCTATTGGTTCAGTGTTTCCATGGAGATGTGACTCAATCAACTGTGGGCAAGACCTTTCATTCAGGGTGGGTCTTAATTGGATCACTGCAGTACTTTAAAAAGAGGTACACAGGCCCAGACGCACAGCAGCTGTGACATTTTGGAGAGCAAGTGAGAGTGACATTTTGAAGATGACCACTGGAAGCTGACACTGACATTTTGGAGAATGCCATATTGAAATGCAACTTGGAAGCAAGCAGACGCCAGCCACGTGTCTTCCAAGCTAACACAGATTTTCAGGACGCCACTGGCCATCCTCCAGTGAAGGTACCCTGTTGCTGATGCCTTACCTTGGACACTTTATGGTCTTAAGACTGTAAGTTTGTAATCAAATAAACCCCCTTTATAAAAACCAATCCATTTCTGGCGTTTGGCAAAATGGCAGCATTAGCAAACCAGAATACTGCTCACGTTGCCTCCCAAAGGACTTGCCTTACTCAGCTCAACTGCTGCTTCCCTTGAATAAAAGGAAGAGAGAGCTGCAACTTCCCCAACCATGCCTTAACAAAACCCAAGAACTTAAGAGGCCTCCAAGCCTTCAATGAGAATTCTGTTTGTCCTCCCATTCACAGTTGGTCTCTTCAGGAAAAATTACTTCCAGCAAGGGGGCTAAAGGAATTCCATGAGAGGGAGGTTCTAGAAGGTCAGGATATATACCAACAAATATAAGCAGCTCAAAATTACCAGAGAACAGACTCCACAATCACACCAGATGACTCCCACTGAAAAAATGAATGTAGGAAACAAAAACTACTGCAAATTCTTAGAGAGATTCAAGACACTTCCAAGGAAGTATGAGAGAAAAAAAATCAATTTCCAAAACTTGACATGGAACATAGAAGAATAACCATTACAAAGTTCTGCTCCAAGCTAAATTCCTACACCCAACCAAGAGATCACACTTATGTGAAGGTAAAAGACACATTTTCAAGGGAGGGGCAAGATGGTGGCATAGAGAGGAGTGGAATTTAGTCAGTCCCCTGGAACAACTAATAAACAACCAGGAACAACTACTAAATAATTTGGAATAACTGCTGGGGGACAACCGTGAGTGTCCAAACATCATACACCAACTTGGATTGGGAGGAATGCTGAGATTGCAGCACAGAATCTGTAAGTAAAAGCTGTGGAACTGCACCAGGAGCCCCCTCCCTCCATGGCAGGCTGAGATGCAAAACCTTGCTGTGGTAAAGAGTGGCACTCTCCGAGCGAGCGAATATAGCTCAGCTGAGCTGCAACTGGGGTTTTAATTAACAAATGCAGACTGCTGAATACAAGCTACAAACCCCCAATAAGCAGACAGAGGCTTTTAGTGATGACTGATGTTAAAGTACCAAAAGACTCATCTGTCCCAGGAGGGGGAGCCCAGAAGACCTGGTGTTACCTGTGGCCAGCAAGTCAAACTGGTGGGTCATGTACTGGCTCCAAAAGGGGGCTTTCTGTCCCTTTTTCTCTCTCTCAATCCAAGGGGTTTAGAGGAGAAAGCCTCAGCCATTTTCAGTTCACAGCACTCTGACCAAGACAGGAGTGGAGATAACAGAGTCAGAGAGTAATTCAAATGCAGATGAAAACTCCCTAGGGGGTATATCTTCCCTAAGAGTAAGGAGGTGGGGTCCAGCTTTGCATTCAGAACCATATCCCAGAGCCTGGGGGAAAACAGCCGAAACAGAAACTGAAGGAGCCACACCTCCTTACACCAGTCAGGAGCGACAGGCTGACTGGTGCCACCTGCCGGGGAGATTAGGAAAAGCACAGTGACTGGAGACCTCACAGAGAAGTCTGTCATTCTTCTAAGATACACCCTGAATATAACCCCATTCTGAGACCTGAACCCATTCTGGTCTGGAAAAATGTGATTGGGGTAACTAAGGAAACCAGATGCCTAGACAACAGAAAACTACAATCCACTCTAGGGAAAACAAAGATATGGCCCAGTCAAAGGAACAAACTTACACCTCAATCAAGATACAGCTGAGATATTGTTTCACTTTCATGAAACAATCTATTAAAGATTTTCAAAGAAATATGCTAAATCAAATCAAAAACCAAATCAACGAGTTCAGGGAAGATATAACAAAAGAGATGAAAGCTATAAAGAAAACACTGGGCAAAAATAAGGTAGGAATCAAAAGTGTGAAAAAACAACTGGCACAATCTATGGAAATGAAAGGCACAACACAAGCAGTGACAAACAACAGCAGATCACAAGAAACAGAAGAACACACTCAGGAACTGGAGAACAAGATAATTGAAATCCTACACACAAAAGAACAGATAGGGAAAAGAATGGAAAGATAAGAGCAACAGCTCAGGGAATTGAATGACAACATGAAGCACATGAATGTACATGTCATGGGTGTCCCAGAAGGAGAAGAGAAGGGAAAAGGGGCAGAAGCAATAATAGAGGAAATAATCAATGAAAATTTCCTATTCCTTAAGAAAGACATAAGATTACAGATCCAAGAAGTGCAGCGTACCCCAAACAGAACAGATCTGAACAGACCTACATCAAGACATGTAATAATCAGATTATGAAATGTCAAAGACAGAGAATCCTGAAAGCAGCAAGAGAAAAGCAATCCATCACAAAGAAAGGAAGCTTGATAAGACTATGTGCAGATTTCTCAGTAGAAACCATGGAGGCAAAAAGGAAGTGGTGTGATATATTTAAGATACTGAAAGAGAAACACCACCAACCAAGAATCCTATATCCATCAAAACTGTCCTTCAAATATGAGGGAGAGTTTACTCTCTGACAAACAGACAACGAGAGAGTTTGTGAATAAGATTCCTGTGCTACAGGCAATACTAAAGGGAGCACCACAGACAGATAGGAAAAGACAGGAGTGAGAGGTCTGGAAGACAATTTTGGGTAATGGTAGCACAGCAATGTAAGTACACTGAACAAAGATGACTGTGAGTATGGTTGAAAGAGGAAGGTTAGGAGCATGTGGGACACCAGAAGAGGAAAGAGGAAAGATAAAGACGGGGACTGTATAACTTGGTGAAACCTAGAGTGCTCAACAATTGTGATAAAATGTACAAATGTGTTTTTACATGAGGGAGAAAAAATGAATGTCAACCTTGCAAGGTGTTAAAAATAAGGTGGTGTGTTGGTTTGGATGTATTATGTCCCCCCAAACGCTGTTATCTTTGATGCAATCTCGTGTGGGGTAGATGTATTAGTGTTGATTAGACTGTAATTCTTTGAGTGTTTCCATGGAGATGTGACCCACCCAACTGTAGGTGATAACTCTGATTAGATAATTTCCATGGAGGTATGGCCCCGCCCATTCAACGTGCACCTTGATTAGCTCACTAGAGCACTACATAAGCTCAGACAGAAGGAGCAAGTTTGCTACAGCCAAGAGGGACACTTTGAAGAATGCACAGGAGCTGAGAGAGGACATTTTGGAGACAGCCTTTGGAAGCAGACTTTTGCTCCTGAGAAGCTAAGAGAGGACAAACACTCCAAGAGCAAGACATTTTTGAGGACTGCAGCCTAGAGAGGAACATCCTGGGAGAAAGCCATTTTGAAACCAGAACTCTGGAACACACACCAGCCATGTGCCTTCCCAGCTAAGAGAGGTTTTCCGGACACCAGTGGCCATCCTCCAGTGAAGGTACCCGATTGCTGATGACTTACTTTGGACACTTTATGGCCTTAAGACTCTAACCTTCTAACCAAATAACCGCCCTTTATAAAAGCTGATCCATTTCTGGTGTTTTGTGAAAAGGCAGCATTAGCAAACTGGAACAGGTTTTGGTACCAGGAATGGGGTGCTGCTGAGTTTGCAAATACCAAACATGTTGGAACGGCTATTAATATGAATAAGGGGAAGATTCTCGAAGAATTGTGAGGTGCTTGACAGAAAAGGCCTAGATTGCTTTGAAGAGACTGTTGGTAGAAATATGGACTCTAAAGATACTTCTGATGAAAATTCAATGAGAAGACACAAGCAATCAGGTCGGAATTCTCAGATCGCCCCAAACCCAAGCTACCTTTTTTGGGTCCTGGTATTCTCTGCCAGCTGTCTGCTTACAATGCTCCCGACTGAACCAGCCCTCTCACTTCTGCTCAGGATCCCATGCCCTCCAGTTTCTCGAGGGCTTTGCTCCTGCAATCATCCTCTGTCCCTAATCAAACATTATTCACTGTATGTTAGAAAGTTCCATAAGCTAAAGGGGAAATGAAACCTGCCTCCTTCCCATATGTGCATCTGCAGTTCCTGCACGTAAATTTGATGCCCTTCAAAACAAAAGAGCCAAACTTATCCTGAAAACGTTCTCTCCTCGACCCACTTTAACGGAGCTGGTGTCCGCTGAGGTCGCCAAGGAGGGAAAGCGGAGAGCGGGTATAGTGGACTACAGGACCCTTGTCAAGTGCGTGTAAGGGATGACAGTAGGTCTCGGGGTGGGGTTAAACAGGGCATTGGCGCAGGGCCCGCTCGTGGGACGGCGGGGACAATCGGGCAGCAGAGGCCCACGCGGTGAGTCCCATGCCTCCTCCGACCTCGCACTAAGCTAACCTCCAAGTCCCCGGAGGAGGCCCAGAAGCCGCCAATCCTGGGCCATGTTCCGCGCAGGCCCAGAATCCGCCAATCCGGGTCATATCCCGCCCTCCAGGCCGGTTCCGCAGAGGGCGGAAGGACCGCCTGACGCCTTTGCGCTAGTTCCGGGGACGGGCCGGGGAGAACGGGAGAAGGCACCCTGTTTCCTGGGACGGTGTGCCAGGGCCATTTTGGCTAGTCCTACTGCAGTGTTTTGTCCTAGCGTTTCCTGCGAAGTTTCCTTAGCCTGTATCTCGAGGGCGGTGGGCAGGAAACCAGCGGATAGGATTCATTTACCGGGTGTGTCCACGCCAGTTTATCTCGCCGCTAGGTGGCGATCCTGGGCCGTGGAAGCCACCCTGTTCGGTCCTGCCCCGCCCTTTCGACTAAAAAAAAAAAACGTGTTGCAGTTTTTTGTTTTCAGTTTTTAGGCAACCGAAATCGGTTCTTCCCGGTTCCTTGGTAATCTTTGCCCAATAGCGAATCCTCTGGTGAGTGGAGCAGGGGTCCCACAATGCACCTCACCGCAAGGGACAAAACCCCTGTGTTTTCAAATTGGCGTTTCCTCACAGAGGACTGGGCCACTAGTGTTTCTGCTTCTTTGAATCCTCTTATCACTCTCTTCCCCCTCCTTTGTCCTGGCGGTTTATGGACTCTTATGAATATATTCTTTCAGTATGGAAAGCATTCAGTGTCGCTGGAGAAAATTTGGAAGGCCGATAAAGTCTAATAAAAAATAGTATTTTTATCTACAGTGCTACCACCCAGGGATGACCATTAATAATATTTTGTGGTATGTTTCGTGGTAGATTTTTCATGTATAAAGTACATTTTAAGCATGATGACATTCATATTGCACCTTGCCTTCCGTTTCCCGCTTTTGCAACTCACATTTACAGAAAAAGCGGAGCCTCGCCATACCAATTATTTGGCAGTGACTTGCAAAGATTTTTACTCATTTTTCTTCATAAAACCACGCATAGTCTACAAGTGTTAAAAATTCATTAGTAACTGAGATGGACACAGAAATGACCCCTCCCTCCTCCTATCTCAAAGGGAAACATGATAGTGTAAGTAAAAGAGCTATGCTTGATTTGGTTTGTGTTTGCTGACCAATTTTTTGTTCAGGACAAGAACAGAACAGCACCTGATACATAGCCTCTGCTCAATATGTATTTGCTACCTTCCGTTGTTCCTAGTAGAGACTGCTGCTTTTCCCCACAGGGAAGCATTCCAACTCAGCCTGCTGAGCCAGTGTGGGAGGGGCGCGAGCCAAGCTGCGTCTTTACTTACGTTTCTTATGCTGCCATCTGGGCCATTCCACCCACTCCATACTGCTTTGTGATGTGTGTCCAGTCACCGATGTCCCCCAAACAGTTGTTCCTGGCTATTTGCAATAGAAGACGGTTCTGCATTAATAGTAGTAGACGGTAATATGCTGCTCTCAATAACGGATAGAACATATAGACAGAAGGTCAATAAATAGAAGATGTGAAAGATACTATAAACCAACTGGACCTAACAGACATATGTAGAACAATTCTCCCAACAGCAACAGAATACATATTCTCTTGAATGCACATGGATCATTCTCCAGGATAGACCATATGTTAGGTCACAAAACAAATCTCAATAAATTTGAAAGTATTGAAATCAAACAATGTATCTTGTCTGATCAAAAGGAATGAAGCCACATATTAATAGCAGGGGGAGAAATATGAAATTCAGAAATATGTGCAAATTAATTTATGTACTCTCCAACTACTAATGGGTAAAAGAAGAAATCTCAAGGGAAATTAGGAAATATCTTGAGGAGCATGAAAAGGAAAACATGACATACCAAAACTCTTGGAATGAAGCAAAGGCAGTGCTGCAAGGCAAATTTATAGTCTAAATGCTTACATTAAAAAAATAAAAAATATCCCACATCAAGGACCTCACTTCACAAATAGAGCATCTAGAGAAAGAAAAGCAAACTACAACCAAAGGCAGGAGAAGGAAGTAAACAGCAAAGATTGAGTTGGGAGAAATGAAACAGAGAACAAAAAACAATAGACAATCAGCAAAACCAAAAGTTGGGTCCTTAAACAGATCAATGAAATTCACAAGCCTTTAGCTGGACTTAGGAAGGAAAAAAGAGAGTCCATACAGATAACTAAAATTAGAAATGACAGACGGGACATTACTATAGACCATACAGGGAAACAGTTTGAAGAGGATACAATGAGTATGTACACCAATAAATTAGATAACCTAGATGAAATGGACAAATTCCTAGAAATACACAAACTACCAACACTGGGTCAAGATAAAATAGAAGATCTCAACAAATCAATGAGAAGGAAAGAGGTTGAATCAGTAATCAAAAGCCTCTCAACAAAGCAACACAAAGGACCAGACGGCTTCACTGGCAAATTTTTCAAAACTTTCCAAGAAGAATGAACACCAATCTTGCCCAAATTCTTCCAAAATATTGAAGAGGAGGGAAACACTATCTAACTCATTCAATGAGGCGAATATTACCCTAACACCACAGCCAGATGAAGAAACCACAGGAAAAGGAAATCACAGACCAAATATCCCTTATGAATATGGATGCAAAAGCCCTCAACAAAATACTAGTAACTGAATCCCATGCCACGTTAAAGGAATTATAGGCCATGAACAATAGAATTTATCCCAGGTATGCAATGGTAGTTCAACCTAAGTTCATCAATTCATGTAATACACCACATTAACAGAAGAAAGGAAAGGAAGCACATGATCATCTCACTAGACAAAGAAAAAGCGTTTGACTTTTGACAAAATGCAGCACCTCTTCTTGATTAAAACATTTGGAAAACTAGGAATAGAAGGAAACTTCCTCAACATGATTTATACTCAATTGGGAAAGCCTGAAAGTTTTCTTGAAGATCAGGGGGCAAAAAAGGATGCATTGCAATGGAAGTTCTTCCCAGAGAAATTAGGCAAGAGAAAGAAAGAAAATGCATCCAGTTTGAAAGGAATATGTGAAACTTTCCCTATTTGCAGATGACATGACCCTGTACCCCCAAAATGCTGAAAAATCCACATTGAAACTACTAGAACTAATAAGCATATTCTTAAAAGTGGTGGGGTACAAAACAAACACCACAAAATTGGTAGTGTTTTTAGACCACAGCAATGAAAAATTTGAAGACAAACTCAAGAAAAAAATTCCATTTACAATTGCAAAAAAGAATAAAATATCTACAAGTAAACCTAACCAAGAATTTAAGGGACTTGTACAGAGAAAATCACAAAACATTGATAGAAGAAATGAAAGAGGACCTAAAGAAATGGAAGGACATTCCAATTCCATGGATTGTGACACTAAATACTGTTCAGGTGTAAACTCTACTCAAAGCAATTTATAGATACAAGGCACTCCTAATCAAAATCCAATAGCCCTCGATCTTGGGACTTGCCCTCATGAAATTTGTTACTGCAAAGGAGAGGCTAAGCCTACTTAAAATTGTGCCTAAGAGTCACCCCCAGAGAACCCCTTTCGTTGTTAAAATGTGGCCTTTCTCTCTAGGCCAACTCTGCAGGTAAACTCAGTGCCCTCCCCTCCTATACGGGACATGACTCCCAGGGGTGTAAATCTCCCTGGCAGTGTGGGACATGACTTGTTGGGATGAGCTGGGCTCTGGCATCATGGGATTGAGAAAGCCTTCTTGGACCAAAAGGAAGAAGAGAAATGAAACAAATTTTCAGTGGCTGAGAGATGTCAAACAGTGAAGAGGTCATTCTGGAAGTTATTCTTATGCATTATATAGATACCTCTTTTTAGTTTTTAGTGTATTGGAATAGCTAGAAGGAAATACTTGAAACTGTTGAACTGCAACCCAGTAGCCTTGATTCTTGAAGATGACTGTATAACCATATAGCTTACATGGTGTGACGATGTGACTGTGAAAACCTTGTAACTGACACTCCCTTTATCCAGTGTATGGATAGATGAGAAGAAAAATGAGGACAAAAAGTAAGTGAATAATAGGGGGGATGGGGGTATGGCATGTTTTGAGTGTTCTTTTTTACTTCAACTTTTATTCTTATTCATATTTGTGTGTGATAACAAAAATGTTCAAAAATTGATTTTGGTGATGGATGCACAACTATATAATGGTACTGTGAAAAACTGTTCACTGTGGATGATTGTATGGTTTGTGAATATAACTCAATAAAATTGAATTATTAAAAAAAATTCCAGTAGCCTTCTTTGCAGAAATGGAAAAACCAATCATTAAACTGCCAAACCCCGCTGCGTAAGGAAGTGCCTAGTTGATGAGGAGGAACGCGGTGTGGTCAGTTGACTAAGGTCTCCGTGAAATGGAAGTCTGACCGTGCCGGGGCATTACAGGGAATGAGCTGGAAGGGCAGGAGGTGCTGTTGGTGGTGATGAGGCAGGAAGATGCAAGAAGTGCGGATCTTGGAGGGGTGTGGTCTTACAGAATGACCAAGGGCAGGACGCAGGAGTGGAAGTGGTGTAGTCACAGGAATGGTGAACATCCCAGAGGAAAGAGAGGCGCCAGTGTCGGCCCGGTCATCCTGATGCACGCTGCCATCTCTAAGGAGGGTGAGTTGGGTGAGGATACAGAGGAAGACACGCCCCGTGTCAAGAGTGTTCAAAGGATGACGGTGGGCTTGCGGAGAGGCGGAACAGCCAGGACGTTCGCAGAGGTCCGGCTCCTGCAGCGGAGGGGCTGCAGAGGCACTAGGGCAGTAGGGGCCCACGTGGCGGTTCCTATCCGAGCCTGGACCCCTCACTGGAGCATCTGGAAAGTAATCAAGGCACAGGGACAACCCTGGGCGCGCAAGCGCATGCCCAGAACCCGCCAATCCTGGGCCAGGTCCCGCAGAGGAAGGCGGGTCTTGCAGAAATCTTTGCTGTAGTTCCGGGAACCGAATGGGGGTGGCGGCTTCCAGTTACAGGGGATGTAGTGCCAGGGCTGCTTCGGCCAGAACCAGTCCATTGTCTTGTTCTCACTTTCCCTGCACGGTTCCTCAGGCAGGATCCCGAGGTCTGTGGATAGGAAACGTGCGGAAAAGGCTGCTCTTCTTCCAGGTTTGGCCGCCGTTCCGTTTCTGTGGCCGCAAGGTGGTGGCGCTGCGCCTTGGGCGCCACATTCCTCTCCCCACCCCGCCCTTTCGACTCTAAAAAACCCGGCGTTGTCTTTGCAGGCAACAGAAACTGGTTCTTTTCTGTTCCTTAGGTCTCTGCGCCCCCACAGCCCGCCCCCCATCCCCGTTTCTGAGAAGGACATGGTTCCCTCAAGGCACCTCACCGCCGGCGACAAAACCCACTTTGCATTCCAATTCGCATTTCCTCCCCGGGTCCCCTTTATTTCTGCTGCTCTGAGTGGTGTTTTATGGATCCTTACCAATATATTCTTTCAGAGTAGAAGGCAATCATCGTCATTGTAGAAAATGTGGAAGACCGATAAGTATAATAAAGAAAGCTACAAGAGGAGTTCCAACACACAGGGATGACCATTAATAATCTTTTGTGATATGTTTCCCGGGAGGTTTTTCATTTATAAGTACATTTTAAACATGATGAGGTTCATATTCCATCGCAACTTCAATTTCCCGCTTTTTCAACTGACATTTACAGAATAAGGGGACACCCGCAATACCAATCACTGGACAGTGGCTCTCAAAGGCTTTTACTCATTTTTCTTCATAAAACAACGCATAGTCTAGAAGTGTTAAAAATTCATAACTGAGATGAACGCGGAAATGACCCCACCCACCTATCTCAAAGGTGAACATCGAAGTGTAACCTCCCTAAGGAAAAGAGCTATGCTTGTTTTGCTTTGTATTTGCTGACTAGTGTTAAATTCAGTACAAGAACAAAATAGCACCTGCCACTAAGCCTGTGCTCAATATGTATTTGCTTAATAAATGAACATGTGTCTGCTCTCTTTCAGGTGCATTTCTTTGTAAATACAATGTTATCTTTTCGTACTAATGCTTTCTTACTCTATAAACATTTTCCTACATGGCTTTAACATTTTTTTCCATTTAGCACAGTGTCATGATAAAGCAATTCTTCCGTTTTGTTATCCATGTCAATATTTTCCATTTATTGCTAAATAACCTTCCATAATATGTTTCTTTACCCATTATACTGCTGAACAAGACTGCCTCAACTTCCCTTTAGCTTGTCTAAACTTCAGGCAGGCTTCTCAGGGACTCATGACACCTAACCTCCATTTCCCCAGGTCCTTAAGCTAACCAGGCACCTGAGAGGCCTCTAACTACGTAGTTCCTGATCTCCCTCTTCCTCTCTCTTGGCCTTCTTATAGGTGGCATAATCATAGTAAAAGGAAAGAAATTTCTAACCAAATGGCCCTAATTGCAATCTCAGTAAATCACTCACCTTTCCCACCCATCAACCAAACCCCCTTAACATTCTCTAAGGACTTTTCCATAGCCTACCCGCCCTTAAAATCCTTCTGTCCTTTGTCTTGGTGAAGGTGAGTTATGGTCCCCCATCCCACCCTATTTTTTCCTTCAGTTTTTGTTGCCATTTTTCTACTCATCCATCCATACGCTCGATAAAGGGAGTGCGATCCACCAGGCTTTCACAATCACACTGTCACCCCATGTAAGCTACATTGTTATACAGTCATCTTCAAGAGTCCAGACTACTGGGTTGGAGTTTGAGTTCCAGGTATTTACTTCTAGCTATTCCAATACAGTAAAACCTAAGAGGTGTTATCTATATAGTGTTTGTGATGGTTAGGTTCATGTGTCAACTTGGCCAGGTGATCGTACCCAGCTGTCTGGTCAGGCAAGCACTGGCCTAAGAATTGCTGCGAGGACATTTGTGGCTGGTTAATAAACCAACAGGCTGGTTTATTAAATCATCAGTCAGTTGACTGCAGCTGTGACTGATGACTCATCAAAGGGCATGTCTTCCACAATGAGAGGATGCAATTGGCTGGATTTAATCCAATTAATCAGTTGGAGACTTATAAGGGAGACAGATAGAGGCCCTTCACTTCTTCTTCGGCTGCCCAGTGAAGCGTTTCCTGAGGAGTTCGTCGAAGTTGCCGGTTCATCTCCTGAGGAGGTTCATTGGACGTCTTCCTTGGAGTTGACAGTTTGCTGACTGCCCCACAGAATTTGGACTCGTGCAAACCCACAGTTGCGTGAGTCACTTTTATAAATTTTATGTCATAGATACCTCTCATTGATTCTATTTCCCTAGAGAACCCTAGCTAATACAGTACAATAAGAATGTCCACCAGAGTGACCTCTTGGCTCTATTTGAAATCTCTCAGCCACTGAAACTTTATTTCTTTTCATTTCACATCCCCGTTTTGGTCAAGAAGATGTTCTCAATCCCACAATGCCAGGTCCAGATTCATCCCCAGGAGTCATAGCCTACGTTGCCAGGGACATTTACATCCCTGGAGTCAGGTCCCACAAAGGTAGCAGGCTGATCACCTCAGGGAATTGTGCCATATCGGAGACTGAGTGTGGGTCTCTGCTGCTGGCAGATTGGACACTCAGCAGTGGCTGTGGCCAGGTCAGTCTTGGTGAGTGGAAGTCCATGTTGCTGAGCCCATGCATAACCTCCATTCCTCCCACCATGACCACTTTGTTCATGAGCCCATTGGGCAATGACAGAAGTGGCTGGCGAAAAAGGCTGACTGGTATCCACCGAATGGGCCATCTTATCAACTTGATTATAAAAACCTTCTTCTTCTGAGGTCATCCTCTGGTGAGCATTCACATGGGACACAAATATTTTCATGTTTTTGGCCCACTTAGAAAGGTCTATCCACATACCTCTTCCCCAGACTTCCTTGTCACCAATTTTCCAATCACATTCCTTCCAAGTCCCCAACCATCCAGCCAAACCATTAGCAAAAACCCATGAATCCATATACAAGCAAACCTCTGGCCAGTTCTCCTTCCAAGCAAAATGAACAACCAGGTGCACTGTTCGAATTTCTGCCTACTGGGAGGATTTTCCCTCACCACTGTCCTTCAGGGACATCCCAGAAAGGGGCTGCAGGGCTGCAGCTGTCCACTTTCAGGTGGTGCCTGCATATCGTGCATATATCCAGGCCTGAGTTTTCTCTTCCTCAGTCAACTGATTGTAAGGAAATCCCCAAGATGCCATAGCTATGGGCTGGGAAAGAGAAGGTAAGGTGGAAGGAGTGGGGGCCCTGGGCATTTGGGCCACTGTTCCAGTTCGCTAATGCTGCGGAATGCAAAACACCAGAGATGGACTGGTTTTATAAAAAGGGGGTTTATTTGGCTACACAGTTACAGTCTTAAGGCCGTAAAGTGTCCAAGGTAACACATCAGTAATCGGGTACCTTCACTGGAGGATGGCCAATGGTGTCCAGAAAACCTCTGTTAGCTGGGAAGGCACGTGGCTGGCGTCTGCTCCAAAGTTCTGGTTTCAAAATGGCTTTCTCCCAGTTCGTTCCTCTCTAGCAAGCTTGCTCCTCTTCAAAATGTCACTCACAGCTGCACTCAGTTTAGTCTCTTTGAGTCAGCACGTTTATATGGCTCCACTGATTGAGGTCCACCCTGAATGGGTGGGGCCACGCCTCCATGGAAATATCCCATCAGTTATCATCTATAGTTGGGTGGGGCGCATCTCCATGCAAACAACCTAATCCAAACGTTCCAACTTAATCCCCACTATTATGTCTGCCCCACAAGATTGCATCAAAGAATATGGCTTTTTCTGGGGGACGTAATACATTCAAACCAGCACAGCCACTTCCTCATGTAACTTACTTGTGCCTTCACGACCCACTTGGATTCTCTCTCATACATACCATTTCCATTTTATGATGGAGTGGTGCTGTTCACCCCCAACCTTATGGCTAGGTGTGTTGGACAACACCCAGCTTATGACAGGTAACTCAGGCCTCATGGTAACTTCCTGGCCCATTGTTAAGCATTCTGTCTCTACTAGGGCCCAATAGCAGGCCAAAAGCTGTTTCTGAAATGGAGAGTAGTTATCTGCAGAGGATGGTAAGGCTTTACTCCAAAATCCTAAGGGCCTGCATTGTCATTCTCCTATACAGCCTGACAAATGCTCCAAATAGCATCTCTATTTGCCACTGACACTTCTAGTACTATTGGGTCAGCTGGATCGTATGGTCCAAGTGGAAGATCAGCTTGCACAGCACCATGGATCTGTTGTAGAGCCTCATCTTGTTCCTGTCCCCACTTAGAACTAGAAGCTTTTCTGGTCACTTGGTAAATGGGCCGCAGTAGCACACCCATATGAGGAATATGTTATCTCCGAAATGCAAAGAGCCCAACTAGGTGTTGTGCCTCTTTTTTGGTCGTAGGAGGGGCCAGGTGCAACAGCTCGTACTTCACCTTAGAAGGGATATCTCAGCATGCCCCACACCACTGGACACCTAGAAATTTACTGAGGTGGAAGGCCTCTGTATTTTTGTTGATTTTTATCTCCCATCCTCTAACATGCAATACCTTAACAACAAGTCTACAGTAGTTGCTACTTGTTGATCACTAGGTCCAATCAACTTGATATCATCAATATAATGGGCCAGTGTGATGTCTTATGGGAGGGAGAAATGATCAAGATCCCTGCGGACAATATTATGGCATAGGGCTGGAGAACCCATATACTCCTGAGGTAGCACAGTGAAGGTATACTGCTGGTCTTGCAAGCTGAATGCAAACTGTTCATGGTGGTCCTTACTAGCAGCTATTGAGAAAAAAGCATTTCCCAGCTCAATGGCTGCATACCAGGTACCAGGGAATGTGCTGTTTTGCTCAAGCAGTGATACCACATCCAGAACAGCAGCTGCAGTTGGAGTCACCACCTGGTTAAACTTACAATAATCCACTGTCATCATCCAAGATCCATCTGTTTTCTGCACAGGCCAAATGGGAGAGCTGAACGGGGATGTGGTGGGAATCCTTCAAGTCCTTAAGAGTGGCATTAATCTCTGAAATCCCTCCAGGAATCCAATATTGCATTTGGTTTACTATTTTGCTAGGCAGGGCCAGTTCTAGTGGCTTCCACTTGGCCTTTCTTACCAAAATAGCCCTCACTCCACAAGTCAGGGAACCAATGTGAGGTTTCTGCCAGTTGCTGAGTATGTCTGTTTCAATTATGCATTCTGGCACGGGGGAAATAGCCACCGAATGGGCCTGGGAACACACTGGACCCACTGTAAGATGAAAACTACATTGATTACCTGACCTACATAAGCCACTACTCCCACTAGTGGAGCAGAGTGACATTTTGGGTCTTCCAGAATTAATGTCACTTCTGAGCCAGTGTCTAATAATCCCCCAAATATCTGATCATTTCCTTTTCTCCAATGCACAGTTACCCCAGTAAAAGGCTGTAGATCTTCCTGGGGAAAGCTTGGAGGAAGACTAAAGAGTGTAACATTTTGGCAGTGTAGCAAGGTCCTAGCCCAAGAGTATCCAGTGTTCCCCTCATTCAAGGGGCTTCGGGTCTGTAAACTGTCATGTCTGGGAATTGATTAAGGAGCCATGAATCTCTGTTTTTGTAATTCAGGTTAGACTTTTGTTTACCTGACCTAGAAAACTTCTGTTTATACAGATCAAACAAAAATTTAGTAGACTGCCCAACTATTTTCCTTCTATATACCCTGTGATCTACTAGCCAGTGCAAGTCGGATTATTTTGACTGCTGCCTTGAATCTGCTGTCCATTATGGTAGCCGTGCCCACTTTGTCTTGGAGATTAACTGCTACCATGTGACTTTTGCCAACTCGATATCTGATTATCTCCATTGATTTTAAGGTGACCAGCTCAGTGACAGCTGTTCCCACATTAGTACCTTACCTACAGAGAAGGGCAACTACAGAGTTCCTCAGGGATGATGGAGCTAGTCTCACAAATTTATTCCTCAGAGTCCTGGTAAAAGGTGTGCCCTCTGAAAATTCCTGGGGTGTGTGAGCAGGTTTTCCATGATAAATTCTCTCTAACATTGCAATTTTTCTAAGCCTTTGGATCCTCTCCTCTACATTATACCAGGGCAGTTCTGGCATTTTGACCTCACCTAATGTTTGCTACCTTTTGATCAGTGTTTCGGCCAACCACCCAAACTCTTAATGCTCTTTCTAACCGTTTGGGCTACAGCATTGAATGCATAATCTCTGTTTAGTGTGACCATATCAATAAATTCAGACTGATCCAACATTAAATTCCTTCCACCATTATCCCATACCCTTAATATCCATTCCCACACATATTCCCCTGATTTCAGTCTATGCAAATTGGAAAACTCATGAAGTTCTTTTGGAGTGTAGCATACTTCCTCATGGGTCACCCTTTGTACCTCACTGTTTGGGGCCTGTTTGGACTTTAACCTAGTTACGTTTCTTGAAGACAAGAGAAGTGGAGGGGGTGGGTCATGAAAAGAATTAGAAGTATCCTTGAAGCCAATTACCTCAGGGCATTCCACTGCAGTTTCATCTGTTGAAATGTGATTAATCTCTTCAGACAGATGAGTGAAGTCTGCTTCCTCAGGGGAGGTTTCTTCAGTTTTAGCAGGTACAGGTGGTTTAATCTCTTTAGGCAAAAGTTGGACAGCAGGTACCTCAGGCCAGACTGGAGGTCAGGATGCTGTTTCCACAAGGCAGGCTGGAGGTTCCGTAGCAATCTCCTCATGGGAGACTGGAGGTGGGAGGCTGTTTCCTCAGGGCAGACCATTACAGGTATATCTAGAAGAGACTCAGCAGAATCCAGGGTTTCAACGTCCTCAGTGCCATCATTATCAGTCCACATGTCCCTATACCAATTGTTAGGGTCACATTCTTTTCCAACCAATTCCTTTAATTTAACAGCAGACACCCTGTGAGATTGAGATTATAGTTTACATTGTAAATCTGCTATTTGCACAATGCGACTCTGGTCTGTTTTTCAGAGATCTCAAGTCTGTGTCCACAGGAAATAAGATTTTCTTTCAGGGCAAATACCTTTAAGTCTTTTGTACGTCATTTAAGTTTCAAATTTGAAGTCTTCAGCCCATCCCTTTCTCTTATAACTGTATTCAGCCTATGTAAGAGCAACTAACTAAGACCATTATACTTCTAAACTCCACAAAACTCTGTTAAGGTGCCAAAACACTGTCATCCAGAGCCTTGCCTCATACAAGAGTATCATTTGGAGAATTATGCGGTGATATTTTGTGTATCTCCATTGCTAAAACGCGCCATGGACTGCCAGTGCCATCCTGATTATTGGAAACAGAGTCACTAGTGCATTTGAATCTAATCAGAGTATAAAACCAATTGCAAAAGCCCATTTCAAGATTCTGTTTCTCAAGAACCATTCTTGGTACCAAACTCTATTAGGGTTCTCTAGAGAAATGGAACCAACAGGAGATATCTGTAAATATGTGATTTTGTAGAAGTGTATCATGCAACTGTTGGGGGGGGTGGGGGGTGGGCAGTGCATGAGTCCAAATCCCATAGGGTAGGCAGCAAGCTGGCAATTCCAATGAAGGTCTTCAATGAACTCCCAAGGAGACGCTGCCTGACTGAAGAAGTGAAGGTTCTCTCTATCCTCCCTTAAATGTCTTCAACTGATTGAATTAAATCCAGTGACTGAATTCTTTCATTGCAGAAGGCAGTCCCTTCTTTGAGGTAATCTGCCACAGATATAATTAATTGACTGATGATTTAATAAAGCAGCCTTCTTGTTTACTAACCAGCCACAAATGTCTTTGCAGTAATGGTTAGGCCACTGCTGTCTTGATCAGACAACTGGGTACCATCACCTTGCCAAGTTGACCTATGAACCTAACCATCACATCTGGTCAGACACAGCATTGAATACCAATGGTAAACACCCTCAACTATGATTAAGTCACTGAAAAGCACAATCTGATGGACAGCCAGAAAATGCAAGGGAATTTTAGGCTTCTCCCAACCTCTCCAGGCTTTATCCCATGCCCAAGGGAGCTGGTGTCCACGGGAGGAGGGGCTGTCTGTGCTGGGAACCAGGAGGGAGAACTGCAGTGGCAGCACTGACTGCAAACTCAGGCTGCTGATTGAAACTCCAAACATAGACAGACTGAGACCAGACACCAGAGAATCTGGGAGCAGTCAACCCAGCAGAAAGAAGATAGGGCTAGCAAAAACAGCAAAAAAACAAAAAACAAAAAACAAAAAACAAAAACCAAAACACCAAAAAACAAACAAACAAAAAAACCCCAAAATAAAAACAGACTTTTTGGAGTCTTGGTGAACATAAAACAGAGTAGGGCAGGGCTCAGGCAGAGTCAGGCTCGTATGCAAATCCAGAGTGTAAGGTCCCTGGTCTGAAGAGCCTAAGAGCTGTTTTCTCTGCTTTCTTGATAGTTCCTTAATGGCCCTAATATCCTTGTCTCGTAGCATTTCAATAGCCCATTAGATCTGCCAGGAAGGACCTACTTTTTTTTCTCTCTCTCTTTTTCTAAAACAATTACTCTAAGAAGCCCATTACAGAAAGCCTCGAAGACTTGCAATTTGGGCCCAGACAAGAGCAGAGCTAAGATAGCTCTGAGAGACAAAACAGTGAGTCCAGTGGCTGCGAAAATTTGCTAAACGCCACAACTCCCCAAGTAAAGGGGGGTGTTCCCTTACAGCCATCTTCCTAGAGAGCTGGGAACGCTCCTGCACAGCACCAGTGCCACAGACCAGAGCTGCTGCAAACAACCCAGTGTGACAGGAAGTGTTTCCAACAACACGGACACACACCACAACACAAGATGTGGACAATAGCCTTTCACACACCCGCATCTAATTGTCCTGGAGTCTGGAAGGGCAGAGCTGTATGAAAAGGGGGAAATTAACATGCCCCATTCAGCCATCCTTTCAGCAGACTGGGAACATACCTACACAGCCCTGCAGCCCAGAACTTCCCTGGGGAGATGGTGCTCACCTGCGATGTAGCACCGTCTTCCCTCAGCAGGGGACCTAGGAGGGCATGGCTTGGAAGAGAGACCCACTCACAAGTCCCAGGGACCATACGCCAATACCAAGGTCTTGCGGGTCAGGGGCAGAGACAAAGTGTGGCAAGACTGAACTGAAGGATTAGATTATTGCAATGGCTTTAAATCTCCAGAAACACCTGGGAGATTTGATTACTAAAGCTGCCCTCACTTCCTAACCACTCAGACACATGCCTCACATTCAGGGTGGGAAGCACCAACTGCACATGCAAACTTGGTGCACCAATTGGACCCCACAAGACTCACACCCCATTTATCACAAAGACAAAGTTGGGGAGATCTGGCTTGAGGGGAGTAGGTGGCTCGCAGACGCCACCTGCTGGTTAGTTAGAGAAAGTGTACTACAAGAAGCTGTAGATCTGAAAGATTGGAAATAAGTGTTTGAAGCAGACAACATATTCTAAAAGAACCCTATCAAGTTAAGCAAATGCCAAGAGGCCAAAAACAACAAAAAATTTTAAAGCGTATGAAAAAACCAGACAATATGGATAATCCAAACCCAAACACCTAAATCAAAAGATGAGTGGAGAGACAGTACTTGGAGCAATTAATCAAAGAACTAAAGACAAACAATGAGAGCCTGGCACAGGATATAAAGGACATGAAGAAGACCCTAAAAGACCATAAAGAAAAAATTGCAAGAGTAAATAAAAAAAAAATAGATGATCTTATGGAAATAAAAGAAACTGTCGACCAAATTAAAAAGATTCTGGATACTCAAACTACAAGGCTAGAGGAAGCAGAACAGCAAATCAGTGACCTTGAGGATGACAGAATGGAAAAATGAAAGAACAAAAGAAAGAATGGGGAAAAAATTTGAAAACATCGAAATGGACCTCAGGGATATGATAGATAATATAAAACGTCCAAATATAAGACTTATTGGTGTCCCAGAGGGGAAGAGAAGGGTAAAGGTCTAGGAAGAGTATTCAAAGAAATTGTTGGGGAAAACTTCCCAAATCTTCTAAACACCATAAATATACAATTCATAAATACCCAGAGAACTCCAAATAGAAAAAAATCCAAATAAACCCACTCCGAGGCATATTCTGATCAGATTGTCAAACACAGAAGAGAAGGAGCAAGTTCTGAAAGCAGCAAGAGAAAAGCAATTCGCCACATACAAAGGAAACAGCATAAGACTAAGTAGTGACTACTCAGCAGCCACCATGGAGGCAAGAAGGCAGTGGCACGATGTATTTAAAATTCTGAGAGAGAAAAATTGCCAGCCAAGAATTCTTTATCCAGCAAAGCTCTCCTTCAAATTTGAGGGAGAGCTTAAATTTTTCACAAACAAATGCTGAAAGAATTTGCTAACAGGAGACCTGCTCTACTTGAGATACTAAAGGGAGCCCTACAAACAGAGAAAAAAAGAAAGGAGAAAGAGATATGGAGAAAGGTTCAGTACTAAAGAGATTCAGTATGGGTACATTAAAGGACATTAAGAGAGAGGGGAAAAAATATATCTGACAAACATAAACCAAAGGATAGGATGGCTGATTCAAGAAATGCCTTCACAGTATAACATTGAATGTAAATGGATTAAACTCCCCAATTAAAAGATACATATTGGCAGAATGGATCAAAAAAATGGACCATCAATATGTTGCCTACAAGAGACCCATCTTAGACACAGGGACACAAAGAAGATGAAAGTGAAAGGATGGAAAAAAACTATTTCATGCAAGCTACAGCCGAAAGAAAGCAGGAGTAGCAATATTTATCTCAGATAAAGTAGACTTTAAATGCAAGTATGTTATGAGAGACAAAGAAGGCCACTACATACTAATAAAAGGGGCAATTCAACAAAAAGAAATAATCATAAATGTTTATGCACCCAATCAAGATGCCATAAAATGCATGAGACAAACACTGGAAAAATTAAAGGAAGCAATTGATGTTTCCACAATAATTGTGGGAGACTTCAACACATCACTCTCTCCTATAGATAGATCAACCAGACAGAAAACCAATAAGGAAACTGAAAACCTAAACAATCTGATAAATGAATTGGATTTAACACACATATATAGAGCATTACATCCCAAATCACCAGGATACACATTCTTCTCTAGTGCTCATGGAACGTTCTCCAGAATAGGTCATATTCTGGGACATAAAACAAGCCTCAATAAATTAAAAAAAATTGAAATTATTCAAAGCACATTCTGTGAACACAATGGAATACAATTAGAAGTCAACAACCTTCAGAGACTTAGAAAATTCACAAATACCTGCAGGTTTAACAACACACTCCAAAACAATCAGTGGGTTAAACAAGAAATAGCAAGAGAAATTGCTGAATATAGAGAGAAGGATGAAAATGAGAACACAACATATGAAAACCTATAGGATGCAGGAAAAGCAGTACTGGGGGGAAAACTTACAGCACTAAATGCATACATCAAAAAGGAAGAAAGAGCTAAAATCAAAGAACTAATGGATCAACTGAAGAAGCTAGAAAATGAACAGCAAACCAATCCTTAACCAAGTAGAATAAAAGGAGTAACAAGGATTAAAGCAGAAATAAATGACATTGAGAACAAAAAAAATACAATAAAGAGAATAAATAACACCAAAAGTTGGTTCTTTGAGAAGATCAACAAGATTGACAAGCCCCTAGCTAGACTGACAAAATCAAAAAGAGAGAAGACCCATATAAACAAAATAATTAATGAGAAAGGTGACATTACTACAGATCCTGAAGAAATTTAAAAAATTATAAGAGGATCCTATGAACAACTGTGTGCCAACAAACTCGATAATGTAGAGGCCAGGAATTCCTTTGGCAGCAGGCCTGGTTGGTGTTAAGGGCTGGAGCACAGATGGAGGCCTTGCCTTGAGCAACACGTTGGGGAACTCAAGCATGATGCTGCAACCCCCTGAGTCTCATCCCCCAGCAGCTTTTGCCAGAACTTCTCCAGGTTCCTGGACTCCAAGGCTGTCCAGGCATGCTGAGAGTTTCTTTAAGGTTGGGAAAAAGAGCTCAAAACCTGTTGAGAGCAGCAAAGAATTTGTTCCTTCAGTCCATTGGGGGGTCAGGAGCAAAAGGGAGACACCAGCTGGGAAACAAAACTTATTTCCAGTCCTTGAGGAGTCTGAAGTCAAGGCTTTAAGAACATCTGCAGCCTGTTGTTTCGGGTCTGTGTGCATGTGTATTAATAGAAAGCAGGAATCTCATTAACAATATGTAAGCATTTAGTCTTAAAAAAAAAGAGTGAATAACAAGTATTATCCTTGTCCTATATCATAAGGGTAGTTCTTGGAAGTAAGCCATTTTCCAGAACATGCAATTGTGGGACAGATTTCAAAATCTTCTCTTTTCAGACCTCAAGTGAAATTTAACATTGTCGAGGTGGGAAAAATAAGCAAGGCATACTGCATCCCTACGCAAGTAGATATGTGAATAGAGATTACCTATTTACCAAGGAAGGAAGCATACCTGGACAGCACTTTATAGTTTTCCAAGGGTAAAATTGTGAAATGGTCTACCTGACTGATGCAAAAATGAGTAATTACCCCAAAATGTTATAATCGTCATTTTACAGATAAGAAAACTGAGCCACAGTGAGATTAACAAGCCCAAAGACACACAGGGACTAAGTGGTGGATGCTTGATTAGAATCCAGAAAACTCTGGCTTCATCATCCCTGTTATGCAGCCATACACTGATGAATTCCAGATCCATATATCCAGCTCAGTCATCTCTCCTTAACGACAGACCTCGTGGTTTGACAGTCCCACAGGCAGACTGCACTGAACAAGCCCAAGGCAAACTCCAGGGAAGAGGAGATGACTTTACATAGAAGGGAAGTGTTAGAGAAACTGGCTTCCAAAGGCTCTACCCCCACCCCATGGAGGGACAGAGGGACTCAGGGATGAAGTGTGTGGAGGACTTGAAAGGAGTGGTGTGACATGGGAAGATGGGTTTCTCAGTGAGACAGGCTTTTGATATTTCCATTAAAGGGCATACACGTGATAATACACACCTGTTATCTTGAATTTATTTATTCATTTTTATTTAGCATGGGGAACGCATGCTGCACCATGAAAATACAAAAAGCTGGTATGTAAACCCAAGCAGATATATGCTTAGGTAGAGAGATTCCCATTTTACCTAAGCAGTACCTGGTAGAAAAACAGCATTCTGCTGTACAAAACAAGAACATGCACCTAGACTAAATGGATGAAACAGAAATTAGTCATTTTCCCAAAGTATTATCATCCTTCTCATATTACAGATGAAGCAGCCGAGGCACAGAGAGGTAACATTAGCTCCCCAAGTCCTAGGCATAGACAGTTGAGTCCCACAGGCAACTAATACTAAACATGTCCCCAACTGAACTCCTCCACCCCTACTTCACACACACCTGCACCCCCTCTAGTGGTCCCTCACCCAGCTGCTGAGGCCAGAGATCTTTAAAGCCATCCCTGATTCCTCCATGTGTCTCACTACCCCCAGCATCACCAAGCCTACTTCCTAAGTGTTTCTAAGTAAGATTTTTAAGCTGACTTCTCCCCATCAGCACAGACAGTACTTTAGTCCCCATCACACTCACCTCTCTCCTGGACAACCACCACCACTGCATAGCTAGTCATGCTGCTGCCAGACTTGACCTGCTCCCACCCATTTTCCTACCACTGCCTGTGGGTCCTTTCTTAAATCCTGATCTCGTCAGTTATGTCACTCTTGCTCGAAACTTTGCAGGGGCTGCCTCCTGTTCCTAGAGTAATCCTCAGGCCCCTGGACAAGGCACATCAGGCCATGCTTACCCCAACGTGCCTCATCTGAAGCAGGCCCCTCCTTCTGCCCCACCCCACACTCTGTGTTCCTTACAATCTAAACCCCCTGTTCCTCAGATGGCCATGCTCTCTCATTTCCACAAACTCACGCTGCTCTTCCCTCTGTCTGGAGCTCTCTTCCTCCCCCTTCATCTGCTGCATTCCTACTTACCTTCAGGTGTGAGGCTAAGTAAATCAATTTTCATGTTACCTGGTGGATCCCTGGATGGAAAAGCCCAGTGATCAGATTTGATATTTTTATTATAGGGAATGTGGTGGAGATTCAGTATAAATTTCCCAATGGACCAACGTTTTACTCAGGTTGAGAATGAGCTAAGAAGAAATGTAACATGAGAGCTGGGTGTTTGTCAGAAAGGTTTCCTTGCTCATGGTAAGGAGCGAGGATCTTCCAGGTTCTCTGTGACAACTGCTGCATTTGAATATGGAGTTTGGAATTGTAATCGCAATTTTAGTACCATGAGGGCATCCAGGCTGAGGACAAGCCTCATCATGGAGAGGGAAAAGCAGAAGTATGGAAAGAATCTGTCAGTTTATGAGGTCATTTACTCAGTAGATTAATAGGCCTGGAACTGCCCTACCTCTGAACTATTTTTTATTGAGATAATTATTCATTACAAGTCAAAGGATAGCCCACATTTTCTGTTATGAAAGTATGCTAACTGAGTTGTCCTCCATCTGCACATGGGTTGATTTACTGGTCCCTGTTTGTCTTCAGGGAAAGAATCAACTGCCTGCACACTATATAGGACTGTTGTGGTTTGAAGCTGTTATGTACCCCAGAAAAGACCATGTTCTTTTAATCCATTCCTGTGTGTGTAGACCTATTGTGGGTGGGATCTTTTGATTAGGTTATTTCAATTTAGAGATATGACCCGCCTCATTCAGGGTGGGTCTTGATCTTCTTGCTGGAGTCCTTCATAAAAGGATGAAACAGAAGCTAAGAGATGAGTTTAAGAGATGCTCACACAGAAAAGCCCTGGAGAAGCTGAGAGAGGACCCACAGAGGCTGAGAGAGAAAGCCACTGGAACCAGAAGAAGAAGGCAACAAAATCCGGGAGCGGAGGACCAGCAGACACCAGCCATGTGCCTTCCCATGTGTGCCAGTTTGAATGTATTATGTCCCCCCAAAAAAGCCATCTTCTTTGATGCAATCTTGTGGGGCAGACATATTAGTGGGGATTGAGTTGGAACATTTGGATTAGGTTGTTTGCATGGAAATGCACCCCACCCAACTGTAGGTGATAACTCTGATGAGATAGTCCCATGGAGGCGTGGCCCCACCCATTCAGGGTGGGCCTTGATCATTGGAGCCATAAAAATGAGCTGACAAATGGAAGGATCTCAGTGCAGCTGTGAGTGACATTTTGAAGAGGCGCTACAGCCAAGAGGGACACTTTGAAGAAAGCACAGGAGCTGCAGATGAGAGACAGTTGGAAGATGGCCGTTAAAAGCAGACTCTTGCTCCGGAGAAGGTAAGAGAGGACAAATACCCCAAGTGCAACTAAGAGTGACATTTTTAAGGAACTGCAGCCTAGAGAGGAACATCCTGGGAGAAAGCCATTTTGAAACCAGAACTTTGGAGCAGACGCCAGCCACGTACCTTCCCAGCTAACAGAGGTTTCCCGGACACCATTGGCCATTCTCCAGTGAAGGTACCTGATTGCTGATGTGTTACCTTGGACACTTTATGGCCTTAAGACTGTAACTGTGTAACCAAATAAACCCCCTTTATAAAAGCTGATCCATCTCTGGTGTTTTGCATTCTGGCAGCATTAGCAAACTGGAATACCATGTGACAGAGGTGTCCCAGATGCCAGCAGCCTGTCTTCAGAGTCCAGGTATCATCGTTGATGCCTTGAGTTGGACATTTTCATGGCCTAAGAACCATAAGCTTGTAAGTTAATAAATTTCCATTGTAAAAGCCAACCTATTTCTGGTATATTGCATTCAGGCAGCTTCAGCAAACCAAAACGGGTATCCTCCTTGAGAATCTGAAGACCCCTTCATCCCATTCCTTAGGTTTCCCCAACAAGTGCCATAAACCCTGGCCACAAACTATGTTAGTTCCTACAACATCTCAGGGCAGCATGAGCCCACTGGTGGTTCTCTCACCTTGGCCCTCACAGAATGCAGACAGAACATGTTCTACCTGGCCTCCACAGTGAACTCGGGAGATAACATCCTGTAATGCAAAGGCCCATTACTGCAACTCCCTCTGCATTCCTCTTCCATTAGCTCTTCCCAGTCCTTAGAAGCTCTCCTGACCTCGCTTTGGGGGACTTGAGCCCTCTTTCTCTCCCCTATTGTGGTAGCCTTCTGTTTTCCCTCCAACACAATAAGCTTCTGGATTCTCTCTCCTCTATATTGAATATAAGCTTTGAATAAAGTTATCCTTATGTGTTTGATATCACGCGGTGCAATTTTTTTCTTTGACAGTCACTAATACAAAAATAAGGGTGAATCTGGGACTCACAACCCTGCCTGACTCCAATGCTGGTCCTGTCTCCACTCACTATGAGACACTTTGTTTTCATTGTAGTTGCTGAGATACAGTTCCATGAGGAGATAGATAGTCATCATCATTCACAATGTTCACCCAGAAAATGCACCCACCCAGTAGGGCAAAGAAACACTCAAATCTTCTGAGAGAATCTGAGTCTGACCTCGGAGGAGCTGCCCCAAAGCCAACAGACTTGGATTCCCTGGTCCTGAAAGAAAGGGAAAGAAAGGCTTGCCTCCGAGATCAGATGACAACTGAGCAGGACTTTAAGATTTGCCCACTAGGTGGCCTGTTGAGTGAACAAAGACCTGCAAATTGGAGTCTGTGTTCCTCATGTCCACAAAGACAAGGATGTGAACACACTGATGACTGGGTACGTCAAGTCCAGGTGAACTCTTTCACCTTCCCAAGGAGACGCTCCTCCTTGCTGGCTTCCTCACATTTTGCGCAAACCCTCCTCTTCTCTGACTGCCCTTTGCACTACCTCCTTTGCACTACCGCTACAACCTTGCCGGGATTTGTAATTCTGCCTGTATAACCCTCGGTTGTGTTTTTCTGTTTAGCTAGCAGGATAGAAGCTTACCCAACCCAACAGGACCTAACCCCTAGTAGCCTCTGACCTCCCCTCCTTCCATTCACCTCTCCCTCTCTGTTCTCCAGCTGCACTGGCCTCCCTGCAGTGTCTGGACTGTGTCCGGCAGGCTCTGTCTCAGATGCATTTTCCCAGCTGCTCTCTCTGTCTGGAAAGCCCTAAACCCAGATATCTCCCTGGCTGACTCCTTCTGCCCCTTCAAGTCTTTGTTGAAAAGTCACCTTCTCAATGAAGCCCCACTGGTTTGTCTGTTGAATATTATAGCACACAACTCACCCACTTGCTGCCCAAATTCCTCCCTCACTGCCATGATCTACAGTGCCTATCACCTTCTAACATACTGCACAATTTACTAACTTATCCTGTTGAGGGTCTACTGTCTGCCATCTGTCATATCCCCTCCAGAGAATCAGAAATCCAGGGCAAGGATTTTTGTTGGTTTTCTTCATTGGTGTATCCCAAATACCTAGAGCACTGCCTTGCACATAGCAGGCAATCAGTAAATATTTGTTGATTGAAGGAATGGGTCTGCCTCTCCGACTGGTGTGTGAGACCGTTGAGGGTCTGGTTTTTCTCCTCCATGGGAAGAAGAATGGGGCACCCAGTCCACGCAGAGACAAGCCCTGTCTGTCCGCAGCAGCATCCATTTCATCCACAGCTGCTGCCCAGCAGCTCTGTTATCTGGAACTTGAGGACTGCCTGGCTTTATTTCAAACCCCACGCATTTAACTTTAAAGGAATTTAGATTTATTCAATGATTTTGCTTTACTTTGGAAACCAAAGTTATTCTTGGCATGCTAATTTGAAAATAAAAAATGTGGCAGTTTCTGAAACACTAAGACATTTAACATTTGTGATTAATTTTGTTGGGCCAAGGTGAAATACTTCAATCTCAGTGTGGGTTTTCCTTTTTTTTTTTTTTTTTTTCCATTGAAGCTCTTTATTACAGGGATGCAGAACATATACACAAAAGTTCCTTTCACAGAAAGGAGAGACCAAGGACAGAGGAGCACCCCATCCTAGTATGCAGGCCACAGCCATAAAACACAGTAGACACACAACCCCACCCCTCCATCTCCAAAAGGAGCTTAAGGTCAGTGACATGAGTGGAGTGCAATAGTCAGGACTTAAGAAGAGACCTGTGAAGAGGCCCCTCATATCAGGGGGTATAAAAATCTTGCATAACGATGACTTCACAGGGATTCTATTTGAATGCTTTAGACTCCAAAACCATAAAAATACAGATCAATCCAGTCTAGACAAAGAGGGGAGGAGGTGTGTTCTTGTGCACTAAACTTGGAGGTAAGAGAGCCCAGCACTAGCCACAAATAAATTAAAACCTACATCATGCTGTGGAGTCCAGTTACTGAACTTAAGGTGCAGAGGGTAGTGTTCCTAGTGGAGTTCCACTTGTTTCCAGAGCGGACCCCTCTCGGAGCCTCCTGGAAGGAATGCAGAGTTCCACCTGGTGGTCCACGGCCCCTGAGGCCTGGAGCAGATAGGACAAGCTCTGGCTCTGCCTTCCATCTGGAGTCAAGGCCTGCCTATCTACTGAAATCCTCTCTTCTCTCTGGCCTCTTGGTCTCCAGGGGGACTACCTGTCACCAGGGCTGATGGTGCTGAGCCCCAGCACCCTGGAGAGCCCCTGGATTGCCTAGAGGTGGGCAGGAGAAGGCTACTCCCACCCACACAGGGCAGCTAGTTCTTGAAGCAGCTATGACTTTGAAGGGAAAATACCACCATGCACTATAGCAAATGTTCCCAGGCCTAACAGGCAAGCAGATGGGCTGTCAAATACTCTTGTGTGATGGTGGGAGTCTGGCCCCTAACACTGGGCACTGCACCAGGCCTGGGGACATACACCTGTGGTCACTGGCTGCCTGTGCAGCCAGCTCCTCGATACAGCAACCGTGGTGGAGGTCAAGTCATGCAGAGACATGGCTGCCCATGAAATCACTACCGCATCAATGATTAAATATCACCATAGCTCAGAAGGTGGTTGTGCAGCCACCAACTACAGACAAGGTGGAAAATGTGGAAAAACCTCTCTTGCATCAGATTTGGGAGGAGGGAGGATGAGGACTGATGGAGGTCACTGCTTTCCCGAGTATCAGTTGGGCCCGAGTCCCAGCTCACATGTTTGCCTCCTCCCTGGCCTTCCTTCCAACCTCCTGGCACAACTGGAGATCCAGCGGCTATGACCCCTTAAAGGGGTGACCAGCACCAATCCGTAGCTGGTTGCTCCTCCAGCCTCCTGGCTGGGCCCACATCCATGATGGTGACAGGTCACAGCTGACACTCCTCTCATGCCCTGATGCCCTTCAGACTGCATATTTGGGGGAGGAGGTGGGAAAGGGGAAATTACATATCTACTCTTCTCAGAAATTTAATTTGTAATTTTTTTAAAAAAGGAAGAAACTCGAAACTCCACCCACATTTTCCATCCTTTGTCTTGGTCAGCTTTCTTTTGGCAACAATCAAGATGTATACAGAACTATAGAAAAGTAACAATGATGCGATCATCACTTCGTTAACTGGCAGTAACTGCCTTTTTGGATGGCACACCAGCTCCATGGGAGATGGATTTCAGCAAGCTGTGGGCAGAGGCTTCAGGCCCCGCATCCTTCTGTGGTATCAGGCCCTCAGATGACGGGCAGGGCAGGATTCCCTGATGGAGTCTGGGGGGTGACAGAGCTATGCCCATCACCTCACAGAGGGGCCTCTGCCCAGCAGGCACAGGAAACATGCTTAAATCTTTCCCGGGATGCAGGACCACGCTGAATGGGGGTTTGTGAGCAAGTGTGATTGCAAAGAAAGTGGGCTAGACGCCAGGGCCAATGCAGTGATACAGACCTGTGGCCTGTGCTCTATCTGACCTTCAGATCTCCCCATGACTCCATGGCAGAGAGAATCCAGGGGTCTCTCCAATGTCTGGACCCAATGAAGATGTTCCCCCCGCAAAATGAAAATGAATGAAGTATAGCCTGACAACTCCCGATTCACCTTGGAAACTGGATGGGAAGACATTGACTTGTGCCTGGCTTACCTCACGCAGCAGGTGCAGAGCCTCTTCACTCTGGCCCTGCATCTTGACCAGGATGATGCACACCTCTGCAAGGGCTCCTGGTGAGAGGCATTGTCCTGGCCCAGGGCATCCCCCTGTGACCTGCCTTTGCTGCTGTCGTCTATACCAGAGCTGCCCTGAAGGAGCTGGGCCTGAGATAGATTCGTGAGCCCTCTTTGAACTGTCTCTGCCAGTCTAGTACCCATACGTAATCTGGTGGACAGAGGCCATGACATTGGAGAAGTATATTCTTGGTGGTGCTGTGAACTGTTGTTGAATTCTGAAATAAATATAGTGGCATCTAATAAGCATTACCAAATAAAGAGAACAGATAGGCTAGAAGAGAAAATAGAACAAGTCCGTGATCTCAGTTGCATGGCTTTCCTAGGGCTGCCTTAGTAAGTTCCCACGAACCGGTGGCTTTAAAGAACAGAAATTTATTTATTCCCTCGCAGGTTTGGGGGCTAGAAGTTCAAAATCAAGGTGTCAGCAGGGTCATCTCACTCTGAAGGCTCTAGGGGGAGAATCCTTCCTTGCCTGATGAATGAAATGGCCATCTGTGAATAGAATATTGAACTGCTACAAGAAAGATTGAAGTTGTGAGGTGAAGGACATTGAGGACAGTATGTTGAGTGAAATAAACCAGAAATAAAAAGAAAAACATTATAATGCCTCACTAATACGAACTAAATGTAATGTGCAAATTCTGAGAATTGTGTCTGAGAGCATAGGATATCAGGGGAAGGCTTATTGAAAATTTCCTAGATTGTAGGCTCTTACACTAGTTACATCTACTTCTGAGTTGTAATGGTTACTTCTAAATTCTGAGATGCTGAGTTCTTTGTATATAACCTGGTTAGTCCCTGGAACTTTGGGTATCTGTGTGACACCTGAGACTCAGACCCAGAGTCTGGCAGCTATGAATATCACCATTACCCCATACAGCAAATGTTAAAGAGTCTGAAAAAAGAGATCAGACTTCAATTGGAGATATGAACGAAAAGGACTTGGTTGCGACTAAGGTAAATCAGACTGAAGGGTAAAGGATGATATTGATGGTGTTTTTGAAGCTTCAGCCTCTGTATGGCACTAAAGGATGAGATGTTTATTAGGTGCAAGATCTATATTTTCTGTAGCACATTATATAATTTCACTTGTATGGTCAGTTTATTCAAACAACATAATTACATGGAGCATTGACTAGGGAGTGAGGTCTGGTTGGCTTGTGCAGGTTAGTGTGAAGCCCCAATACATCCCAGAGCAATTCTGGCAGAGAATGAAGATTTATTTGGAAAGCCCCATGAGGGAGTGTGGGAAAATGGGTAAATATTAAATTTCCCTACCTGGAGAATTAATGATATTCTCACAAGCATTGGGGGCTACCAAATCAGGAGGCCAAGCCCTCGATCTTGGGGCTTGCCCTTATGAAATTTGTTACTACAAAGGAGAGGCTAAGCCTACTTAAAATGGTGCCTAAGGGTCACCCCCCAGAGAACCTCTTTTGTTGCTTGAATGTGGCCTCTCTCTCTAAGCCAACTCAGCAGGTAAACTCACTGCCCTCCCCAGGGAGTGTGGAACTCCCTGGCACTGTGGGACATGACTCATGGGGATGAGCTTGGCCCTGGCATTGTGGGACTGAGAAAGCCTTCTTGGACCAGAAGGGGGAAGCAAAATCAAACAAAATAAAGATTCAGTGGCTGAGAGTTCTAAATACAGTTGAGAGGTCCTTCCGGAGGTTATTCTTATGCGTTATATAGATATCCCTTTCTGGTTTTTAGTGCACTGGAATAGCTAGAAGGAAATACCTGAAACTGTCGAACTGCAACCCAGTAGCCTTGATTCTTGAAGAGGATTGTACAACTACGTAGCTTACATGGTGTGACGGTGTGATTTCGAAAACCTTGTGGCTCACACTCCCTTTATCCAGTGTATGAATGGATGAGTAGAAAAATGGGGACAAAAACTAAATGAAAAATAGGGTGGGATTGGGGAGATGGAATGATTTGGGTGTTCTTTTTTACTTTTATTTGTATTGTTATTTTTATTCTTTTTGGTGTAAGGAAAATATTCAAAAGTTTGTTGCATGATGAGTGCACCGCATTTTCCAGTCTGTGCCTTGTACAATTGTACTGTGAACAGTTGCTTGCACACCATCGATGTCTGTATGATATGTGAATGTTTCTCACATAAGTGAATTTAGAAAAATGAGGGAGAGTTTAAAATACTTTCAGAGAAACAGACATTTAGAGAGTTTTTGAAAAAGAGGCCTGCTCTTCAAGACATACTAAAGGGAGCACTACAGGCTGATAGGAAAAGACAAGAGAGAGAGGTCTGGAGAAGAGAGTAGAAATGAAGACTACCAGTCAGAGGAATGGAGAGATAGAGGGAAAATAAGGTAAATTAAAATAAAACATATAAATTCCCAAAATCAAAATGGTATACAGTAGACATCATGTTGATTGAAATTAGCCAGAAGGAAAAGGACAATGTTAAAAAGTAACAATGTTAAAAGTAGCATTGTAAGATGTTTCCATTAATTGTAACAATAGCAATATACCAAAGTTAAATATCTATAAGTGGGGGATATAATGGAGTGGTATGGGATTCTGGGTGTTGTTGTTGTTGCCTGTCCTTTTCATTGCATTTTATTTTATTTTACGTTTATTTTTCTTCTACTTTTATTTTTTTAATCCCCATTTTCTTCTTCTCTTCCTGTTTCTCTGCGGAAGAAATCGAAATTTCCTCATATAGGTTGCGGTGGTGAATACATACGCATGTGATTTTATCAGGAATCGCTGATTGTTTACTGAGGATGGATTGTATCGTGTGGAATAAAACCATTTAAAAAATAGAGAGGCGTACAAGTGCTGGAGAAAATGTGGAGAGTTATGTACCTATTCACTGTTGGTGAGGAAGTAGAATATTGCAGCCCATCTTGAGGACAGTGTGGTGGATCCACAGGAAGCTAAGTATGGGGTTGTCATATGGTTCTGCAACCCTGTTATTGGGTATATACTTGGAGGGACTGAGAGCAGAGACATGAATGGACATTTGCACACTGGTGTTTGTGGTGGCAGTATTCACGATTTTCAATGGATGGAGGTGGCCCAAGGGTACATCAACCAATAAACAAATGGTGCAATGTGGTCTATATATACAACAGAATATTGAGTGTTGGCAAGAATGAATGAATTTTGGAGGTATGCAACTAGATGAATGGACCTTGGGGACAGTATGTTGAGTGAAAGAAGCTAGAAACAAAAAGACAAACATTGTAATGCCTCACTATATGGACTAACTATAATGAGAAAACTCTGAGAATTGAGTCTGAGAGCATGGGTTATCAGGGGAAGGCTTATTGTAAAGTTTCCTAGACCATAAGCTCTTTCAGCAGTTACATCTATTCCTGAATTGTAATGGTTATTCCTAAATTCTGAGATGCTGAGCTCTTTGTGTATAACCTGGTGTTATAGTTTGCTAATGCTGCAGAATGCAAAACACCAGAGATGGACTGGCTTTTATAAAAAGGGGGTTTATTTGGCTATACAGTTACAGTCTTAAGGCCATAAAGTGTCCAACGTAACACATCAGTAATCAAGTACCTTCACTGGAGGATGGCAAATGGCGTCCGGAAAACCTCTGTTAGCTGGGAAGGCACATGGCTGGTGTCTGCTCCAAAGTTCTGGTTTCAAAATGGCTTTCTCCCAGGACATTCTTCTCTAGCAAGCTTGCTCTTCTTCAAAACGTCACTCACAGCTGCACTCCGTCCCGTCTCTTTGAGTCAGCATGTTTTATATGGCTTCACTGGTCAAGGCCCACCCTGAATGGGTGGGGTCACACCTCCATGGAAATATCCCATCAGTTATCATCTACAGTTGAGTGGGGCGTATCTCTGAATCCAAACATTCCAACTTAATCCCCACTATTATGTCTGCCCCACAAGATTTCATCAAAGAATATGGCTTTTTCTGGGGGACATAATACATTCAAACCGGCACACCTGGTCAGTTCCGGGAGCTTCTGGCATCTGTGTGATACCTGAGACTCAGAGACAGAGTTCAGCACCTAAGAATATCAGCATTACTCCATACAGCAACTCTTAAAGAAGCTGAAAAAGAGATCAATCTTCAATTAGAGATATGAACAAAATGGAATTTATTAGGACTAAGGTAAATCAGACTAAATGGTAAAAAGGATGATACTGTGTTTTAAAACTTCAACTTCTGTGTGAGGCCAAAGGAAGAAATGTTTATTTGTTGCAAAATCATAAGAATGTATTTGCAAAGCTCCCTTGAAGGACTTGGGGAAAATGTGGAAATATTAAACTTCCCTACCTGGTGAATTCCTGATATTCTCACAAGAATTGGGGACTTCCAGTTTAGTAGGCCAAGCCCTTAATCTGGGGGCTTGTCGTTATGAAGCTTGTTTCTGCAAAGGAGAAGATAAGCTTACTAATAATTGTGTCTGAGTCACCCCCAGAGAATCTCTTTTGTTACTCAGATGTGGCCTTTCTCTCTAAGCTAACTCTGCAGGTAAACTCACTGCCCTCCCTGCTATGTGGGACATGACTCCCAGGGATAAGCCTGGACCCAATAGGATTGAGAAAGCCTTCTGGACAAAAAGGGGGAAGAGAAATGAAGTTTCAGTAGATGAGAGATTTCAAATGAAGTTGAGAGGTCATTTTGGAGGTTATTCTTATGAAATATAGATATCTCTTTTTAATTTTTAGTTTATTAGAATAGTTAGAAAGAAATACCTGAAACTGTTGAACTGCAGTCCCATATCCTTGATTCTTGAAAATGGTTGCATAACTATATAGCTTACACAGTGTGACCATGTGATTGTGAAAACCTTGTGGCTCACATTCCCTTTATCCAGGCTATGGACAGATGAGCAGAAACATGGGTACAAAAAGTAAAAGACTAATAGGGGTGAGGAGGGTTATAGGATGTTTTGGGTGTTCTTTTTTCCTTTTATTATTTTCTTTTTTTTTTATCTCTTGGAGAAATGAAAATGTTCAAAAACTGTGATGAATGAACAACTATATAATAATACTGTGAACAATTGTACACTTTGGATGATTGTATGGTATGTGAATATATCTAAATAAAATTGCATTAAGAAAAAACATCATGCCCATGTTGTAAAGAGATCTGTGTTATCTGCAGGATTAGGTTCATAATCCCAGTTCTATCAGGATATCCCTGCAAGACAATCAAAAGCCTACAGAAGCTTCTCATTTAGGGGCATGTTCATAACTGGGCAAAAAGAACTTTTGTTGGTACTGATTCCAGACCGGAGGCGGTGTGCTCTTAGAAAGCCCTGGCAAGTCCAGTCGGACTGTGCCAAACTGTTTGCCAAATGCTGTTGTTTGTGGTCTTACTATTTTTAACTTTTAAAATAAATGTTCTTGTATGTTTGTAACTCACTTGACACATAATTCACATTCCTTCAGCCATCCTTCCCGCCTCCCCCTCCCCCGCTCTGCATTGGAAGTGAAGATTTGTTTTCACCAATAAAGAAAAACCCTGGCTTGGGAGGTCAGCCCTGCCTTAGGAGAGCTGGGTTAGCTTACCCTGCCTCTCCACCCAGCTGGCTGCTGCGGGCAACTCATGTCTCCCTAGTGATTTTGCAAACATCACTTGGGTTGATCCAGTGTACCTGAGTCTTGGCAGTACCTTTCCAGATGAACTATTTAGAACATTATCTTAAATTCCATTTTCTTATTGTGAGACTCCCTACCCCACCAGCAATGGAAGAGATGATGTCGTCAGTGGGAATTCAGAATGAATACTGTTCAGCTTCAGGAAGTAGCCAAAAAGTCACTCTTGTTTTGTATGTTGACACATTTCAGAGTCTATGAAGGCCCAACCTGTCCCTCTTGTTGTAGAAGAGCCATGTGTAAAATTATAGCAACCTGTTCAAGAATTTTCTACTGCTGATGTGATGAAATATGATTATAATCTTTCTTATTGACCTGCTCACATTTGGGCTGAAGACTTCAATGTTTTAATAATTATTAGTTGGTTTCATTTTTTAAATATTTGCTTCATTATTTTCCATTGGAAATAAGATGTTAAGAAGGTTTTAAATAAAGATCATAGCAAAAAAAATAAAGCAATAAGAAAATAACAAGAAGAGCCAGGGGTGAGGGACTTTTTCTTACCATGAATAAATAGAGGGGAAAAGGATAGTTAATGGCTTGAGGACACCTGATATATTAACTTCAGTGCTATTTGGCTCTCAGAGAGACTTTTGTACTCTTGTTTCTAAGGAAAACAGAGCAACTTCCACATGGTCTATCATGCTTTTATAAACTGTTTAAAGGTACTTTTCTATCATCATTTTAAAAAATAAAATGCTTTTTCCAACTGTCACACACGTACACAAAATCAATCACTGTCTTCCTAATCTTATCACCTTCCCTTTCCCAGCCTGCCAATTTCTTCTTCTATTTTCCCTTTCTTGCTTTTAATTCTTCCTCATTCTTGGGCTTAGGGGAATACGAAAGTAGATTCCAGGCAAGACCTTTGCAAAAGGAAAGTGTATCAGTGAGCTTATGCAAATCTGTCTTTCAGTGGTAGAATAGAAATGCCTTTTGCTGTGGCATTTTAGGAGCAGCTGAGGGGCTATACTTAGCAATCTGCAGTGAAAACCACTACTGGAGGTGAGAACTAACGGTACTTAGTCTTTTGTATTACAATGACTACTAAAGATGCTGATTCTTGTTTTAGATTTGGATACAGTCTCCCAATTAACTGTTCCAGGTCAAACAGGGAGGAAACATTAAGCTACAAAAGGCTAAGTCAATTTTATTGCCATATAACAGCAACAAACAATTGATAATTTAAATTTA
This sequence comes from Choloepus didactylus, assembly GCF_015220235.1. Taxonomy (NCBI): domain Eukaryota; kingdom Metazoa; phylum Chordata; class Mammalia; order Pilosa; family Megalonychidae; genus Choloepus; species Choloepus didactylus. Next base: position 3,270,295 of record NW_023637624.1, on the reverse strand, counting down.
AAATGCAATGTCACTTATTATCACACCTGTGATGGTTAGGTTCCTGTGTCAACTTGGCCAGGTGACCCAGCTGTCTGGTCAAGCAAACACTGGCCTAACAATTGCTGTGACTATGTTTGAGGCTGGTTAATAAACCAGCCAGCTGGTTTATTAAATCATCAGTCAATTGACTGCAGCTGTGACTGATGACTCACCAAAGGGCATGCCTTCCACAATGAGAGAATGCAACTGGCTGGATTTGATCCAATTAATCAGTTGAAGACTTATAAGCAAGACAGATGGAGGACCTTCACTTCTTCTTCAGCTGCCCAGTGAAGCGTTTCCTGAGGAGTTCGTCGAAGTTGCTGGTTTGTTTCCTGAGGAGTTCATCGGACATCTTTCTTGGAGTTGACAGTTTATTGATGGCTCTACAGAATTTGGACTTGTGCATACCCACAGTTGCATGAGTCACTTTTACAATTTGATAATCAGAGACACCTCTCATTGATTCTGTTTCCCTAGAGAACCCTAACTAATACAACACCAAAAAACATCAAATATTTAGTGGTTCATTAAACAAAATAAGTGCAAGACCTGTACACATAAACCTACAAAATATTGCTGAGAGAAATTTAAGTAGATTTGAATAAATGGATAGTTATACTACATTAATGAATTGGAAGATTCAAGATTTTGATTATGTCAAGTCCCCCAAATTATTTATACATTTGATGCAAAGCCAATAAAATGCATGAATCTTTTTTGGTAGAAATTTACAAGCTAACTCTAAAATTTATATGGAAAAGCAAAGGAACTATTCTAGTAGAATAGCAGACTATTCTAATAGTCTCTAACATGTACAAATATTTTTATTCTGTTACCATATATACAATCTAACATTTATCCTTTTAATCACATTGGGTATATATTTCAGTGCTGTTATTGTATTCACAATGTTGTGCTACCATCACCACCATCCATTACCAGAACATTTCCATCATTCCAAATAGGAACACTGTACATTTTAAGATTTAATATCCCATTCTCTATCCCCATTCTGTACCCTGATAACCTATACTCTAGATTCTAACTGTGCTAGTTTGGATATATTATGTCCTGCCAAAAGCCATATTCTTTGATGCAGTCTTGTGGGGGCATATGTATTAGTGTTGATTAGACTGGAATCCTTTGATTGAGTGTTTCCATGAGGATATGACTCAATCAACTTTGGTTGAATATTTGACTGGATAATTTCCATGGAGGTGTTACCCCATCCATTCAGGGTGGGTGTTAATTGGATCACTGCAGTTGTATAAAGGAGTTCACAGACAGAAGGACCTCAGAGCAACTGACAGTGGCATTTTGAAGAGCAGCTGCAGCTAAGAGAGGATAAAACATCCTAAGAGCAACATTTTGGAAAACACCATTTTGAAATGTTAAGTAGGAGCAAGTGGATGTCAGCCATGTGCCTTCAGAGCTAACAGAGGTTTTTCAGATGCCAATGGCCATCCTTCAGTGAAGGTACCCTGTTGTTGGTGGTTGCCTTGGACACTTTATGGCCTTAAGACTGTAACTCTGTAACCAAATAAGCCCCCTTTATAAACGCCAATCCATTTCTGGTGTTTTGCAAATAGCAGCATTAGCAAACCAGAACACTAACCCTATGAGTTTGCTTATTATAATTATTTCAAATCAGTGAGATCATACAACATTAATCTTTTTGTGTCTGGTCTATTTCACTTAACATGATGTCTTCAAGTTTCATCAATGTTGTTACATGAATCAGGACTTCATTCCTTTTTGAGGCTGAATAATATTTCTTTGTATGTATATCGCACATTTTATTTTCTGTATACAGGTTGATGAACACTTAGGTTGCATCCATATTTTGGCAATTGTGAATAATGCTATGCTGGGAGGTTTTTAAATAGGAATACTCCTTTAATTATAAAATGTAATTATTAAGTGATTTCTGCACATTTCTTTGTAAGAATAAAATGTGACAGATGATGTTCAAAAATGGAAACCAGACAATCAGACAAAAGTCACATTTATCTCAACTGCTTTAAGCGCAAATACAGCAAGTTAGTTCACAAAGATTCAAGATACAGATTTAAATATAAACAGAACTTGACGTATAAAAATGAAAGTGTAAATAACAGAAATAAAGCTCAATTTAAAAAAATTCGAGTAACTTTGAAAACCTTTAGACTAAAATATTTCACTTGTACCCATTCCGAAATGCTTTAATTTACTGATGCCAGTGGTGCATTGCAATCAAAAAGGACGCCTCAGAAAAAGGAACAATCACCCCAAATTGGTCAACTCCTGACAAGAGTGGAAGTTCTCATGTCTGGCTATTCCTGATTCAGCAGTTTCATTCACACACTTCATCAAATAATATGGCCCAACCCATGATATTTTGATCTTAAGATCAATTCTTAAAAATGTTTAAAGTTCAGTATGAGGCCAATACCATGACTGCTAAGAGTTCTCTGAAATGGGCACTATATATTTAAAAGATTTAAAAACCAATTCATGGCAGTCATGGCAGAAAGGAGGAACAAAATAAGGTATAAGACACATGTGCAAAAGCCAATAGCAAAATGGTAGAAGTCTTGCTTTATCAGTAATTACCTTAGAGTTTAAATAGATTAAACTCTCCAATCAAAGGCAGAGATTGGCAGAAGGATAAAGAAGCGTGATCCAACTATATGCTGTTTGCAAGAGACTCATGTTACATCCAAAGACACAAACAGGTTTAAAGTGAAAGGATGGAAAAAATATTACAGTAACCTAAAGAGAACTGAGGTGGCAATAATAATAGCAGGCAAAAGAGACTTTAAGTCAAAAGCTGTTACAAGAGACAAAGAAGGATATTATATATAGATAAATGATTGATTAAAAAGAAGATATAACAAATATAACATATATGCACCTAACAACAAGATCCTGTAATATATGAAGCAAACAATGATGGAATTGAAGGGAGAAATAGTTCTACAATAATAATTTAATATTTACCTACGCCACTTTCAATACAGGATAGAACAGCTAGACTGAAGATCAATAAGGAAGAGGACTTGAACACCACTATGAACCAATTAGATATAACAGACACCTATAGTACACTTCACCCCAAAACAGCAGATTACACATTCTTTTCAAATATACATGGATCATTCTCAAGAATATACCACATGTTAAGGCATAAGACAAGACTCATACTGAAATAATGCAAAGTAACTTCTCTGACCACAATGGATTGAAACAAGAAATCAATGAAAGAAGAAAAACTAGAAAACTTACAAATACATGGAAATTGAACAGCACACTCTTAATCAAAAGATGGATTGTTCAGTTTGCTAATGCTGCCAGAATGCAAAACACCAGAAATGGATTGGCTTTTATAAAAGGGGATTTATTTGGTAACACAGTTACAGTTTTAAGGCCCTAAAGTGTCCATCAACAAAGGGTACCTTCACTGGAGAAAGGCCATTGGTGTCTGGAAAACCTGTTAGCTGGGAAAGCACGTGGCTGGCATCTGCTTGTTCTCAGGTTGCATTTCAAAATGGCATTCTCCAAAATGTGCATCAGCTTCCAACAGCGATCTTCAAAATGGCTGTGTCAGCTCCAGCTCGCTATGAGCTCCTTCTGTCTGAGCTTATACAGTGCTCCAGTAAACTAAACAAGGTCCATGCTGAATGGGTGGGGCCACACCTCCATGGAAATTATCCAATCAGAGTTATCACCTACAGTTGGGTGGGGCACATTTCCATGGACACTGAACCAATAGGTTCCAACCCAATCCACACTAATATGTCTGTCCCCACAGGAATGCATTAAAGAATATGGCTTTTTCTGGCGGACATAAATATATAAACTGACACATGGGTCAAAGAAAAAATGAGAAGAAAATTATGAAATACTTAGAGATGAATGAAAATGAAATCACAACGAACCAAAACTTATGGGATGCAGCAGACAGTGCTCAAAGGGAAATTTATAGCTATGAACACTTATATTTAAAAAGAAGAAACATCTCAAATCAATAATCTACCTTCACATCTTGAGGAACTATAAAAAGAACAAAGCAAAACCAAAGTTAGCAGAAGGAAAGAAATAACTGAAATTAGAGCAGAGATAAATGAAACAGATAATCGGAAAATAATTGAGAGAATCCAGAAAACTAAAAGTTTGTTCTTTGAAAAGAGCAATAAAATTGACAAACCTTCAACTAAACTGACAAAGAAAAAAGAGAAAAGACAAAAATAACCAAAGTAAAAAATGAAAATGGTGACATTTTATTGACATTAAAGAAATACAAAGGATTACAGGAAAATGCTGTAAACAATTGCATAGTAACAAATTAAACAATCTAGATTAAATGGAAAATTTCTGAGAAACAACAATTACTTAAACTGACTCAAGAATGAATGGAAAACTTCAACAGACCTATAACAAACACGAAGATTGAGTCCATAATCAAACACCTTCTACCAAAGAAAAGTCCAAAATTAGATGTATTCACTGGTGAATCCTACCAAACATTCCAAGAAGAATTAACACCAATCCTTTTCAAACTCTTCCAAAGAATTCAAGAGAAGGGAACACTTCCTAATTCATTCTTTGAGGCCAGTATTACCCTGACAAGAAAATCACAAACCTGTTTCCCTTATGAATAAATGCAAATATCCCTAACAACAACAACAACAAAAAACAATTCCATCTTCAGGCCTATGGTATTACAGCAGAAAAGAGATAAATTAATACTCCTGTACATAAAACCTTTTTATAAGGTTAGCAACATGACCTTTAACATTTCCTCCAAAAACTGTACTTTAATATGTATTTTTCTACATATCCAGAATTTGTATGTAAAGTAGAAACTGCTCCCAGTAGAAAGATAATTAAAGGTGTTAATGTTCTTTGTATCTTAACAGCCAAATACATGCTTATTTCTGCACTCCAGAAGCAATGTTAGCTAACAGTTATAATTCACAAAAATATGTACCTTCCGGAAGGTCTATGTAAAATGTTTATTCAGTCTTTTTCTCAAACTTCTTCATCTTCTCAATATAGGCAATAAACTGAGAGTCCATTCCAAAAATTCTGTCCCACCATGTAAATGTTGAAGCATAGTTTCCAATGAAGTTCTTGTGGTGAAAATCATGATGCCTAGAATCAGCAAAGAAAGGGATGACATTTAAAGGGTTCAAAGGAATATAACCACTATGGACATCAATAATTTCTATCAAAGTAAGAGTTGCCCATGCCCAAAGAAGAATTGTACGATCACACAAAAGCACTTTGTCAATGAAAAATTCAGTTCCAAGAATTAGGGTTTCCAGGGGATGTGCATATTCAGCTTCAATTCCAAATGGAGCCTGAAACTCATGATGAAGTTCATGAATATATTTATATATTATTTTGTGGTGTGAGAATCTGTGCAGGAAATTGTGCCAGGTATCATCAATCACTGCACAGCCAACCCTCTCACCAGAAGCTTATACCATCTTGGCATTCTTTCCTAGTCATAAGGAATACTGAAATACTATGTAAAATAATAGGTTCCACAAATCAAAGGCAGCTGGATACAAAAGTGATTAAAGAGAAGCTCTTCAAAACATTTTCATTGGTTTTCCAATGTTTCTGATTTATCTTTTTGAATTCTGCACTTTTTCATGTAAGGAATAAATTGAAACAAAAAAACCAGGTAAAGAGAACAAGAAAGAAAGGACCCCATGAACTTTAAGGGATCCCCATGTTGCAGTCTGGAACTCTGTATAATTACTCAACATAGAGTTCCAAGCATTTTTTTTTTTTTACAGTATAAACCATTTATTTTACATTTTTCAGTGTTCACATTAGTGGTAATACATAATATTTCTCTTTTTGTGCCTGGCTTATTTCACTCAGCATTATATCTTCAAGGTTCATCCATGTTGTCATATGTTTCATGACATTGTTTCTTCTTACTGCTGCACAGCATTCCATCGTGTGTATATACCACATTTTGCCAAGCATTTTTAAATGATTCCTGTGGAGGATTCTCAGGAAGAAGTGAATCAACAGTCTCCACAGTTAAGGATATGGAACTAAAGATGCTGACACTTTCATTCATTGCCATTTTTTCAATTCTCTTCAGATAGCCTTATATTCTCTGTACTGTTGCGCAGGCACTATGAGTTGCCATTCAGATGGGCGTGGGCAGGTGCCGTGGCATCACAACCTGCCTCAGTGGCTCAGGAATGGAGCTGAGGGAGGTTTTTGGTTACTGATTTAATCTCTTTACTAGTAATTGGTTTTTTGAGATCATCTACTTTTTCTTGAGTCAATGTAGGTATTCTGTGTGCTTCTAATAATTTGTCCATTTCATCTAGGTTATCTAATTTACTGGCATGCAGTTGTTCATAGTATCCTCTTATTGTCTTTTTTACTTCAGTGGGGTTGATAATAATGTCCCCCTTTTCATTTCTGATTTTAGCTATCTGTATCCTCTCTGTGTTTCTTTACCAGTCTAACTAAAGGTTTGTCAATGTTATTGACTTTTTAAAAGAACCAACTTTTGGTTTCGTTGATTCTCTATTGTCTTTCTGTTTTCTATTTCATTTATTGCTGCTCTAATCTGTTATTTCCTTCTTTCTGCTTGCTTTGGGTTTAGCTGGCTCTTCTTTTTTAATATTTTTTTCAGTTTTGAGGTTTAGGGCTCTGATTTGAAGTCTTTCTTCTTTTTTTAATGTCACCATTTAGAGGTATAAATTCCCCCCTTAGCACTGCCTTTGCTGCAACCCATAAATTTTGGTATGTTGTGTTTTCATTTTTATTTGTCTCAAGATAATTCCTAATTTTGCTTGTGATTTCCTCTTTAACCCATTAGTAGTTTAAGGTATGTTGTTTAATTTGCACATTTAAGTGAATTTTCCATTTCTCCTTCCTGTATTGATTTTTGGCTTCACTCCATGAAGTCAGAGAATATGCATTGTGCAATATCAATATTTTTAAAATTTATTGAGACTTGTTTTGTGACTCACATGCACTTGAGAAGAATGTGTATTCTGTCTTGTTTAAGATGTGGTGAAGTGTTCCATACATATATCTGTTAGGTCTGGTTGGTTTAGAGTATCATTTAATTCTTGTACTTCATTGCTGATCTTCTGATGAGATGTTATTGATTGCAGTGTATTAAAGTGTCCTACTATTAATGCAGAACTGTCACTTTCTCCTTTGAAATCTATCAGTATTTGCTACATTTATTTTGGGGCTCTGCTGTTGGGTGCATATATATTTATAATTGGTATGGCTTCCTGTTGAATTATCCCCTTTATCAGTATATAATGACCATCTTTTCCCTCATAACTGTTTTTGACTTAAAGTCTACTTTATTTGAAATTAGTATAGCCACCCCAGCTCTTTTTTGGTTACTACTTGCATGGTATCTTTTTCCCATCCTTCAACCTACTTATATTTTTGAGTTTAAGGTGAGTCTCTTGCAGACTGCATATACTTGAGTCGTACTTTCTTATTCATTCTGCCAAGCTATGCCTTTTGACTTGCGGGTTTAATCATTTTTACATTTAAAGTCACTACTGATAATATAGGACTTTCTTCTGCTATTTTGCTATTTAGCCTTTTTAAGTCTTACACATTTTTTGTCCCCCACTTCCAATAATGCTTATTTGATGTTTATTTGATTTTTGGTGTTGTACCATATTGAGGGCCTTCTCATTTCTCTCTGGATATATTGTCCATCAGTTTTCTTTGTGGTTACCATGGGGTTAAAATTTAACCACCTAAATATATAACACTCATATTTGGGCTGATAAGAAATTAATTTCAATAGCATACACATATATTTTCCTATAACACACTCTCTCCCACAATTTTTTGTTCTTGTTTACACATCTTTGTACATTGTATGTCCAAAAACATAGATTTTTCATTACTTTTTATGCATTTGCATTTTAGTACCTATAGGAAGTAAGAAGTGGAATTAAACACCAAATAATACACTACAATAATACTGACTTTTATAATTTCCCCAGCCATTAATTTTAACGCCAGTCATTATTTCCTTATGCTGCTTTGAACCCCTGCCTAGTATCCTTTCCTCAGTCCGAAGAACTTTCTTTAACATTGCTTATAGGGCAGGTCTAGTGGTGATGCATTCCTTTAGCTTTTGTTTATCTGGGAATGTCTTAATCTCTTCCTCATTTTAAAAATAAAGTCTTGCCAGCTATAAAATTCTTGGTTGGCAATTGTTTTCTTTCAGCACTTTAAATATTTCAACCCATAGTATTCTTACCTCCATGGTTTCTGATGAGAAATTGGCACTCAATCTAATTGGGACTTGCTTGTATATAATGCATTGCTTTACTTTTGCAGCTTTCACAAGTCTCTCCTTGTCTTTTGCATTTCATAGTGTGATCAGTATATGATGGGGTGTAATTTTCTGCACGTTTATCCTGTTTGGTATTGTCTAGGCTTCTTGGATGTCCACATTTACATCTTTTGTATGTCTGGGAAGTTCCGTGTTATTATTTCTTTGAATATTGCTTCTGCCCTTTTCTCTCTTTCCTCTCCTTTTGGGACTCCCGTGATTCATATATTGGTGCGTTTTATGGTGTTCCATAGGTTTCCTAGACTATTTTTGCTTTTAACATTATTTTTTCTTTCTGTTCCTCAGCCTGACTCATTTCAAGTTTCTTGTCTTCAAGTTCATGGTTTTGTTCTTCTGCAAGCTCTGATCTGCTGTTGAAACACCACTGGGAATTTTTAAATTCAGTTATTGTGGTCTTCAATGCCATTATTTCTGTTTGGTTACTTTTCTATCTTTTGTGATTATATAATTTTAAAGCAATTTCATTGAGATATATTGACATAACAGATAATCACCTAAAGTGTGCAGTGGTTCATGATATCATCATATAGTTGTGCATTCAGGATCACAATCAATTTTTAAATATCTTCATTACTCCAAAAAAATACAAATAAGAATAAAAAAAGAAAAAAGGACACCCAAAACATCCCGTACTACTTATCCTGCTCTATTGTTTATTCATTTTTTGTTTTATTTTCTTACTCATCTGTCCATACACCGGATAAAGGGAATGTGAGTTGCAAGTTTTTCACAATTATACATTCACACCATAAAAACTACATAGTTATAAAATCATCTTCAAGAATCAAGACTACTGGATTACAGCTCAAAAATTTCAGGTATTTCCTTCTAGCTACTCTAATACACTAAAAACTAAAAGGGATATCTATATAATGCATAAGAATAACCTCCAGAATGACTTTTACACTCTATTTGAAACCTGTCAGCCAGTGAAACTTTATTTTTTTTCATTTCTCTTACCCATTTTTTCCTAGAAGGCTTTCTCAATCCTATGATGCCAGGTCCAGGTGAATCCCCTAGCAGGGAGATGTACACCCCTGGGAGTCATATCCAACACTGAGGAGGGCTGTGAGTTTACCTGCAGAGTTCGCTTAGAGAGAGTGGCCACATTTGAACAACAAAAGAGGTTCTTTGGGGTGACTCTTAGGCATAATCATAAGTAGGCTTAGATTCTCCCTTGAAGGAATAAGTTTCATAGGGCAAGCTCAAGATAGAGCACTTGGCCTACTAAATTTGTAATCTCCAATGTTTGTGAGAATATCAGGAATTCCCCAGGTGGGGAAGTTCAATATTTCCACATTTTTCCTCAGTACCTAAACGGGGCTTTGCAAATACTTTTTTATTCTCTGCCCAGATTACTCTGGGATGTATTGGGGTATCCCACTAACTTGTACAAACCAACCAGGTCTCACTCAAGATTCCATGTAATTATGGTGTTTGAATAAACTGAACATAGAAGTTAAATTGTATAGTGTGCTACAGAAAATATAAATTTCACACCAAATAAACATCTTTCTTTGGTCTCACACAGAAATTGAAGTTTTAAAACACAGTCAATATCATCCTTTGTCATTTAGTCTGATTTACCTTAGTCCTAAACAGGACTTCATATATATCTGTAATTGAAGTATGATTTCTTTTTCAGCTTTTTGTTTTCCAGTTGCTGTATGGTGTAATGCTGACTTTCATAGCTGCAGAACTCTAGCTCTGCATCTCAGGTGTCACACAGATACCTGAAGTTCCAGGGAATGACCAGGTTATACACAAAAAGCTCACCATCTCAGAATTTAGAAATAACCGTAACAACTCAGGAACAGATGTGACAACTGTAAGAACTTACAATCTAGGAAAGTTTACACTAAACCTTCCCCTGATAGCCCATGCTCTTGAATTCAATTCTCAGAGTTTTCATATTATATTTAGTCCATTTAGTCCATATTAGTGAGGCATTACAATATTTGTAGTTTTGTTTCTGGCTAATTTCACTCAACATATTGTCCTCAAAGTTCATTCACATAGGTGCATGCCTCTCAATTTCATTCCTTCTTGCAGCCACTCAAAATTCCATTGTATGCATATACCACAGTTCACCCTTCCATTCATTAGTCAGCGTAACCTTAGGCCACTTCCTTCCATTGCAAATTGTGAATAATGCCACCGTAAACACCAGTGTGCAAATGTCCATTCATGTCCCTGATTTCATTTCTTCTAAGTATATATTTAATAGGGGGGTTGCAGGACAATATGGCAACTCTATACTTAGCCTCATGTAAAACCACCACACTGTCATCCCAGTGGGCTGCTCCATTCTACTTCTCTACCAACAGTAAATAGTTACATCCCTCACTCCATATTTTCTCCAGCACTTGTATCTTTCTGATAATTTTTAAAACAGTTTTATTTACACACTATATAATTCATCCTAAGTAAACAATCCATGGCTCCTGGTATAATCATATAGTTATGCACTCACCACCAGAATCTATATGAGGACATTTCCATCTCTTCTGCAAAGAAAGAGAAACAAAAATGAGGGAAAAAATAAAAATAAAATAAAATAAAATAAAAAGTAGAGACAACAGCAATAACACCAAGAATCCTATACCCTTCCCTTATATCCCCCTCTTATCAACATTTAGCTTTTGTATATTGCCTTTGTTATGTTTCATGGAAGTATATTATGATGTTACTATTAACTATAGACTCTCATTTGCAATGATTGTATTTTTCCATTTACCATCCTTTCTTCAGCACCTTGCAACATTGACATTCATTTGTTCTCCATCACGTAAAAATATTCTTGTATTTGTACCTTTAATCAGCATCACTGTACACTCTTGGTTTTGCTATACTGTCCCAGTCCTTATCTTCTATCTTTCCTTCTGGTGTCATAGCCTTCCTCTTTCAATCATACTCACACTCAGCTCTGTTCAGAGTACTTACAATATTGTGCTGCCATCAGGTAGTATTGTGATTTCCATTTCTAGATCTTTACAATCAATCCTGTTCAACATTCTTTACTCTTGTAGCATCAAATGCCCAGTTTCTGCCCTCTATCTCCTGAAAACCTGTGTTCTCAACTTTATCTCTCAACATTTGCTCATAATACTGATATTCTCTCTCTCTCCTACTCCTCCTCCTCCTCCTAATTATAATAATATTCTTCATTTCTACATTGTTCACCAAACCTCTTTCTCCTGTCTTTTCCTATCTCTCTGTTGTGCTCTTAGTATTTCTTGTAGAGCAGATCCCTTGTTCATAAATTCTCTCAGTGTGTTTGTCTAAAAATATATTAAACTCTCTTATTTTTAAAGGACATTTTTGCCAGATACAGAATTCTTGGTGGCAATTTTTCTCTTTCAATATGTTAAATATATCATATCACCATGGTTTCTGCTGAGAGTTCCATACATAGTCTTATTGAGCTTCCCTAGTATGTGATGGAATGCTTTTCTCTTGCTGCTTTCAGAATTCTCTATTTGTCTTTGTCATTTTGACAATCTGATTATTAAGTATCTTGTAGCAGATCTATTCAGATACATTCTATTTTGGGTATGCTACGTTTCTTGTATCTGTAATATTATGTCTTAATAATATTACATAATATTACATAATAGATCGGAAATTTTCTGTGTTTATTTCCTCCATTATTCTTTCTGCCCCTTTCCCCTTCTTCTCTCCTTCTTGGACACCTATGAAATGTACATTCATGCACTTCATCTTGTCATTCAATTCCCTGAGTCCTTGCTCGTATTTTTCCATTCTTTTCCCTCTCTGTTCTTTTGTGTGTAGGATTTCAGATGTTGTGTCCTCTAGTTCACAAATATTCTGCCTCTTCAAATCTGCTGTTGTAAGTCTCTATTGTGTTTTTCATCTCTTCTATTGTGCCTTTCATTCCCATAAGTTCTTCCATTTTTTCAAACTTTCAAGTTCTTCCTTATTTTTGCCCAATGTCTTCTTTATATCCTTCATCTCTTTTGCTGTATCTTCCCTCAACTTGTTGATTTGAGTTTTGAGTTGATTTAGTATGTTTGAACATCTTTAATTAGTTGTTTCAACTCTGGTATCTTATCTGAAGTGTCAGTTTGTCCCTATGACTGGATATTTTCATTTATCCTAATGTGACTTATAATTTTTGTTGATGTCTAGGCATCTGGTTCCCTGGATTAGTTTATTCTATAAGTCATTTTCACTCTTTTACCTAGGGTTTTCTTGTTTTTAGCTTTGTTTTCTATCTGTTATTTTGTGTTCAGTTCAACTTATTCTAGACCTCTAGCATAGCTTCTCTTTTCCTGATTAGAATTTTTCATCTCTTGTTATACTGGTTCTTGCTCTGCTTATATGGAACCTTTTTTTTTTGAGGTGGTTCTACCCAGATATGATCGACCCCAATCAGATTTTCCAAGACCAGATAGGCCCAGGTCTCAAGAGGAGGCTGTCTTCAATATCAAATTTCCCTGAGGATGAGGCCCAGAATGTTGTAAGACTTTCCTGTGAGGCCTCTAGACTCTTTGCTTTTCCTATCCTGGCTAACAGGGGGGTCTTGTCAGCCCACAGTTACCCACTGGTGTACAATGTTGCAGTGCCTTTAATTCTCAGCAGACCCTACTTCTGCAAGGGGTGTGGTTAAGACAGAGGATGAGGCAGATTGGAGGCTTAAACTTATCTGTTTTCCAATCCCTGGGGTCTGAATTCTCTGAATGAGGGTCTCCACTTTAGTTTGGCCCCATCCTCCTTCCCTTGAAGAAGATACACCCATAGGGAATTATCTCCTTCACTTGATTCTTTGTCTCTCAGACCTATCTTAACTCCACCCTGGCCTTGATCAATGCTGACAATGAAAAATGCCTGAAGCTTTCTCTATTGACCTACTTAGAATAGTTTAAAAAATGAAAAAAGTAAAAAAGGAAGGAATCCCCTTTTCGTAGCCAGTTCTCAGCTTCCAAGTTTCACCAGTCAAGAGCCAGAGTCGGTACCTTGTTATGTGCCCCTTTTCTTGGGGCACAGCCCTTTTCCAGGATTCTGAGCTTGGCTTACTCCCCAAACTTCTGTCTTTATGTATTTTTTTTAATTTTCTTTTTTCCCATCAGCCCTGCCTCCTCTCCACTGGGAGGAAACTCAGGGTTCCTTTCCTGCTTGCTCTGGGATTATCTGTGCTCATAGCTTGTATTCAGGTGTCTACATGTGTTAATTAAAACCACAATTGGAGCTTGGTTGAGCTACCTTCCCTTACTCCTAGTAGAGACTACTTATTTTTCCCATAGGGATGTGTTCCAACTCAGCCTGCCATAGCAGTGGGAGAGGGGCAAAGCCTCCACTGTGGGAGCTATACTCAGAGTTCTATGCTGTGACTTCGGCCCTTCCACCCATTCCGGACTGAAGTATGACCTGTGTCCAGTCATGGATGTCCCCCAAACAGATGTTGCAGAGAGTTCCTGGCTATTTACTAGCTGCTCTAGAATACTAACTAAATTAAACTCCTCCCTACACTGCCATCTTTCCTAAGAAACTCCTTGAGAATTTTTAAATGCTATTAAGAGATATTGACATACCATACAATCATCCAAACTGTACAATAAATTGTTTATAGTATCATCATATAGCTGTGCATTCATCACCACAATCAATTTCTGAAAATTTTCACTACTCAAAAGAAAAGGAAGGAACTACAAATTCAAAGAACACCATATATGAATCTTAAATGTATTATGGTAAATGAGAAAGCCACACTGAAAAGACTATATACTCTATTATTCGATTTGTTTGAAATTTTCATAAAGGAAAAACAACAGGGATAGAAAGCATCACTGTCCTTACTAGGATCTGGATTATGGTACCTTGAGGAGTTTTAAGATCATTTTTAAAAGGCTTTGAACAGTATGTCTATGGTCTTGTTTCTTCATTTTTGTTTTCAGGATTTTTATCTGTTCCTTTGGATGGGCCATCATGTCCTGTTTCTTAGTTTATATTTTACTCTTTTGTTGCACACTGTGCATTTTAATATATAAAATATTATTTGTGAGATATATTCTTTGAGATATCTGTTTCCTGGTTTTGTAACCAGCTGGTGATAAGACAGAGATTTTCTTAAGCCTCAGCCCTCTTATCAGGAAGGTCTGTCAAAGGTGAAATCAGTGTGCAGAGATTTTCCTGTCTTTCTGGACCTGTGTCTTGTCCTGAGCTTTTGCTTGTTAGCTGTTCTGGAGTCCCCTGTTTACTGGAGTTTGATTGTCCCCTCTGTTTCCCAGGAGACAGACCTTTGCCACAGACTGTCCTCTATATTTTCTTATACTCATTTTGTTTCCTATAGCTGCTTTTGCCTCCAGGGAAAATTCTGGGGGCAGTAGCACACCAGAGAGGACTTTCCCAAGTCAGCCTTTCCCAGGTAAAACAGGGCCAGGGCCTCACAAAAGGGCACATATCAGTTCCATAGTGCTCTGGAGAGGGGATGAGGAAGGGCACCAAGAGCTTCTCTATATTTGACCTTTCCTGGCCAGCTCAGCAAATACAGTCCTTCAACTGTCACCCACAGCCCTGAGGAAGTACAGCACCTTTGAGTTTCCATTGCTACCACCCCTGTCCAGGAGGAATTGAAACAAAGATGCTGGTGCCTTTGTCCAGACAGACTGAGACAGTGGCTGCCCTCAGAGCTGGCCCCTCAGTGATCTGAATTCACTAATTAAATGCTGTGATCAGTGACAGGCCATGCCCACATCTGTTCTTGGGTCAGAGTATTTTTGTGTCACTTTGTGTCACCAGTGAGCTAGCCAGGGAGAGGACCTTATGGTGGTCCGCTATGAGAGTAGTGCTGGGTGCCTGTAGCCCCCACATGGCTAGAGCAATTTACTGTTCTTTACCATAATTTATCAGCCTCTTCATCCTGATCTTCCATTGCTGTCATACAGTGTTATTATGGCCAGAGTTTCTAAATATGTTTCAGACAGTTCATGTCTGTTTAACTGTTGTTTTGTTGAAACAAATGAGTCCTGTAGCTCTGTACTCTGCCACGTTCCCACAATCCTCCTGGGTCAATGTAATTTTTCCTCATAAAATTCCCCTGGTTCCTTTAACTTTTTTCCAGCCTAGGTGCTGATTCTTTTACCCAGCTTACAATCTAAGGACCTCTCATATATTTTGTGGCAATGATTTTCAGTCCATTTTGATCAGTAAATATGTTCAAACCTCTGAAAAATGGAGAAATAATTACTGTTGAACATCCCTGCCATTCCCTAAGCAAAAAGGATTCTGAGTAGGTATTTTTGTTGCAGAGCTGTTTTTGGGGGGTCTGAGGATTCATATGGGGGCTTAGAGATATAACTTGTCATTGTTTGCAGCAGTAGGGGTATCAGACTGGAACCAATCAGCTGGAGGGTCTTCTTAATGAGAACTGGCGACTGTCATGCCAACAGAGGATTTTGTAGAGGAAAACAAGAAATTTGTGTCTGCTTCCTCTCTGCTTGGAATAACTTTGAAAAGTTATTCCAAGTTGGAATACTTGAAGAAAAGGCAGAAGTATTTGCAGGGGATATAATGGGATTTTCCTCTGGTGTTTTTTTTACCTCATTTCTTTGTTCTGTCTCCCCAGAAGTTTTCTCACATCGATTTAGTATTATGGTTATATTATTTATAGCACCATAAAATGTTGTTATTAAAACAATTTGAATGTTTGTTTCTTTATCAATTATTTCATCTGTGACACCATGTGAGGTCTGCCTACCGCATTTTGGGAAACACTTCAAAGGAAGAATGTCAACAATAAAATACATATAATACTTTAAGTTTTTATAAAAATATCAAATTATCACTAAAACCATCATGCACACCATCCATTCTTCTGTATTCAAACTTTCAGAAACTTTTACTTTGAGAAAATGAATCCCCAAATTTGCTTCTTGCTTGGGTCAGGCATTGTAAATGTGAAAACTCTGAATTAACTTCTTTCTAAGTACTAAATGAGGTAGTATATGTACAGAATGTAACACAGAATTGGCTAACAGGTCTTAGAAACCCAATACGTATTATCATCAAAGAACTCATTAAATGGAGCTACTAACATAATTGTACCTAGCTCTAGAGTTGTTCATCCCATCACAATCATATAGCAAAGACCAAAATTATATAGGCAAATTAACAGAGGAGTTACTTTTAACTTTCTCTGTACAGAAATTTAATATCAATATAGAAAGAGGAGCAGGTAGCTTTCTGAATGACATCAGAGGCATCATGCAGACAAGATATGCATCTTACAAAGTCTGAAGGGGTTGGAACGTGGGGTTTCCTTTCTGTAACTGCCCTTAAGTAGGGTCCAATCCTGAAAGAGAGAAACAATCCAGAAACAGCTGGTCATGGGAAAGCCTAGCTCTACATTACCCACAGCACTGTAGAGATTTCAGTTCCAGAAAACAGAAAGAGGTTTTACATCTCAATTCATTTTATGAATCTGGTGTAAGCTTGATACCAAAGTCCAACAAAGAGAGCACATGAAATAATAGTATAGGATGATCTCACTCATGAGCATATATATATATACATATATATATATATCTTAATCAAATATTAAGAAGGATAATATATCATGGCCCAATTTGTTTACTCTAAGAATGCAAGATTTGTATAAATGCAAACCTTTCCTAAGTAATTAACATTATCACATTTATGGAGGAAGAATATTATGATCATCTCAATAATGCGGTGTGTTTTATGAAATCCAACATATACTCAAGTTAACATTCTTAGAAAACTAGGAATTCAACAGACTTCCTTTCTCTGATAAAGTGTATCTCTAAAAAAACATGGTAAACATGGTGTAATATTGAAATTTTTCCATTTCCCCCCAGGAATAAGACAAGGATGTTCACTCTCACCAGTTCTATTTAAAATTGAAATAGCTGGGTCTGTCTAATTCTGTAAAATAAGAAAAGCAGATAAAAGGTATAATGCTTACAACAGCAACAACCAAGCTTCGTATTTTAAAAATGATATGAGGTCCAGACTTAACTGCTGCTATATTCCTGGGTCATCATTTTTATTTCATCCATTCTTTGGACTCACAATCTTCCCTTCAGAGCCATGTATGAAAGTGGTGAACTTGATTAATACATACACTGATGAGGAGTTCAACCAGGACCCAGAGTTCAACAATACAGATTAAATAGACTTGTATGACGATGTGCTGACAGCCACCTCACAGCCTTGAGATGACAGAAGCAGCTGCACAGAGCCACTTCTTGTTTTCTAGGAACCATGTGCCAAACCCAACTACAAGACCCCTGCAATTCTGTATACCTATAGTGGACTGCATAAGAGATGAGCTGCTGTTTATGTGGGCAGCTTTTCTGGTGGACTACAGACCAGCAGCTGATCCAGGTTATTTGCTCTATAAGAGTCTATGATGTGGTGGAAATGAGATTTGCAGGGAATTGAGGAAATTACCATTCCAAAGGCTATGCTTAGGTGGTGGTAACCTCTGGAAATTCTGTCCACAAATTGTTGGAACTCCTTCCAGGAAAAGTTCTTAGTGCAGAAAAAGGGGACGTAAAGCTGGCCACCTGGCAGAATCTGTCAGTTTGATGCACAGTCTCAGAAATGTGACCGCATTGAGTCTCAAGAGGGGGATACCTCCACGGGCCACTCCTGAGATTCTGATGATTCTGCTGAAGAACCATCTGCACCCTCTGAGAACCCTGTAGTTCTCATCTGCCTGTGTGAACAAGGCCCCCATTTTTCTGCCCTACTTCAATCACTCTCCTTCAACTGTCTCCCTGATGGGTCTGCCCCACCCCCAATTCCACCCCCACCACCTCTCTCCTCAAGCTTCGTGGTCCCTTGTCTTCCTCCTGGTATCCACTACTAACATCTTATGCCCCTCCTCCTCGATTACTTCCTCATCTGGCTGTACCAGAGTGTTCCATTTTGCTAATGCTGTTGTTATACAAAATAACAGAAATGGATTGGCTTTTATAAAGGGAGTCTATTTGGTTACACAGTTACAGTCTTAAGGCCATAAAGTGTCCAAGGTAACACATCAGCAATCGGGTACCTTCACTGGACAATGGCCAATGGTGTCTGGAAAACCTTTGTTAGCTCGGAAGGCACGTGGTTGGCATCTGTTTGCTCCCCAGTTGTGCTTCAAAATGGTGTTCTCCAAAGTGTTGCTCTTGGGGCGTTTTGTCCTCTCTTAGCTGCAGCTGCTCTTCAAAATGCTCTTCAAAATGTCACTCACAGTTGCTCTGCATCTGGCCCTGTGTGGCTCTTTTTAAAATACTCCAGTGATTTAATTCAGACCCACCCTGAGTGGGTGGGGTAACACCTCCATGGAAATTATCCAATCAAAGTTCTCACCCAGTTGATTGAGTCACATCTCCATGGAAACAGTAAGATTCCAACCTAATCAACACTAACACATCTGCCCCCACAAGACTGCATCAAAAATAATGGCGTTTGGGGGGACACAATATATCCAAACTGGCACATGGTGCCATCCCACCTGCCCTTCACTTCAATCCAGCCTTCTTCCCCCCACCAAAAGCTACAGTGGGGCCTCCACTGTATACTTATGTGAAGGCCCCCGCACCCTATAATCAACACGGCAGTTGAGTTTATCACCCTCTGCCCTCCATGGGCTGAATTTCAGATCATGAAGCAAAACAGTGATTTCCAGCAGTGCCAGTTCCCAACTGGTGTCCAGAGCCAGTGAATGGGATTACAGTGGTGTGATTGAGACACTGCTCACAGAAATTCCTGTGATAAAACAGCCCCAGGTTGCCAATGATGAGCATTACTGTGTCCTCATTTCCTCTCTTAAGGCATTATAGCCAAGTCTGACAGTGTGAATGCCAGTGGGAGCTCTTCCAGGAAAAGACAATGGTCCTGGGTGAGGTCACCTAGCCAGTCTGGGGAGAGCAACAGGAGGCACTGAGACCTGCTTCATTAGAAAGTCAACATGATTATTTCCAAGAAAGGAATCAGGGGCATGAGAGATACCAGGATACAGAACAGGACAGGCACCACTGAGGAAGGAGTCTGGTTGGAAGCAAAAATGTTTTTTATTGAACTTGCATCTCCTCACTTTGATCAGGACTAAAGGATGGAGGTCACTCCATCCTTTCCCATTCCTTTAACCCCCTAACTCCCGCTAGACACTCAGGGAGTACCCTCTGCCTCACAGGATTGAAGATTGCTCCTTTCCTAATTCTACACCTCCTGTTTGCCAGGGTAAAGAACCCAAAGACTTTATGTGGTTAGGAGGGATGGCAGACAGGAAGAAAACACCATGTCCAGGCCTCTGGTCTCCACAGAGATGATTCTCCAGGAGCAGTTCAGTAGTGAGGCTGATGGGAAGACTTTCTTCCTAAAGAAAACGGATCCCCTATGTGGGGTCTAGGAGAGTGACTGTGTATGCCAAAGTATGCCACAGATCCTGCTCTTGGCACTAGATTTGATGGGGCCAAGAGCGTCCAAACGCCTTGGTAATGCATCACTTCTTTGTTAACTCTTCTTTATTCTTTCAGCCTTTTGAGGAGGAACTCTGAAAACAGAAATCACCTTATGAAAAGCTACTTCTGTTTTTGCTTTTCCCTCTCACGTATTGTTGGTTTATTTCCTTGACCTTCCAGAAAGCTCAATCCTTTCAACTCCTTGATACTCAGCATTCTCAGTGGACCTGCTCTCCCCACTTCTAAGCAGAGAGACACTCTTGAAGGTTTCTTTCTGCTGGAGAGCCTGGGAGAGCCAATTATCACTCTCTGCTGTTGGTGCTTGGTTGCCTCGTACAATAACCAGCTCTGCTATGTATACCCTTTCCCAGGGAATTTTCCTTTTCACACATGGGCCCTTCACCTAGGAAAGCTGCCTCTTTATTTTAGAGAAAGATACTGCCATGGAGAGACAGGAACACTGGGATCTCAGCAATGAAGAACCCTTGTAATCGGAGGCCTGGGGAAGGAGGGGAATTGGGCAGAATATTGCCTACATCCATATGCTCTTCTTTCACAGGTTCAATGTAAGCATGGGCTTGTATTCCCCAAGTATACGCCTGTTCTTATTGTGGAATAATCTGGCACTAGTAGGCAGGTAGTCACAAATTTGGTGTCTTTTCGCCTTTCAACATTGACTTAATAGCTCCCTTCGCTCTGCCTAGACATACTTCCTGCCTCTGTTAAGGAGCAAGGAAGAAATGGAATCTAACTTGAATGAAATCACCTCAGAGTTCTAAGGACCAACACTCTGGGGGCCATTTTCTATGTAGCAAAAGAAATTGCTTTTCCCATAACATCCAAATTGTGTCATGGCTGCTGCTGAAGGAGGCAGCAACAGGGTCCTGCAGTACCCAGGGGGTGATAGTCTGCATGCATCTACTGGGCATATGACATCTAACATAAGAGATGTGACATGTGAGATGAGATGTGACATGTGAGTCATAGACTGGAGACCCTTCTGGCTCAGAGAGGAGACACTGAATTTGGCTGAACCCTTCCCATGTTCCAAGCATGTTTCTGACATAGCTTTCAGTCAGTCACCGAGGGAGAACCCCACAGGGTTGGAGAGACACATTCCCTTGGGACAGATGCTACAGGTCATAGCTTTATCCTGTTCCCCAACCCCATTCCACTTCGAAACATGACCCCCCCCCTCACCCAACTGGCCAAGTGTTGAGTGATGTGCTTATCTTCCAGCTGCTTTGGGTATCTTTTTAAAATGTAGAGAAATCAAGTAAGGTGACAGCCTAAGGAAAATGATATATAGAATACCAGAAAAATTGCTTACCTAGAGAAATTTTTTCTCCCCCAATTTTTGTTTTGTTTTTATTCAGTGATACAATTTTTAGTTTTATTCCCGACAGAAAAAGGAAAAAAAATAAAACCACCCTCCAAAAGGTCAAGGCCTCGTCCTCAGTTGTTGGCAATTTGCTTATCTTTCTGATAGGCTGAAAGCTGTATAATAAACTTGATAACAATGTCAATCTTTAAAAAAAGAGATATGAGCCTGTATGTTGGAAATAAAAAAGGATTTACAGGAAAATATATGGAATTAATGAACATCTTAAGCAAGCGTGCTAGGCAGAAAATCAATATAGAAAATCAATATGCAAACATTACATCTCTATACACCAGCCCAACCAGAATATAAAAATTTCAAAAAACAATTCAATTTTCAATAGCATCAAATACCTAAAAGTAAATTTAATAAAAGATGTGCAAGGCTTTTTCAGAGAAAAATGTCAATCTTTATTCAGAGATTTTTGAGTCACATTTCCTGCGTGGTTTCATCTTGCCTTCTGTGCCAGTTTGAATGTATTGTGTCCCCCAGATGCCATTATCTTTGTGGTCTTGTGGGACAGACGTTTTGGTGCTGGTTAGATTTGCTTGGAATGTGCCCCACCCAGATGTCGGTGGTGACTCTGGTGGGATACTCCCATGGAGGTGTGGCCCCACCCATTCAGGGTGGGCCTTGATCAGTGGAGCCATATAAATACGCTGACTCAGAGATGGAACTCAGTGCAGCTGTGAGTGACGTTTTGAAGAGGAGCAAGCTTGCTAGAGAGGAACGTCCTGGAAGAAAGCCATTTTGAAACCAGAACTTTGGAGCAGATGCCAGCCACGTGCCTTCCCAGCTAACAGAGGTTTTCCGGACGCCATCGGCCATCCTCCAGTGAAGGTACCCGATTACTGATGTGTTACGTTGGACACTTTATGGCCTTAAGACTGTAACTGTGTAGCCAAATAAACTCCCTTTTTATAAAAGCCTATCCATCTCTGGTGTTTTGCATTCTGCAGCATTAGCAAACTAGAACAGATTTTGGTACCGGAGAAGTGGGGTGCTTTTGCTGCTGAGTTTGCAAATACCAAACACGTTGGAACGGCTTTTCAAATGGATAAGGGGAAGATTCTGGAAGAATTGTGAGGAGCTTGATAGAAAAGGCCAAAACTGCTTTAAAGAGACTGTGGAAATATGGAGTCTAAAGATACTTCTGATGAGGACTTGAGCAGAAATGATGAATGTGTTGCTGTAAACTGGAAGAAAGGCAATCCTTGTTTTAAAGTGGCACAGAATTTGGCAAAATTGAGCCCTGGTGTCAGATGGAAGGAAGAATTTGAAAGCAACAACCTGGAATACTTAGCTGAGGAGATCTCCAGACTACGTGTGGAGGATGTATCCTGGCTTCTCCTTGCAGCTTATAGTAAAATGCAAGTGGAGAGAGATAAACTTAGAACTGAACTCTTGGGTTCAAAGAAATCAGAAGCTGATGACTTGGAAAATTATGAGCTTCCAGGGGGTGGAATCCCAGAAGCTACAGCCCAACATGAGGACATAACCAAACATGGAACCCAGCTGCCATTTCAGTACAAGCCAAGAATGGAGATGGAATTATCCAGAAAGGATTTGTGGAAAGTCCTATTGTCTGATGGCTTTGACCCCTGCATGCTTCATGCAAAGCCAACAGAATTTTTGCGAGATCTTTATAGACAGAGCCATTGCTGGTCTGGACTGGAGGAGACAGACAAGGAAAAAATTAAAGGAAAAATGTCTTCAAAGACAGAGCCATGGAGGTTGAGGTCTGGAGTCAGGAGGTCTCAGGCTGGGAGAGCGGAGCAGCCCACATGCATAGAAAGGGTGAGTTTGCCCCAGAGGTCGAGGGTGGGCATTCCACCTCGATGCTCTGGAAGAGTTTTGCCACCTCAGGTCCCAAAGAGGTTGGAGCACATTCCTAGGGAATTGGGGAGAGCCTGGCTGCCACCACACTGTTCTGAAGGGGTTGAGCGTGTGCCCGGGAGATGGAAGGGAATCCGGGAGCTGCCCCAATGTTTGAGGAGGGTGGGGCCAAGAAGGTGGTCTCCCCAATGTGTAGAAATGTTGGAGCACTCACCTAAGCATTTGGAGAGGAAAGGGTTGCCACAAAGGCCCTTAGGAAGGGTTAGACTCCCGCTCTCTCAAGCCCCAAGGATGCAACGTTGTTCTGTAAATGACTCTCAGACTTTGAAATCTAATGGAGTTTGTCCTGCAGATTTTAGGAACTGTTTTGGTCCTGTTAACCCTGTTTTCCTTACTGTTTCTCCTTATGGCAATAGAAATGTTCATCCTAGGAATGTCCCTCCTTTGTATATTGGAAGCATATAACTTGTTCTAAGTCCACAGATCCAAGCTAAAGGAAAAGTGTGCCTTAGGACTGACCACGCCTATATTTGATTTTGATGGGATTTTGTACTTAACTTTTGTTACTGAAATGGTTTAAGTTTTTGTGATATTGTGATGAAATGAATGTATTTTGTATTTTGAAAGATAATGTCATTTTGAGGTTCAGGGGGTGGAATGTGCTAGTTTGAATGTATTGTGTCCCCCAGATGCCATTATATTTGTGGTCTTGTGGGACAGATGTTTTGGTGCTGGTTAGATTTGCTTGGAATGTGCCCCACCCAGCTGTCGGTGGTGACTCTGGTGGGATACTCCCATGGAGGTGTGGCCCCACCCATTCAGGGTGGGCCTTGATCAGTGGAGCCATATAAATACGCTGACTCAGACATGGAACTCAGTGCAGCTGTGAGTGACGTTTTGAAGAAGAGCAAGCTTGCTAGAGAGGAACGTCCTGGGAGAAAGCCATTTTGAAACCAGAACTTTGGAGCAGATGCCAGCCATGTGCCTTCCCAGCTAACAGAGGTTTTCCGGACGCCATCGGCCATCCTCCAGTGAAGGTACCCGATTACTGATGTGTTACGTTGGACACTTTACGGCCTTAAGACTGTAACTGTGTAGCCAAATAAACTTCCTTTTTATAAAAGCCTATCCATCTCTGGTGTTTTGAATTCTGCAGCATTAGCAAACTAGAACACCTTCTTTTAAAGCTGAGGTTGCCCTTCACCTATAAAATAAACATAACTGGGAACATTACTTAGTAGAACTCTGTTAAGATGATATAAGCATATACAAAGGACAACAGAGTCTTGATTTTATAAAATGGCCTAAAACCAGGAACCTAAACGTAGCCTTCTGCACAGCCTTTGAAGGTAGACTATCGGGCATTTAACAATATTTTTAAAACATGTCACCCTTTCCAGTGGTAAAAGGAAACAAAGAGGCTGTTTGAATTCAGAACAGATTAAATCAAATGAATTTATTTAAAGGCAATATTAATTAAACAGCAAAAATTGAACTTTCAGTAAAAATTTATCCAACCAAATGAAAAACCCTAAGAAACAAAATATACACATATTTTTAAAGTATCACATAAATGTTTTGACTTTAAATAATATTCTATATATAAGCCATAACAATATAACAGTAATATCACACTTGGAACTGTGTAAGTGAAGTAAACAGAAAGGCCAGGATTGCATTTGTTTACCTCTATTTTGGAAAAGTGCAAAAATGCTTCTTGGGGCTAGTTTAGCCCTTACGTGTTTGCTTTAAGTAGGATAACCATCTGTCCCTGTTTTCACCCATCCATGGCTTTGGTGTAATTAAGAACATGCCTCTTTATAACCTTAAAAATTGTCAGTTTGTACAATAAATTATATGATCACACTAGTTTAAATCCATTACCATTACAGGTGACATCAAAATGTGAAAGAGAAATAGTGCCATTGTTTATAGTCTGGCAAAAAAAGGGAAGAAGGAAGGAAGGATGGGAAAAAGAAATGAGGTGAAAAGAAAAAAAAGTGAAAGGGAAAGAAAATCCTAGAAAAGCCAAATATATGGACATACAGGTTATGTTTGGTTTCTAAAAGATAAGTGCCTTTGAGGTACAACTGTAACAATCTTTAAAAGACCTTCCATGATATTTTTTATTAACTTACTAGTGGGGTATATCAACCATTTCATCCATATTTTGAAAATATTTGTGTTCACTAATGTTAACCTTTCAATTATATAATATATTCAATATATCTGTTAGTGTCTTGTTCATATTTCTTATTGTGCACACTTGGGTCTTTGATCATTTTCTTCAAGAATATACAAACTTGTTGATCCTCTCTTTTTTTATTTATCTATTTATTTATTCTTTTTTTATTAAATTCAGTTTTATTGAAATACATTCACACACCATACAATCATCCATGGTATACAATCCACTGTCCACAGTATGATAACATAGTTATGGGTTCATCACCACAATCTCTCTCTGAACATTTTCCTTACATCAGAAAGAACCAGAACAAGAATAAAAAGTAAAAGTGAAAAAAGAACACCCAAATCATCCCCCCATCCCACCCCATTTGTCCTTTAGTTTTTATCCCCATTTTTCTACTCATCCATACACTAGATAAAGGGGGTGTGATCCACAAGGTCTTCACAATCACACTGGTTGATCCTCTCTTGACAGATACTTTTCACTAGATCAATCTCTTTGAATTAGTTGTTAGTTGGATTATTTTTCCTTTTCCTAATGAGTCATTCCTGTCTGTTATTAAGTATCCCTTTCCTTTTCTTTCAGGTTTACTCATTTATCTTTATATTCTATGTATCTTATGAACAGAATGAGGGAATGCAAATCAGAATTGAAAATGATTTTAATATATCTGATTTGAACTGACTATTTTTAAAAGAGCAAAGATGGGTTAGAAGTCAAGGGGTTTCCCTAGAGTCACACAAAGTATGTTAGACCTGGTACTAGAACCTACTTCAGTTCATCAGCATGTATCATACAAACTGATGTTTATTATAAATACATTATGTATTTTAAAAGCAGACTTTTATGGAAATATCTGAAAATTATTAGTTGTTGATTAAATTACTAAGGAGTAAGAAAATGCTTTCATATTTTATAATACAATAATAACTTTGATCCACTTTGTTTCTATATCTGAAAGTCTGTAAGTCAGGCATTTGGGGTCCAAATCACCTTACAAAGAATCTTCATATGTGAACACTGTTATCCAAATAGCAGTAATGTTATCTCTATATTAACAATATATTGTGGAATACAGAAACCTCATCATTTCATTCTTAATGGATACTATACCTGCTTCTGGTATTTTAACAGGCTCAAGATTCATCAGAATCTCCCCCTTGACATTTGAACCATCCCCATGTTTACCCCCAGTCTTTGGCTGAGTCAGTTCCTGGAGTTCATATTCCAGGTCAGATCCTTTAAAAAATAAGATTCTCAATTTAAATAGCAAAACATGAAACATAAATATTTGTTCAGTCCCTCAGTGCTATGAAATAAAAGCCTGTAGGCTAGTGTGATAATACATGCAATTTATTAGAATCCCAAAAGCATTATTTTAGGAGTCTGTTTGTAGCAAAAAGGAAATCAATGTTTTTCAGATTTTACCCTTGTCCTGTCCCAAGACAGCTCCCAGACAAGTTACTTGCTCCTTTTGTACTTATGACATTAAAACAGTGATTTGTTTGAGTCTCTGACTGGAGTGTGAGCTAAAGGCAGAAATTAAGTCTCTTATTATTCTTTATACCCCTAGATCCTAGAATATTACATGGCATGAGTAAGGGCCAATAATTGTTGAGTGATAAAAAGTCTTAGAAATACCTCTAAAAGCCATACTGATGAACTTTTTACAAAACAAGGGTGGTCAGACTTTTCAAAAATGTCGATGTTGTGAAAGAAAATAAAAGTCTGAAGAACTGTTCCAGATTAAAGAAGACTAAATGGACATGATAGCTAAAGGCATCTTTCTATCTATCTAAAGAAATATATCTAGCTAGATATATATTTACATATAAAGAGAATTATTGGGACAACTAAGTATTTTTAATACAGAGTTTAAATTAAATCAATTCACTTTCTTACTGTAATTTTCCTGAATATGATAATTACACAGTGGTTAATTAAGAGAAATACTTTTTCTTTGTACTTTGGGTACAAATACACCTAAAGTAAAGGGTCATAGTATATGAAACTTAATCTAAATGATTCAGTATTAACAAAAATAAAAACAATATATAACTATATTTGTCTATCTATATATATGGAGGGAAGAAGAGAAGGGGGAAGGAGAGCTCACACTCTCATGCAGGCTCAGGTACAGGAAGGGACGACGGAGGGAAGGGAAAGGAAGGCAGGCAGATGGTTATGAAGCACATTTGGAAAAAACTACTAATAAATGATCAGTCTAGGTGAAAAGTATATGAGAGTTAATGGTACTATTCTTGTAACTTTTCAGAAAATGTCAAGTTTTTTTGGAATAATAGTCAATATATGAAAACATATACGACAGATTGTGGTTCAGAAAGATGAGTTATTTTCATAAAATTAAAAGCAAGTAGGAATGGAACTCGTATATTTGTTTTGCTGTATTTTGAAGCTTTCATTTTAAATAACAATCTAAAGATGAACCACAATATATCTACATTTTTTACTCTTTACCCTAGCATATTAAGAACAGCTAAGAAATCTGGAATTTACACCATGGATAGGATTTTAATTGCATTTAAAATGTAATTTTCTGAAGAAGTAGCTGAATAGATTTGTCGACCCATGCTAAATGTTATAGTTGTGACACCATCTTCCACTGGGATAATCAGAAATTTATTTGATTAAGATATATTTAAGTTATATTTAGGTCCAAAGGCCCTATTTTGTAATTTGCCATAAATGAATCTCACATTGAATGAAATACCAAAATAACAGCAAATTTTCTGTGAATAACAGCAAAATTATTATCAGGCGGTGAGAAGGAGAAGAGTGGGGATGGAAATAAATTAATTGGCACAGTTGTCAGTGATATCTCGTAAACCTGTTAGCAGTGAATCGCTAAAATCCACGGCCTGAGTTACGAAATTGTTCTGCTTCAAAACACCATGACTGGAAGAAATAATTTCTGTTTCATGATAATCATAGGTTACTTACTCTTTTTTTTTTATCTTCATTTTATTGACATACATTCACATACCACGCAGTCACACAAAACAAATCGTACTTTCGATTGTTTACAGTACCATTACATAGTTGTACATTCATCACCTAAATCAATCCCTGACACCTTCATTAGCACACACACAAAAATAACAAGAATAATAATTAGAGTGAAAAAGAGCAATTGAAGTAAAAAAGAACACTGGGTACCTTTGTCTGTTTGTTTCCTTCCCCTATTTTTCTACTCATCCATCCATAAACTAGACAAAGTGGAGTGTGGTCCTTATGGCTTTCCCAATCCCATTGTCACCCCTCATAAGCTACATTTGTATACAACTATCTTCGAGATTCATGGGTTCTCGGTTGTAGTTTGATAGTTTCAGGTATCCACCACCAGCTACCCCAATTCTTTAGAACCTAAAAAGGGTTGTCTAAAGTGTGTGTAAGAGTGCCCACCAGAGTGACCTCTCGGCTCCTTTTGGAATCTCTCTGCTACTGAAGCTTATTTCATTTCCTTTCACATCCCCCTTTTGGTCAAGAAGATGTTCTCCGTCCCACGATGCCAGGTCTACATTCCTCCCCGGGAGTCATATTCCACGTTGCCAGAGAGATTCACTCCCCTGGGTGTCTGATCCCACGTAGGGGGGAGGGCAGTGATTTCACCTTTCAAGTTGGCTTACCAGAGAGACAGGGCCACATCTGAGCAACAAAGAGGCATTCGGGAGGAGGCTCTTAGGCACAACCATAGGGAGGCCTAGCCTCTCCTTGGCAGCAACCGTCTTCCCAAGGGTAAAACTTATGGTAGAGGGCTCAACCCATCAAACCACCAGTCCCCTATGTCTGTGGTCATGTTAGCAACCATCGAGGTGGGGTAGGCCAATACCCCTGCATTCTCCACAGGCTCCTCAGGGGGGCACTACATCTTTTTTTTTCCTTGTTTTTCTTCTTTTTTTTTTTTTTAACTTTCCCTTCTTTTTTAAATTAACTGTATGAAAAAAAAGTTAAAAAGAAAACAAACATACAATAAAAGAACATTTCAAAGAGACCATAACAAGGGAGTAAGAAAAAGACAACTAACCTAAGATAACTGCTTAACTTCCAACATGTTCCTACTTTACCCCAAGAAAGTTACCTAATATAGCAACATTTCTGTGAACTTGCTCCTACTATATCCATCAGAAATTAACAGATCATAGTCATTCCTGGGCATCCCCAGAACGTTAAATAGCTTATCTATTCTTCTTGGATTATTGTTCCCCCTTCCTTAATTGCTCTCTATTGCTAGTTCCCCTACATTCTACATTATAAACCATTTGTTTTACATTTTTCAAAGTTCACATTAGTGGCAGCAGATAATATTTCTCTTTTTGTGCCTGGCTTATTTCGCTCAGCATTATGTCTTCAAGGTTCATCCATGTTGTCATATGTTTCATGAGATCGTTCCTTCTTACTGCCGCGTAGTATTCCATCGTGTGTATATACCACATTTTATTTATCCACTCATCTGTTGAAGGACATTTGGGTTGTTTCCATCTCTTGGCAATTGTGAATAATGCTGCTATGAACATTGGCGTGCAGATATCTGTTCCTGTCACTGCTTTCCGACCTTCCGGGTATATACCGAGAAGTGCAATCGCTGGATCGAATGGTAACTCTGTATCTAGTTTTCTAAGGAACTGCCAGACTGACTGAAGCATTATACAGTCCCACCAACAATGAATAAGAGTTCCAATTTCTCCACATCCCCTCCAGCATTTGTAGTTTCCTGTTTGTTTAATGACAGCCATTCTAATCGGTGTTAGATGGTATCTCATTGTGGTCTTAATTTGCATCTCTCTAATAGCTAGTGAAGCTGAACATTTCTTCATCTGTTTCTTGGCCATTTGTATTTCCTCTTCAGAGAACTGTCTTTTCATATCTTTTGCCCATTTTATAATTGGGCTGTCTGTACTATTGTCATTGAGTTGTAGGATTTCTTTATATATGCAAGATATCAATCTTTTGTCATATACATGGTTTCCAAAAATTTTTTCCCATTGAGTTGACTGCCTCTTTACCTTTTTGAGAAATTCCTTTGAGGTGCAGAAACTTCTAAGCTTGAGGAGTTCCCATTTATCTATTTTCTCTTTTTTTTATCTTCATTTTATTGATATATATTCATATACTACGCAGTCATACAAAACAAATCGTACTTTTGATTGTTCACAGTACCATTACATAGTTGTACATTCATCACCTAAATCAATCCCTGACACCTTCATTAGCACACACACAAAAATAACAAGAATAATAATTAGAGTATAAAAGAGCAATTGAATAAAAAAGAACACTGGGTACCTTTGTATGTTTGTTTCCTTCCCCTATTTTTCTACTCATCCATCTATAAACTAGACAAAGTGGAGTGTGGTCCTTATGGCTTTCCCAATCCCATTGTCACCCCTCATAAGCTACATTTTTATACAACTGTCTTCGAGATTCATGGGTTCTGGGTTGTAGTTTGATAGTTTCAGGTATCCACCACCAGCTACCCCAATTCTTTAGAACCTAAAAAGGGTTGTCTAAAGTGTGCATAAGAGTTCCCACCAGCGTGACCTCTTGGCTCCTTTTGGATTCTCTCTGCCACTGAAGCTTATTTCATTTCCTTTCACATCCCCCTTTTGGTCAAGAAGATGTTCTCCATCCCACGATGCCAGGTCTACATTCCTCCCCGGGAGTCATATTCCATGTTGCCAGGGTGATTCACTCCCCTGGGTGTCTGATCCCACGTAGGGGGGAGGGCAGTGATTTCACCTTTCAAGTTGGCTTAGCTAGAGAGACAGGGCCAAATCTGAGCAACAAAGAGGCATTCGGGAGGAGGCTCTTCGGCCCAACCATAGGGAGGCCTAGCCTCTCCTTTGCAGCAACCGTCTTCCCAAGGGTAAACCCTGTGGTAGAGGGCTCAACCCATCAAACCACCAGTCCCCTATGTCTGTGGTCATGTTAGCAACCATGGAGGTGGGGTAGGCGAATACCCCTGCATTCTCCACAGGCTCCTCAGGGGGCACTGCATCTTTTTTTTTCCTTGTTTTTCTTTTTTTTTTTTTTTAACTCCCTTCTTTTTTAAATCAACCGTATGAAAAAAAAGTTAAAAAGAAAACAAACATACAATAAAAGAACATTTCAAAGAGACCGTAACAAGGGAGTAAGAAAAAGACAACTAACCTAAGATAACTGCTTAACTTCCAACATGTTCCTACTTTACCCCAAGAAAGTTACCTAATATAGCAACATTTCTGTGAACTTGCTCCTACTATATCCATCAGAAATTAACAGACCATAGTCATTCCTGGGCATCCCCAGAACGTTAAATAGCTTATCTGTTCTTCTTGGATTATTGTTCCCCCTTCCTTAATTGCTCTCTATTGCTAGTTCCCCTACATTCTACATTATAAGCCTTTTGTTTTACATTTTTCAAAGTTCACATTAGTGGTAGCATGTAATATTTCTCTTTTTGTGCCTGGCTTGTTTCGCTCAGCATTATGTCTTCAA
Source organism: Choloepus didactylus (assembly GCF_015220235.1). NCBI lineage: Eukaryota > Metazoa > Chordata > Mammalia > Pilosa > Megalonychidae > Choloepus > Choloepus didactylus. The sequence continues at coordinate 3,238,577 of NW_023637624.1, read as the reverse complement.
GGTTCATCCATCTTGTCATATGTTTCACAAGATCGTTCCTTCTTACTGCCACGTAGTATTCCATCGTGTGTATATACCACATTTTATTTATCCACTCATCTGTTGAAGGACATTTGGGTTGTTTCCATCTCTTGGCAATTGTGAATAATGCTGCTATGAACATTGGCGTGCAGATATCTGTTCGTGTCACTGCTTTCCGACCTTCCGGGTATATACCGAGAAGTGCAATCGCTGGATCGAATGGTAACTCTATATCTAGTTTTCTAAGGAACTGCCAGACTGACTTCCAGAGTGGCTGAACCATTATACAGTCCCACCAACAGTGAATAAGAGTTCCAATTTCTCCACATCCCCTCCAGCATTTGTAGTTTCCTGTTTGTTTAATGGCAGCCATTCTAACCGGTGTTAGATGGTATCTCATTGTGGTCTTAATTTGCATCTCTCTAATAGCTAGTGAAGCTGAACATTTTTTCTTGTGTTTCTTGGCCATTTGTATTTCCTCTTCAGAGAACTGTCTTTTCATATCTTTTGCCTATTTTATAATTGGGCCGACTGTACTATTGTCATTGAGTTGTAGGATTTCTTTATATATGCAAGATATCATTCTTTTGACAGATACATGGTTTCCAAACGTTTTTTCCCATTGAGTTGGCTGCCTCTTTACCTTTTTGAGAAATTCCTTTGAGGTGCAGAAACTTCTAAGCTTGAGGAGTTCCCATTTATCTATTTTCTCTTTTGTTGCTTGTGCTTTGGGTGTAAAGTCTAGGAAGTGGCCGCCTAATACAAGGTCTTGAAGATGTTTTCCTACATTATCTTCTAGGAGTTTTATGGTACTTTCTTTTATATTGAGATCTTTGGTCCATTTTGAGTTAATTTTTGTGTAGGGGGTGAGGTAGGGGTCCTCTTTCATTCTTTTGGATATGGATATCCAACTCTCCCAGCCCAATTTGTTGAAAAGACCATTATGACTCAGTTCAGTGACTTTGGGGGCCTTATCAAAGATCAGTCGGCCATAGATCAGAGGGTCTATCTCCAAATTCTCAATTCGATTCCATTGATCTATATGTCTATCTTTGTGCCAGTACCATGCTGTTTTGGCAACTGTGGCTTTATAATAAGCTTCAAAGTCAGGGAGTGTAAGTCCTCCCACTTTGTTTTTCTTTTTTAGAGTGTCTTTAGCAATTCGAGGCATCTTCCCTTTCCAAATAAATTTGGTAACTAGCTTTTCCAAGTCTGCAAAGTAGGTTGTTGGAATTTTGATTGGGATTGCATTGAATCTGTAGATGAGTTTGGGTAGAATTGACATCTTAATGACATTTAGCCTTCCTATCCATGAACATGGAATATTTTTCCATCTTTTAAGGTCCCCTTCTATTTCTTTTAGTAGAGTTATGTAGTTTTCTTTGTATAGGTCTTTTACATCTTTGGTTAAGTTTATTCCTAGGTACTTGATTTTTTTAGTTGCTATTGAAAATGGTATCTTTTTCTTGAGTGTCTCTTCAGTTTGTTCATTTCTAGCATATAGAAACATTACTGACTTATGTGCATTAATCTTGTATCCCGCTACTTGCTAAATTTGTTTATTAGCTCTAGTAGCTGTATCATCGATTTCTCAGGGTTTTCTAGATATAAGATCATATCATCTGCAAACAATGACAGTTTTACTTCTTCTTTTCCAATTTGGATGCCTTTTATTTCTTTGTCTTGCCGGATTGCCCTGGCTAGCACTTCCAGCACAATGCTGAATAACAGTGGTGACAAGCGGGCATCCTTGTCTTGTTCCTGATCTTAGAGGGAAGGCTTTCAGTCTCTCACCATTGAGTACTATGCTGGCTGTGGGTTTTTCTTATATGCTCTTTATCATGTTGACGAAGTTTCCTTCAATTCCTACCTTTTGAAGTGTTTTTATCAAAAAGGGATGTTGGATTTTTTCAAATATTTTTTCAGCATCTATTGAGATGATCAATTGATTTTTCCCTTTTGACTTGTTAATGTGTTGTAATAGATTGATTGATTTTCTTATGTTGAACCATCCTTGCATGCCTGGAATGAACCCCACTTGGTCATGGTGTATGATTTTTTTAATGTGTCTTTGGATTCGATTTGCAAGTATTTTGTTGAAGATTTTTGCATCTATATTCATTAGGGAGATTGGCCGGTAGTTTTCCTTTTTGTAGCATCTTTGCCTGGTTTTGGTATTACATTGATGTTAGCTTCATAAAATGAGTTAGATAGTATTCCATTTTCTTCAATGTTTTGAAAGAGTTTGAGTAAGATTGGTGTCAGTTCTTTCTGGAAAGTTTGGTAGAATTCCCCTGTGAAGCCATCTGGCCCGGGGCATTTATTTGTGGGAAGATTTATGATGACTGATTGGATTTCTTTGCTTGTGATAGGTTGGTTGAGGTCTTCTATTTCTTCTCTGGTCAGTCTAGGTTGTTCATATGTTTCCAGGAAATTGTCCATTTCTTCTACATTATCCAGTTTGTTGCCAGAGAGTTGTTCATAATATTCTCTTACAATTTTTTTTAATTTCTTCAGGATCTGCAGTTATGTCACCTTTTTCATTCATTATTTTGTTTATATGGGTCTTCTCTCTTTTTGATTTTGTCAGTCTAGCTAGGGGCTTGTCAATCTTGTTGATCGTCTCAAAGAACCAACTTTTGGTGACAGTTATCCTCTCTATTGTTTTTTTGTTCTCTATGTCATTTATTTCTGCTTTAATCCTTGTTATTTCTTTTTTTCTACTTGGTTTAGGATTGGTTTGCTGTTCATTTTCTAGCTTCTTCAGTTGATCCATTAGTTCTTTGATTTTGGCTCTTTCTTCCTTTTTAATATATGCGTTTAGTGCTATAAATTTCCCCCTTAGCACTGCTTTTGCTGCATCCCATAGGTTTTGGTATGTTGTGTTCTAATTTTCATTCGTCTCTATATATTTAGCAATTTCTCTTGCTATTTCTTCTTTAACCCACTGATTGTTTAGGAGTGTGTTGTGTAACCTCCAGGTATTTGTGAATTTTCTAAGTCTCTGATGGTTATTGACTTCTAGTTGTATTCCATTGCGGTCAGAGAATGTGCTTTGAATAATTTCAATCTTTTTAAATTTACTGAGGCTTGTTTTATGTCCCAGCATGTGATCTATTCTGGAGAAAGTTCCGTGAGCACTAGAAAAGTATGTGTATCCTGGTGATTTGGGATGTAATGTTCTGTATATGTCTGTCAAATCTAATTCATTTATCAGATTGTTTAGGTTTTCAATTTCCTTATTGGTCTTCTGTCTGGTTGATCTATCTATAGGAGACAGTGATGTGTTGAAGTCTCCCACAATTATTGTGGAAACATCGATTGCTTCCTTTAGTTTTGCCAGTGTTTCTCTCATGTATTTTGTGGCACCTTGGTTGGGTGCATAGACATTTACGATTGTTATTTCTTCTTGTTGAATTGCCCCTTTTATTAGTATGTAGTGGACTTCTTTGTCTCTCAGAACATCCCTGCATTTGAAGTCTATTTTACCTGAGATTAATATTCCTACACCGGCTTTCTTTTGGCTGTAGCTGGCATGAAATATTTTTTTCCATCCTTTCACTTTCAGTTTCTTTGTGTCCCTGTGTCTAAGATGAGTTTCTTGTATGCAACATATTGACGGTTTGTTTTTTTGATCCATTCTGCGAATCTATATCTTTTAATTGGGGAGTTTAATCCATTTACATTCAACGTTATAACCGTGAAGGCATTTCTTGAATCAGCCATCTTATCCTTTGGTTTATGTTTGTCATATTTTTCCCATCTCTATTAATATCCTTTATTGTAGCCATACCGAATCTCTTTAGTACTGAACCTTTCTCCAAGTCTCTCTGTCCTTTCTTTGTTTCTCTGTCTGTAGGGCTCCCTTTAGTATCTCCAGTAGGGCAGGTCTCTTGTTAGCAAATTCTCTCAGCATTTGTTTGTCTGTGAAAAATTTAAGCTCTCCCTCAAATTTGAAGGAGAGCTTTGCTGGATAAAGTATTCTTGGCTGGAAATTTTTCTCACTCAGGATTTTAAATATATCGTGCCACTGCCTTCTCGCCTGCATGGTGGCTGCTGAGTAGTCACTACTTAGTCTTATGCTGTTTCCTTTGTATGTGGTGAATTGCTTTTCTCTTGCTGCTTTCAGAACTTGCTCCTTCTCTTCTGTGTTTGACAGTGCGATCAGTATATGTCTCGGAGTGGGTTTATTTGGATTTATTGTATTTGGAGTTCGCTGAGCATTTATGATTTGTGTATTTATGTTGTTTAGAAGATTTGGGAAGTTTTCCCCAACAATTTCTTTGAATACTCTTCCTAGACCTTTACCCTTTTCTTCCCCTTCTGGGACACCAATGAGTCTTATATTCGGACGTTTCATATTATCTATCACATCCCTGAGGTCCATTTCGATTTTTTCAATTTTTTTCCCCATTCTTTCTTTTATGCTTTCATTTTCCATTCTGTCATCTTCCAGGTCACTGATTCGTTGTTCAACTTCCTCTAGTCTTGTACTATGAGTGTCCAGAATCTTTTTAATTTGGTCAACAGTTTCTTTAATTTCCATAAGGTCATCCATTTTTTTATTTAGTCTTGCAATGTCTTCTTTATGCTCTTCTAGGGTCTTCTTGATTTCCTTTATCTCCCGTACTATGGTCTCATTGTTCATCTTTAGTTCTTTGAGTAGCTGCTCTAGGTGCTGTGTCTCTTCTGATCTTTTGATTTGGGTGCCTGGGCTTGGGTTATCCATGTCGTCTGGTTTTTTCATATGCTTTATAATTTTCTGTTGTTTTTGGCCTCGTGGCATTTGCTGAACTTGACAGGGTTCTTTTAGGATTTGCAGACCAACTGAAGTCCTTATCTCTAATTTATCAGATCTACAGCTTCGTGGAGTACACTTTCTCTAACTAACCAGCAGGTGGCGTCCACGAGCCACCTGTTCTCCACAAGCCAGTTCTCCCCTGCTTAGCCTTTGTGGTGAGTGGGGGAGTGAGTCATGTCGGGTCCAATTGCATGTGTAGTTGGTGTTGCCTACCCTGTATATGGGGTGTGTTTCTGGGCAGTCAGGGAGGGGGGGGTGGCCCTAACAATCAAATCTCCTTGGTGATCCTAGAGTTTTAAAGCTGCTGCAATAGTCTAATCCTTCAGTTCAGTCCTGCCACAGTTTGTCTCTGCCACTGACCCACAAGTCCTTGGTATTGGCGTATGGCTCCTGAGACTTGCAATTGGGCTCCTCTTCCAGGCTGTGCACCCTGGGTCCTCTGTTGAGGTATGACTGTGCTATGTCACAGGTGAGTGCCATCCCCCCAGGGCAGTTCTGGGGTGCTGGGCTGTGTAGGGAGGCTCCCTGTCTGCTGAATTGATGGTTGAATGGGGCTTTGTTAATTCACACTGCTCCACCTTCCCAACTCTGGGACAATCAGCTGAGGTTGCAGGGAAGGCTAATGTCCACGCCCAGTTTTGTGGTGTGTGCCTGTTATTTGAAGCACTTCCGTCACTCTGGGTTGTGTGGGGCAGCTCTGGGCTATGGGGCTGGCGATGGGCAGGAGTGTTTCCTGTCCACCAGGATGATGGCTGTGAGCAGACACCCCCCTTTTCTTGGGAAGTTGTGGTGTTTAGTGAATTTTCTCAAGCCACTGGATTATTGCCTTTTGTCTCAGAGCTCTCTTAGTTCTGCTCTTGACTTGACCTGCCCAAATTGCAAGTCTTTGAAGCTTTCTGTATTGGGCTTCTTAGAGTAATTGTTTTAGAAACAGAAAAAAGGATTCAAAAAAAAAAAGGGCCCTCCTCAGAGATCTAATAGGTTATTGAAATGGTAAGAGACAAAGGAACCGGGGCCATTAAGGAAAGGTCCACAGGGCAGAGAGATCAGCTTTTCTTTGGGATTTGCATATGCGCCTCAGGGCCTGAGCTCTGCCCTTCCCCTTTCTATGTTCACCAGAACTCCAAAAATCCTCCGCTTTTATTTTGGAGTTTTTCGTGTTGTTTTTTTTTCTATGCCTGTCTCCTCTCTGCTGGGCTGGCTGCTCTCAGATTCTCTGGTGTCTGGTCTCAGTCTATCTATGGTTGGAGTTTGGATCCATAGAATGAGTTTCTGATTAGGGCTGCCTCTGCAGTTCTCCCTTCTCCTTCCCGGAGCTGACAGCCCCTCCTCCCACGGGACTGAGCCTGGCAGGGAGGGGCGCGGGTCCCCTGGCCACAAAAGCTTAGAGATTTTGCTGATCTCAGCAGTTCCACGTATTCAGGAGTGTTGTATGAAGTATGCCCAAAGTCAGATTGTTCTGTGGTGTCCAGTCCACGCAGTTCCTGGCTTTCTACCTACTTTCCTGGAGGAGTAACTAAAACATACAGCTCACCAGTCTGCCATCTTGCCCCGCCTCTCTACTTACTCTTTTAATTTTTCTAACCATAAAGGGATTTCAGCATTTTCTTAAAGGAAATTAAAAAGTCATACTAAACCAGCCACCTATATGCCAGTATCCTGAATTAACTTACCACATAAAAATGATCAATCAAAGGAAATGGTGGCTATCAGTTGAGTTCATTTCTGGAGTCTCTGTCCTGTTACATTAAAACAGACTTATTCCTGTGGCACCACTGAGCTACCTTACTGTGCAGACATTTGTGTATTAACCATTTTAAGCAAAATTATACATTTTTTGCTTGCAGCCATACCTAGGAAGAAGAACTCAATATTTGGAATGAAATACAAATTCTGTTTCCAGTGCTCTGTGGTAGGAAAGAATCCCTGAGCCTCATTCTTCTCATTTATAAAATGGTGTTAACATGTCCGTGTAACCAGGCTTTACTAAAGGTTTTATGACATATTTGACTTGACCCCCTACTTACATTATTAAAAGCTGCTTAAGCTTTGGATACAATAACTAATAGGGCCATTCAAGGAGGCCAAATCTGACTAGTTAAATAGCATGCTATTTTATGACTAAAATTAAAGTTTCCTTGGATTTGTCAGTATAGAGGTCTGGCAAGGACTGTATTTTCAAGAACATGAAATAAGCCTTGAAGGAAAAAGGAAAATTCATTATAGCAAGGGACTGCACTAAAACTACAAACTATAATATCCTCACTTTTCCAGCCCATTTTCAGGCAATGTTTGAGATCCCTATCCAATGATTTCTTGCCTCCTATTACTGGTATGTTATAATGCATCATGTACATATACACCCCTCCCACAACAGGCATTCTTATTCCGCCTCCCTTTACCTTGGCATGCATGTGCTCCTTCATGCTCTACTTCCTGACCAGGTGGAACATCCTGGCTTTTGGTTGGTGGCTCATTACGTCCAGGTTGTTCATCACTGGATTGCTCGGCCTAGGGGTGAGTGTACAAATAAAACGTTTTGTTATTAATATATATCAATAATATATATCACACGCATGTAGCTATTCAACACACGCATATACATCCAATCACAAGTAAGTCTAAAGATATTTTTCCAACATGATTTTATATGTTTATTCTCAATAAAATTACTCTTCCCACAGAGTGGCTATGTCAAGAATTTGGAAGCTATTTTAATCTACGTTGGGATGGATGTGTGCATCTGTTGTCAGTAAGAATGACAAGGAAGTCAGAAGGCATATTTTTGGGGAGCACATGGCATAACCATCCCGGCAACATGATGTAACCACCCTGGATCAATGTTTCCATCATGAGTTTCAATAATCACCTGTTACTAGCAGGAAGGACCTTTATCAGTGTACGTGTATTTGTTCAAAACCATCTTCTCAATAACAAAGTTTTGCATTCCAGGCAACAGGCCCTTTCACCACCGCCCACCAGCCCCCTCTACAGGAACCCACTGAGGACACCGGTATCTAGCCTCTGAGCCCGCTCCAGGTGCCTCGGCACTCAGAAAACTCAAACAGTGCCACCCAAGACTGGGTCCACTTCGCCTAACCCCCTCCAGTGTGCGGCCTGCCATCCTCGTGTTTCGGCCCCACTCTCATTCACACTTAAATTCGTTAAGGGATGATCTACAGACCTATCTGGTGACTCTCAACACTGAAGAAAGAGCAACGATAGTAGGTATGGGAGCCCAAACCACACCGAACTCAGTGACTGCGGAGAATGCACGGCAACGGGCTTGCGCACTGTGCCCCTGTACTTCACAGAGAGATTGTTTGCCGCCGCTGGAGACCCGGATGTACTGGCCTTCCTATGTCTGTTTCTTTTTTCCGCACGACCTAACTTCTGGCAGCATGAACCCTGGGGTGAGAGAAAAGGATGTGTCTCAGAAAGAACAGCTGGGACAGGAATTTGAATACCTAGTTTTATATATGTTTACCCAGTCATTTCCCTCCTTGCTTCTTGTATTTTTGTCGTGGTTGCCATGACCTTGCCCACTCCCAGGAAATAATAAATACATTCACATGTGTTTTTAAATTATTTTTAATTTTGCGCATGCATTATTATCCATTTAAATCTCTGGATATCCTTGAATGAAATCCTTGAATATATCTGTGGTCCTTCAGTCAACATCCTTCAGAAATACGGATTTTGTTCTGAGGATCTAAACACACTGGCAATGGTGTATATGCTCAGCATATTCTCTGTTGCCCGAATTATCAACTAAACAACCTGTTGATAAGACAAATCTGAATTTATTGCATAAATGGGTCAAGGAGGGCTCTTCCTCCACAGAATCTTAGTAACATTTTGAGATGGAAGGGGAGGATGGATTTTTTTTTAGGTTTTGAACTATAGTATAAAGGTGGTTTCTTAGTGTGGAACTGTGTGGTTAGCATCGTGTAAAGATCATGATATAATGGTTTAGGATTAGTGAACACAGCAAGGCAAGGATTTTGAAGGAAGTGTTCAAAAAATCTTGGTATTGAAAAATGTCATTTGGGTCTTTTAAATTGAGGATATGTTGGGTTTTTCATGAAGTCACTTTAATAGAAACTACATTTATTTTTATCTTCCTGGGCAAGAGTTTCCTTGAATAATAAAGTTAAATTGATGAAAAGGGTGGAACAGTACATTCTTGTTAATGTGTGAAATAAACTGTGTGGATGGTTTCTATTTTCACTACTTAGTTTTGCATAACTCATCTGTTTGGGAGGTAATATATGGAAGGGACTGAGAGGAAGTGCAGCCCAAGGGAGAAAGTAGTTTTTTGTAAGTGAGTTAGAACACAGTTTTTTTCCATGCATGTCTTTATATTATTACTTGTCTAAACATACATTGGATAAAGGAGCTGTCAGTCACAAGGTTTTTTGAATTATATTGTCATAAGGTAAAAGCTATATAGTTATACAATCATTATCAAAGATCAAGGTTACTAGCTTACAGTTCCACAATTTCAGGTATTTCCTTCTGGTTTAGAATAGTTTTGAACTCACTCCTATATGCTCCATCCAGGTAGGCTTCTTTAATTACATATCTTGTGTAGGGAAAGGAAGGTTTTTCTATCTTTCTCTGAAAAGCTGCCTGAAAGGGAGTTGGGATTTTTCAATTTTCTTTTCTTTTTTTCTTCAACCTTTTCATTTGGGATAAATTCCAGACATACAAGGCAGTTGCATAAATAATACAAACCCCATACAGAGAGGGATTGTGGGAATATGGTGGATTAGGAAGCTCCAGAAATCAGTCCTCTCACTCAAACAACTATTAAACTAGCAAGAACTGTCTGAATCTAATAGTTGGACACTCCAGAGTCTATGGGAACATTGTGCAGCATCCAAGTAAGAGCTGGAGAAAGGCTGGTATATTGTGGTAAAACCAGTGAATTTGCCCTCCATGCAGCAGCTGTCATTCCCCATCCCTCGGTCTTCTAGCAGGCTTCACTGGAGTCTACATCCGCAGCTCCTGATGAAGCTCACTGGTGTCAGAGTGGAATATGAAGACCTAGTTCTACCATAGCCAGCGGTGTGTGGTCAGATGACCCATCAGTGCTTTTTATCAGCTATTTCAGGTCATTAGGGGCCACTTCTCAGCATGGTCATTGTTCCAAATGCCCTCAGGCAAAAGTGACAGAACAGTCTTAAAGACAGTACCCTTCTAATAACTATGGAAAATTGTTAAAGTGCTGCAGTAACTGGGCAAATGCTGAGTCAAATAATCATAGCTCCAAAAGCTTCTCCCTCCCCTCCCCAGGCACACTAGGAGCCAGACTGTGTTCCCTTTGTGGGCCCTTGTTCTGGGGGGAGAAGAATAACCCTTATGGGAATGCTGGGTTGCCTGTATGTCAATGCCAATCAATTGGGAGACAATCTGAAAGACTGACTTAGGAAACTCCTCTCAGGCTTATCCTCTCAGAATTTGCCCTCCAGGCAGAAACAGCTTGGGACAGATAAAGCAGCACAAGAAACAATAAAATCAAAGCAGCCTGGGGCAAAGACTTACCTGCTTTAGGTCATACAATGGAGCACTCAGGAGAGAGTGAAAGTCCAGTTCATAGGGAGTAGAGGGAGCATTTGAATTCCTGTAAAGAGGAGAATTCCTAAGGCTAGGGGCATGAGGCAGGCTCAAAAAAGACCCTGCACTTTGTATTTGCCTCAAGACAAGATGGCTGAAATCTGAAGCACAGTACCAGCCAATACAGAGACAATTTGCAAAGAGTGTAAAAGGTGTTTTTTGCTTTGCTTTGTTTGGCTTTGTTAGCTCCTGGCACTCAAAGAAATCTCTGTCATAACATGAGCTGGACACAAACTCAAGGAACAGATAGCTCAGTGGCTAATTCCCAGAGTTAACACTTTAAAATATTAAAATGTACAGTGTAGGAGGTGGGGCAAGATGGCAGCATAAGGAGGTATGGAATTTAATTAGTCCTTTAGAGCAACTAGTAAATATCCAGGAACAACTAGTAAATAGTCTGGAAAAATGGGGGGCATCCATGACTGAACACACATTATACACCAGTCCAGAATGGGTGGAATGGCAGAGATCTCAGCATAAGGATTGTAAGTAAAGCCTCCCTGTACCTGTTTGTATATATTATGTTCACAGCAATCTTGTGGGGGCAGACATATGAGTGGGGATTAAGTTGGAACATTTGGATTAGGTTGTTTCCATGGAAATGTGCCCCACCAACTGTGGGTGATAACTCTGATTGCATAATTTCCATGGAGATGTGGCCCTGCCCATTCAGCATGGGCCTTCATTAGTTTACTGGAGCACTATATAAGCTCAGACAGAAGGAGCAGGCTTGCTACAACCAAGAGGGACACTTTGAAGAATGCACAGAAGCTGGGAGAGTACCTGCAGATGAGAGACACTTTGAAGACAGCCACTGAAAGCAGACTTTTGCCCTGGAGAAGCTAAGAGAGGACAAATGCACCAAGAGCAACTGAGAGTGACATTTTTGAGGAACTGCAGCCTAGAGAGGAACATCCTGGGAGAAAGCCATTTTGAACCCAGAACTTTGGAGCAGACACCAGCCATGTGTCTTCCCAGCTAGCAGAGGTTTTCCGGACACCATTGGCCATCCTCTAGTGAAGGTACCCAGTTGCTGATTTGTCACAGTTTATGGCCTTAAGACTGTAACTGTGTAACCAAATAAACCCCCTTTTATAAAAGCTAATCTATCTCTGGTGTTTTGCATTCAGACAGCATTAGCAAACTAGAACAGATTTTGGTACTAGAAGTCAGGTGCTGCTGAGCTTGCAAATACCAAACATGTTGGAACGACTTTTTAAATAGATAAGGGGAAGATTCTGGAAGAATTGTGAGGAGCTTGATAGAAAAGGCCTAAACTGCTTTGAACAGATTGTTTTTGGAAATATGGACTCTAAAGATACTTCTGATGAGGACTTGAGCAGAAATGATGAATGTGCTGTTGCAAATGGAAGGAAGGTGATCCTTGTTTTAAAGTGGCAGAGAATTTGGCAAAATTGAGTCCTGATGTTGGATGGAAGGCAGAATTTGAAAGCGACGACCTGGAATGTTCAGCTGATGAGATTTCCAAGCAAAATATAGAAGTAGCCTGGCTTTTACTTGCAGCTTATAGTAAAATGCGAGAGGAGAGAGAAACACTGAGAAATGAACTCATGGTTTCAAAGAAACCAGAAATTGATGGCCTGAAAAACTCTGGGCTCCCAGGGTTTGAAACCCCAGAAGCTACAGCCCAACATGAGGATGTAACCAAACATGGAACCCGACCACTGTTTCAGTACAAACCAAGATTGGAGACAGAATTATCTAAAAAGGACTTGTGGAAAGTCCTATTGTCTGATGGCTTTGATCCCTATGTGCTTCATGAGAAGCCAACAGAATTTTTGAGATCTTTATAGATGGAACTGCTGCCAGTCTGGACTGGAGGAGACAGACAATGAACATATTGAAGGAAAAATTTCTTCAAAGACAGAGCCATGGATGTGGAGGTCTGGAGTCAAGAGGTCTTGGGCTAGGAGAGTGGAGTGGCCCACATGCATTGATAGGGTGAGTTTGCCCCAGAGGTCGAGGGTGGGCCTTCCACCTCGATGTTCAGGAAAGGTGTTGCCACCTCAGGTCTCAAAGAGGGTGGAGCACATTCCCAGGGGACTGGGGAGAGCCTGGCCACCACCCCACTGTTCTGAAGGGGTTAAGTGTGTGCCCCAGAGATGGAAGAGAATCCGGATGTGCCCCAATGTTTCAGGAGGGTGGGGCCAAGAAGGTGGTTTCCCCAGTGTGTGGATATGTTGGAGCACTCACCCCAGCATTTGGAGAGGAAAGGGCTGCTATAAAGGCCATTAGGAAGGGTTAGACTCCTGCTCTCTGAAGCCCCAAGGATGCAATGTCATTCTGTTAATGACTCCTAGACTTTGAAATCTAATGGATTTTGTCCTGTGGGTTTTAGGAATTGTTTTGGTCCCTTAAACCCTGTTTTCCTTTCAATTTCTCCTGATGGCAATGGGAATGTTTACCCTATGGCTGTCCCTCCTTTGTATATTGGAAACAGATAACTCATTCTACATTTCACAGGTACAAAGCCAGAGAGAAATTATGCCTTAGGACCAACCAGACTTGTAATTGATTTTGATGGGATCTTGTACTTAACTATTGTTACTGAAATGATTTAAGTTTCTGTGATATTGTGATGGGATGAATGTATTTTGTATATGGAAAGATCATGTTTTTCTGGGGTCCAGGGGGTGGAATGTACTTGTCTGTATATATTATGTCCCCCAGAAAAAGCCATGCTCTTTGATACAATCTTGTGGGGGCAGACATATTAGTGGGGATTAAGTTGGAACATTTGGATTAGGTTGTTTCCATGGAAATGTGCCCCACCCAACTGTGGGTGATAACTCTTAATGGATAATTTTCATGGAGGTGTGGCTCCACCCATTCAGCATTGGCCTTCATTAGTTTACTGGAGCACTATATAAGCTCAGACAGAAGAAGCGAGCATGATGCAGCCAAGAGGGACACTTTAAAAAATGCACAGAAGCTGAGAGAGAAGCTGCAGATGACAGACAGTTTGAAGACAGCTATTGAAAGCAGACTTTTGCTCTGGAGAAGCTAAGAGAGGACAAATGCCCCAAGAGCAACTGAGAGTGACATTTTCGAGGAACTGCAACCTAGAGAGGAACATCCTGGGAGAAAGCCATTTTGAACCCAGAACTTTGGAGCAGACACCAGTCATGTGCCTTCCCAGCTAACAGAGGTTTTTCCAGACACCATTGGCCATTCTCTAGTGAAGGTACCTGATTGCTGATGTGTTTACCTTGGACACTTTATGGCCTTAAAGCTGTAACTGTGTAACCAAATAAACCCCCTTTTATAAAAGTCAATCCATCTCTGGTGTTTTGCATTCTGGCAGCATTAGCAAACTAGAACACCCCCAAATGACAGAGACTGGCAACTCTCCCCCACTGGCATGGCAGTCTGAGCTGCAACACTGCCCTGTGGGAAAAGAAGCACTGTCTAATAGCAGCAAGGTAAGGTAGCTCAACCAAGCTCCAATTGTGGTTTCAATTATCAAATTTGGACTACTGAATACAAGCTAGAAGCACAGATAAATCCAGAGCAAGCAGGAAAGGAACCCTGATATCACTCCCAGAGAGAGGAGGTGGGGCTGAAGGAACAAAATAATTTAAAAAACAGAGGCTTTTGGAGTCATCTGAGCTCATTATGGAAAAGACCTGTGTCCCAAGAACACAGGTACATAGAAAAGGGTATTAACTCCAGCTTTTGACTGGCGAGGATGGCTGGCTGGGGACTGGCTCTGAAAAGGGTATTACTTTCATTTTTCCTGTTTTTTTTTTCTCTCATTCTAAGTAGCTCATTAGAGAAAACCTCAGGCATTTTCATTTGTCAGTGCTGACCCAGGGAATGGTGGAGTTAATATAGTCAGAGGGGCAAAGGAAGAAGTCAAGTGAAGGAGATAATTCCCTAAAGGGTTTACCATCCCTAAGAAAAGGTGGGACAGGCCAAGCTTAAGTGGCTGCCCTCCTTCAGAAAATTCAGATCCCAGGACCTGGGGTATAAAAACAGAAAGAGCTTAAGTTTGGCTTCTGACTCAACTTTGGTCCCAGGCAGGGACAGGGTCTGCTGAGAGTTAAAGGCACCCCACTTTACACTGGTGCGGAGCTTGGAGCTGCCAAGCACCACCTGCGGGACAGGATAGGAAAAGCACAGAGGCTAGAGGCCTCACAGGAATGTCTGACAATATGCTGAGTCTAAAACTCAGGGAAACTTGGTACTGGTTATACCCTCCTCATGAGACCTGGGCCTGTCTGCTCTGGGAAAATCTGATTGAGGTAATCAAGTAAATCAGATGTACAGACAACAAAAACTTATGAGTTGCACTAGGAAAACTGAAGATATGGCCCAATCAAAGGAATAAACTTACACTTCAAAGGACACACAGGAGTTGAAACAATTAATTAATTGCTAAATCAATTCAAAAATCAAATCAGCAAGTTGAGCAAAGATATGGCAAAAGAGATGAAGGATATAAAGAAGACATTGGGTGGATATAAGGAAGAACTTGAAAGTTTGGAAAATCAATTGGCAGAACTTATGAGAATGAAAGGCAAAATAGAAGAGATGAAAAGCACAATGGAGACATACAATAGCAAATTTGAAGAGGCAGAAGAAAAGATTCATGAACTAGAGGACAGAACATTGGATTGCCAACATATAAAAGAAAGATAGGCAAAAGAATGGAAAAAATAGGAGGGTCTAAGGGAATTGAATGACAATATGAAGTGCATGAATATACATGTCATGGGTATCCCAGGACAAGGGAAATGGGCAGAGAGAATGAAGGAGGAAATAATCACTGAAAATTTCCCATCTCTTGTGAAAGATGTAAATTTACAGATCCAAGAAGTGCATCATACCCCAAACAGAATAGACTCAAATAGACTTACTCCAAGACATTCATAGTCAGTTTACCAAATGTCAAAGACAGAGAGAATTCTGAAAGCACCAAAATAAAAGTGATCCATCACATTCAATGGATGCTCAATATGACTATGTGCAGATTTCTCTGCAGAAACCATGGAGGTGAAAAGACAGTAGTATGGTATACTTAAGATACCAAAAGAGAAAAACTACCAAGAATTCTATATCAAGCAAAACTGTCCTTCAGAAATGGGGAGAATTTAAAGTATTTCCAGACAAACAGATGCTGAGAGAGTTTGTTAACAAGATATCTGCTCTATCAGAAATACCAAAGGAAGCACTACAAACAGACAGGAAAAGACAGGAGAGAGAGGTTTGGAGAAGAGTGAAGAAATGAGGACTATCAGTAGGGTAAAAAGAGAGAAAAATAAAAATAAAAATAAAATAAGGTATGACATACAAAATCCAAAATAGAAAATAACAGACAGTAAACATTAAATTGAGTGAAATTAGCCAGAAAGAAAGGGACAAATACTGTATGGTCTAAGCAATATGTACTGACACAAATGAGTGAACTTTGAGAGTCAAAGTTGAGAACACAAGTTTTCAGGAGATAGAGTGTAGAGATCAGGCGTTTGAAGCTGAAGGAGTACAGAATTCTCAACAGGATTGACTGTATAGATCCAGAAATGGATAGCAGAATACTCTGTGATGGTAGCACAATATTGTAAGTATCCTGAACAAAGATGAGTGTGAGTATAGTTGAAAGAGGAAGGCTGGGGTCATGTATAGATGCCAGAAGGAATGATGGAAGATAAAAGACTGTAATTACATAACTTAGTGAAACAGAGTGGTCAATGATGGTGATAAAACATACAAATATAAGAAGGTTTTTACATGTGGGAGAATAAATGAATTTCAACATTGCAAGGTGTTGGAAATTGGATGGTATAGGAGAAAAAATACAATCAATGACAACTAGAGTCTGTGGTTAACAGTAACATTGTAATATGCTTCCATTAGTTGTAACAAAGGCAGTATACCAAGCCTAAATATTTGTAAGATGGGGATATAAAGGGGTGGTATCGGATTCTAGATGTTGTTGTGTTGTTTGACTTTTTAATTTTAATTTATTTTAGTTTTTTCCTTTTCTTTTATTTTTTATTCTTATTTTTTTTTCCCTCCTCTCCCCTTTTGAAGAAGAAATGGAAATGCCTTCAGGTAGATTGTAGTGGTGAATGCATAACTATGTGATTATACCAGGAATCATTGATTGTTTACTTAGCATGGATTTTACGGTGTGTGAACAGAACTGTTTTAAAAATAAGCAAAGGGAGAAACTAAGATGGTGGCTAGATGAGACAGGGCGAAAAAACACCTCTGTGAGAAACACTAGCTAAAAACCAGAAAGTGACCAGAATAATGGTTAC
Source organism: Choloepus didactylus (assembly GCF_015220235.1). Classification (NCBI taxonomy): domain Eukaryota; kingdom Metazoa; phylum Chordata; class Mammalia; order Pilosa; family Megalonychidae; genus Choloepus; species Choloepus didactylus. Next base: position 3,221,852 of record NW_023637624.1, on the reverse strand, counting down.
AGTGATGCACCAGCTGGATGAGGTCTCCTAGCTCCAGAGGGGCTGTATACTTGGTGAAACTGGGAGTCTGCATTCTGAAACGAGTGAGTAAGCTGGCTGGAAGTCCTGCAGCCATGCGGTGGTCTGGGGAAGCCAGGGCTCAGCGTTTGGAGACTGGCTGGCTCTTAAAAAAAAAGTGGGGGGCGGAATCCCAGGAGTGGCCGCAGCTGCAATAGTGAGAACCACGCAGTAAAACACAGCAAGAGGGGGCTGGGCTGGCCTCTCAGTGTCTGGCCAGGAAGACAGACCACTGCAGATACCCTTGGGTCCAGGGGAATGGAGGGGAGCACCAGAAGCAGAAAGAAACCCCGTGGCTAACAGCTGCCCCCCTGGAGGGCTGGATAAACTGTGGCCCAGGGCCATGCCCACAGCCCAGAGCCCCACCAATTGTCACAGAGCTGGGAAGGAGGAACTGTGCAAGGAGGGAGGTGTGGAGATGCCCCGTTTGGCCATCTTTGCTTCAGGCTGAGAGCGTGCCGCTGCATGGCCTGGTGGCCCGGGGCTTCCCTTGAGGGACGGCGTGCACTGGTGACATAGCACGGCATCCCCTTGGCCGAGCTCCTGGAGGATTGTGGCTGGGAGGGGGGACCGCTTGGAGAACCCAGAGATGCCACGCCAAGTCTGGTGGCTTGTGGATCAGCGAGAGAGAGGGTCTGGGGCTGAACTGAAATGAAGGCTTAGATTCTTGCCGCAGCCTTGAATCTCTGGGAACATGGGGGATTTGAACATTAAAACTGCCGTTCCTCCCTGGCCACCCATACACACGCCCCACATTCAGGGCGGACGGCTCCAGCAACACACCCAAACTGAGTTCTCCAACTGAACCCACAAGAATCATTTCCCCACACACTGTGGGAACAAGGTTGAGAACTGACTTGAGGGATATAGGTGACTCACAGACGCCATCTGCTGGTTAGTTAGAGAAAGTGTATGTCACCAAACCGTGTTTCTGAAAAATTAGATCGATATCCTTTTTTTGTTACAACTTGAAAGAACCCTAGCAAGCAAAACAAATGCCAAGAGGCCAAAAACAACAGAAAATCTTAATGCATATGATAAAACCAGACGATATGGAGAATCCAACTCCAAACACACAAATCAAGATTTCAGAATAAACATTGTACCTCATACAATTAATCAAAGAACCACAATCAAAGAACGAAAACATAGCAAAGGATTTAAAGGACATCAAGAAGACCATGGCCCAGGATAGAAGTGACATAAGGAAGACCCTAGAAGAGCATAAAGAAGACATTGCAAGAGTAAATAAAAAAATAGAAGATCTTATGGAAATAAAAGAAACTGTTGGTCAAATTAAAAAGACTCTGGATATTCACAATACAAGACTAGAGGAAGGTGAGCAACATCTCAGTGTCCTAGAAGTCCACAGAACAGAAAATGAAAGAACAAAAGAAAGAATGGAGAAAAGAATTGAAAAAATCGAAATGGATCTCAGGGATATGATAGATAAAATAAAATGTCCAAACTTAAGACTCATTGGTGTCCCAGAAGGGGAAGAGAAGGGTAAAGGTCTAGAAAGAGTATTCAAAGAAATTGTTGGGGAAAACTTCCCCAACCTTCTACACAATATAAATACACAAAAGCATAAATGCCCAGCAAAATCCCAACAGAATAAATCCAAATAAACCCACTCCGAGACATATTCTGATCAGACTGTCAAATACTGAAGAGAAGGAGCAATTTCTGAAAGCAGCAAAACAAAAGCAATTCACCACATACAAAGGCAACAACATAAGACTAAGCAGTGACTACTCAGAGGCCACCATGGAGGCGAGAAGGCAGTGGCATGACATATTTAAAATCCTGAGAGAGAAAAATTTCCAACCAAGAATACTTTATCCAGCAAAACTCTCCTTCAAATTTGAGGGAGAGCTTAAATTTTTCACAAACAAATGTTGAGAGACTTTGCCAATAAAAGATCTGCCCTACTTCAGATTCTAAAGAGAGCCCTACCAACAGAGAAACAAAGAAAGGAGAGAGAGATATAGAGAATTTTAACAGACATATATAGAACCTTACATCCAAAATCACCAGGACACTCGTTTTTCTCTTGTGATCACAGATCTTTCTCCAGAAGGGACCATAAGCTGGGACATAAAACAAGCCTCAAGAAATTAAAAAAAATTGAATATACTCAAAGCACATTCTCCAACCACAATGGAATACAAATAGAAGTCAATAACTTTTGAACTGTAACTCCACAATTTACTTCCTACATGATATAAAATACACAAACTCTAAGGAAAAATCAGTGGTTTTGAACTCAATGTAAAATATGTAATTTTAGACAACTATATAAAGGTGGGGTAATGAAGGAGTATAGGAACATAGTTTATGTGCCCTATTGAAGTGAAGGTGGTATCAAAGAAAAACAAGATTGATAGGGATTTAAGAGGTTAATTTTAAGCCCCACAGTAAACACAAAGAAATTATCAGAGAATATAACCATAGAGATGAAAAGTAGAGTTTGGGTTAAGAGAAATGGGGGAAGGGGCAATGGGGAGTTAAGAAATGAGTGTAGGGTTGCTGTTTGAGGTGAAGGCAAATTTCTCATAATGGATGGTGGGAAAGAGCATTACAACATTCTAAATGTGATTAACCCCACTAATGGAAGGCTAGGGAGGGGGTGGAATGGGAAGATTTAGGCTATATATGTGTTTCCACAACTGAAAAAAGAAAAAAACAGAGGCTAACTAGACAACAGTTGAATGCTAAGGATGAACCTCGATGGGATTGGAGGATAGAGGACAGGTGCCTCAAAAGGACACAGTTGAGACATAAGGAAAAGGAAATATAGAATATAAGCTTTGTATCATTGTTGAATCTCTTATACTTCTTAGCTGTGCTTAATGGAATTACATAAAAGAATGTTCTTGTTCATGGGAAGTATATATGTGAATTATAGTGTACAATCAAGGATGTGTGCAGCTAGCTCCCATATGTTCAGAAGACAGAGCAATAGATGATGGATGATAGATAGGGAGGGAAAGAAATAGCGATGTGACAGCATGTTAAAGTTGGTGGATTGAGCTATTCGGGGAGGAGGGTCAGGGTACCATGGAATTCTGTGTATGGGGCTAGTATTGTTTTTGCAGCTATTCATGTAACTTTGAATTTATTTCAAAATAAATAAAAAAAGAAAAAGAAAAAGAATATGTACAAGACATGTACACCGAAAACTATCAAACGTTACTGAGGTACATTAGAGAACACCTAAATAAATGGATAAACTATGAAAAAAAAAGATAGTGTGATATTCACTTTTGGATATTCAATAGAATACAATAGAGAATCCAGAAATAGACTCACACATACATGGTCAATTGATTTTTAACAAAACTGCAAAGAAAATTCAGTGGAAAAAGTGTAGTCTTTTCAATAAATGATCCTGGAACCAATGATGATCCATATCTAAAAAATTAAGAAAAGAACTTTGATCCATATCTTGCATCATCTCCAAAAATTAACTCCAGACGGATAAATGCAAATACTAGGAGTATAAAGTTTCTAGGAAAATAGCATACAGAACATCTTTGTGATACAGAATTCAGAAAAACTGTCTAGATACGATGTGAAAAGCATTATTCATAACAGAAGAAATTGATAAATTAGACTTCATTAGAATTAAGAATTCCTGCTCTTCAAAAAACTCTGACAATTATGAAAACACAAGCCATGGAGTGGGAGAAAATATATGCAAATCACCTACCTGACAGAAGACTTGTCTCCAGAATATATAAAGAACTCTTAAAACTTAAATAAGAAAACAATCAATCCAATACATAATATATAATACATATCAGCATGTGAAAAGATATTCCTCATCATTAGCCATTAGGGAAATGCACATTATAAACACCAGATATCACTTCATACCTATTAGAAAGCCAAAATTTAAATGTCTGACCATACGAATATTAGCAAAGCTGTGAAGGAATTGGAGTCTCATACCCTGTCAGATGGGAATGTAAAATGGTACAAACAGTTTGGAAAACAATTTGACAATTTCTTAACATTTTAAACATAAATGTACTATATGACCCAGCCATTCCACTACTAGGTATTTACCCAAGAGGAAAAAAAAATCATGTCTATACAGTATCTGTGCATAAATGTTCATAGAAGCTTTATTTTCAATAGCCGAAACCTAAAAGAAACCAAATATCTATCAACAGGTGTTTGGATAAACACTTCGTGGTACGTCCATACAAAGGAACAGTATTCATCAATAAAAAGAATTAAGTAGCAATACACACAACAGTGTGGATAAATCCCAAAATAAGTACTGAGTGAAAGAGACCAGATTTTAAAAAGTACATAGTATTTATTTCTACTTATATAAAACTCTAGAAAACGCTAATCAGTATGCAATGATAGAAAACAGATCATTGATTAGTCATGGATGAGGGCTTGTGGGGAAGGGCAGGAGAAAACTTTGGAGGGTAATGTATTGGTTTATCATATTGATTGCAGTGATGGTTTAATGGATGTATACAAATGTCTAATCTTATCAAATTATAGACATACCAAATACGTAGAGATTATTTTTATCTCAATTCTACCTCAATTAAACCATTACAAATCTAAAACCAAAATAAAGCAAGAAAGCAAGAAAGAAAGAAAAGAAAAGAAAAGAAAGGAAGCAGGGAGGGAGGGAAGGAGGGAAAGAGGAAGGAAGGGAGAAATGGGAAAGGAAGAGAGAGAGAAAGAGAAAGAGGAAGAGGAGGAAGAAGAACTGAGAAGAGAAAAGAAAAAAAATTTAAAGTTTTCTTTAAATAAATGCCCGAATCTGGGAAACACTACCCTTATATAATGTATGTGATGAGAACTGTGCCACCAACTGTGTAAATGCCATAGGAAAAGGAATCAGAATAATTCCCCCTCAGTTCCTCACAGCTGAATATCAGAGTGCATCTGGTATTCATATAAGCCACATATATTTTGCCTATATGGATAGCAATCTATATAATGATGGTGACTGTAGGGATTGTATCTATAGAATGACTCTTACTGGAAAGTGGACTTTTTTTCCAAAAAGTGTCACAACAAAAGATTAAATGAATGAATAAATGAATTCAACAACCATTCAGTGATGCCCCTCCCCACCATAATTTAGGCATTGGCCTGGATTCTTGCTTTTTGTTATGACCAAAGAAGCATGGTCTTTAACATGAAAGATCTCATGTTCTATTGGAGAGAGCAGTCACATAAGCTGAGAAGCTCAGTAAAGGTCCATAGTTGCTTAAATAGATGGTCTATGATTGCACAGTGTATTCATATGAAAACAGGGGCCACAAGAGAAGAGAAAGCAAAACTGACTGGGGATGAGTGGCCATGGAGTAAGGAGGAACAACAGGAGAGTGGGCTCTTTGTGTAAAAGTGCTTCCTTGAATTTCCTAATTCCAATGACTTTGGGGTTCATGTCCTCTATTCTGCCAAAGTAAGCTTGAATGATAGCCAAGCCTTTTAACTATAAAATAAAATAATGTGAGCGGCGGTTGTCCTGGCCAGAGCGGTTGGTGCGGCCGGTAAGCCCGCGCTCCGCAGCGTCCGTGCCGCGCCGAGCCAAGTCGAGCTGAACCGAGCCGCGGCGGCCAGGTCCGCACGGGTAGCGCGCGTTGACAGAAGGCGGCGGCCACGGCGGCCCCTGGGACCGCGGGCCCCGAGCGCACCGCCGCCCAGTTCCCGGACCTGCCGGCCTCCTCCCTCAGCGCCGCGGCCATGGCGGCCAGCGCGAAGCGGAAGCAGGAGGAGAAGCACCTGAAGATGCTGCGGGACATGACCGGCATCCTGCACAACCGAAAGTGCTTCGACTGCGACCAGCGCGGCCCCACTTACGTGAACATGATGGTCCGCTCCTTCCTCCGCAGCTCCTGCTCAGGCAGCCTGCCAGGTTTAAATCCACCACACAGGGTGAAAACTATCTCCATGACAACATTCACACAACAGGGAATTGAATTTCGGCAAAATCATGGAAATGAGGTCTGTAAACAGATTTGGCTAGGATTATTTGATGATAGATATTCAACAATTCCAGACTTCAGGGATCCACAAAAAGTGAAAGAATTTCTACTAGAAAATATGAAAAGAAAAGATGGTATGTTCCACCAGAACAAGCCAAAGTGGTAGCATCAATTCATGCATCTATTTCAAGGTCCTCTGCCAGTAGTACAAGAAGCACACCTGAGGTCAAACCACTGAAATCTCTTTTAGGAGATTCAGCACCAGCACTGCACTTAAATAAGGGCACACCTAGTCAGTCTCCTGCTGTAGGTCGCTCTCAAGGGCAGCAGCAGGAAAAGAAGCACTTTGACCTTTTTTTTTTAAAATTATATTTAAATTTTATTAAATGAAAAATATTAAATATTAATATTTCATTTCTCAGTGGGATTTTTGAAAGCTTGAACACTATGGCACAAAACACAAAGCAAAGAGATATAATTATGTAAGATAAAAAGTGTATGTCAATTATAAAATTTACAAGTAAACTGGAAAAAATAATTTCAATAACCTTAACAAAAGCAGGATCAATATTCTTAATATATTAAAAGCTCATACCATCAGAAAGAAAAACAAATATACCGGCGAAATAACAGGCAAGGCATGAACAGTTCATTAAAAAGAAAACACAAATGGCTAGTAAACACAGATAAAATTATTCAATCATACTTGTAATTAAAGATATCAAATTAATATATCAAAACACTATTTTTGAGCTATCAAATTAGCAAAGATAGAGAACAACACAAAATACTGTTGAAAGACTAGTCAAGCAACTCTCATTCTCTGCTGGTCAGAAGTAGAAATTTTTTTTTTTAATCTTCATTTTATTGAGATATATTCACATACCACGCAGTCATACAAAACAAATCGTACATTTGATTGTTCACAGTACCATTACATAGTTGTACATTCATCACCTAAATCAATCCCTGACACCTTCATTAGCACACACACAAAAATAACAAGAATAATAATTAAAGTGAAAAAGAGCAATTGAAGTAAAAAAGAACACTGGGTACCTTTGTATGTTTGTTTGTTTGTTTCCTTCCCCTATTTTTCTACTCATCCATCCATAAACTAGACAAAGTGGAGTGTGGTCCTTATGGTTTTCCCAATCCCATTGTCACCCCTCATAAGCTACATTTTTATACAATTGTCTTCGAGATTCATGGGTTCTGGGTTGTAGTTTGATAGTTTCAGGTATCCACCAGCTACCCCAATTCTTTAGAACCTAAAGAGGGTTGTCTAAATTGTGTGTAAGAGTGCCCACCAGAGTGACCTCTTGGCTCCTTTTGGAATCTCTCTGCTACTGAAGCTTATTTCATTTCCTTTCACATCCCCCTTTTGGTCAAGAAGATGTTCTCCGTCCCACAATGCCAGCTCTACATTCCTCCCCAGGAGTCATATTCCACGTTGCCAGGGAGATTCACTCCCCTGGGTGTCTGATCCCATGTAGGGGGGAGGGCAGTGATTTCACCTTTCAAGCTGGCTTAGCTAGAGAGAGAGGGCCACATCTGAGCAACAAAAAGGCATTCGGGAGGAGGCTCTTAGGCACAATTATAGGGAGGCCTAGCCTCTCCTTTGCAGCAACCGTCTTCCCAAGGGTAAAACCTACGGTAGAGGGCTCAACCCATCAAACCACCAGTTCCCTATGTCTGTGGTCATGTTAGCAACCATTGAGGTGGGGTAGGCCAATACCCCTGCATTCTCCACAGGCTCCTCAAGGGGGCACTACATATTTTTTTCCTTCTTTTTTCCTTTTCTTTTTAACCCTTTCTTCCTTTTTAAATCAACTGTATGGAAAAAAAAATAAAACAAAAAACAAAAAACAAAAAAAACATACAATAAAAGAACATCTCAAGAGACCGTAACAAGGGAGTAAGAAAAAGACAACTAACCTAAGATAACTGCTTTACTTCCCAACCTGTTCCTACTTTACCCCAAGAAAGTTACATAATATAGCAACATTTCTGTGAACTTGCTCCTACTATATCCATCAGAAATTAACAGACCATAGTCATTCCTGGGCATCCCCAGAACGTTAAATAGCATATCTGTTCTTCTTGGATTACTGTTCCCGTTTCCTCAAATGCTCTCTATTGCTAGTTCCCCTACATTCGACATTATAAACCATTCGTTTTACATTTTTCAAAGTTCACATTAGTGGTAGCATATAATATTTCTCTTTTTGTGCCTGGCTTATTTCGCTCAGCATTATGTCTTCAAGGTTCATCCATGTTGTCATGTTTCACGAGATCGTTCCTTCTTACTGCCGTGTAGTATTCCATCATGTGTATATACCACATTTTATTTATCCACTCATCTGTTGAAGGACATTTGGGTTGTTTCATCTCTTGGCAATTGTGAATAATGCTGCTATGAACATTGGCGTGCAGATATCTGTTCGTGTCATTGCTTTCCGACCTTCCGGGTATATACCGAGAAGTGCAATCGCTGGATCGAATGGTAACTCTATTTCTAGTTTTCTAAGGAACTGCCAGACTGACTTCCAGAGTGGCTGAACCATTATACAGTCCCACCAACAATGAATAAGAGTTCCAATTTCTCCACATCCCCTCCAGCATTTGTAGTTTCCTGTTTGTTTAATGGCAGCCACTCTAATAGGTGTTAGATGGTATATCATTGTGGTCTTAATTTGCATCTCTCTAATAGCTAGTGAAGCTGAACATTTTTTCATGTGTTTCTTGGCCATCTGTATTTCCTCTTCAGAGAACTGTCTTTTCATACCCTTTGCCCATTGTATAATTGGGCCGACTGTACTATTCTCATTGAGTTGTAGGATTTCTTTATATATGCAAGATATCAGTCTTTTGTCAGATACATGGTTTCCAAAAATTTTTTCCCATTGAGTTGGCTGCCTCTTTACCTTTTTGAGAAATTCCTTTGAGGTGCAGAAACTTCTAAGCTTGAGGAGTTCCCATTTATCTATGTTTTCTTTTGTTGCTTGTGCTTTGGGTGTAAAGTCTAGGAAGTGGCCGCCTAATACAAGGTCTTGAAGATGTTTTCCTACATTATCTTCTAGGAGTTTTATGATACTTTCTTTTATATTGAGATCTTTGGTCCATTTTGAGTTAATTTTTGTGTAGGGGGTGAGGTAGGGGTCCTCTTTCATTCTTTTGGATATGGATATCCAACTCTCCCAGCCCCATTTGTTGAATAGACCATTATGACTCAGTTCAGTGACTTTGGGGGCCTTATCGAAGATCAGTCGGCCATAGATCAGAGGGTCTATCTCCGAATTCTCAATTCGATTCCATTGATCTATATGTCTATCTTTGTGCCAGTACCATGCTGTTTTGACAACTGTGGCTTTATAATAAGCTTCAAAGTCAGCGAGTGTAAGTCCTCCCACTTTGTTTTTCTTTTTTAGAGTGTCTTTAGCAATTCGAGGCGTCTTCCCTTTCCAAATAAATTTGATATCTAGCTTTTCCAAGTCTGCAAAGTAGGTTGTTGGAATTTTGATTGGGATTGCATTGAATCTGTGGATGAGTTTGGGTAGAATTGACATCTTAATGACATTTAGCCTTCCTATCCATGAACATGGAATATTTTTCCTTCTTTTAAGTTCCCCTTCTATTTCTTTTAGGAGAGTTACGTAGTTTTCTTTGTATAGGTCTTTTACATCTTTGGTTAAGTTTATTCCTAGGTACTTGATTTTTTTTAGTTGCTATTGAAAACGGTATCTTTTTCTTGAGTGTCTCTTCAGTTTGTTCATTTCTAGCATATAGAAACATTACTGACTTATGTGCATTCATCTTGTATCCCGCTACTTTGCTAAATTTGTTTATTAGCTCTAGTAGCTGTATCGTCAATTTCTCAGGGTTTTCCAGATATAAGATCATATCATCTGCAAACAATGACAGTGTTACTTCTTCTTTTCCAATTTGGATGCCTTTTATTTCTTTGTCTTGCCGGATTGCCCTGGCTAGCACTTCCAGCGCAATGCTGAATAACAGTGGTGACAGCGGGCATCCTTGTCTTGTTCCTGATGTTAGAGGGAAGGCTTTCAGTCTCTCACCATTGAGTACTATGCTGGCTGTGGGTTTTTCATATATGCTCTTTATCATATTGAGGAAATTTCCTTCAATTCCTATCTTTTGAATTGTTTTTATCAAAAAGGGATGTTGGATTTTGTCAAATGCTTTTTCAACATCTGTTGATATGATCATTTGATTTTTCCCTTTTGACTTGTTAATGTGTTGTAATAGATTGATTGATTTTCTTATGTTGAACCATCCTTGCATGCCTGGAATGAACCCCACTTGGTCATGGTGTATGATTTTTTTAATGTGTCTTTGGATTCGATTTGCAAGTATTTTGTTGAGGATTTTTGCATCTATATTCATTAGGGAGGTTGGCCAGTAGTTTTCCTTTTTTGTAGCATCTTTGCCTGGTTTTGGTATTAGATTGATGGTAGCTTCATAAAATGAGTTAGGTAGTGTTCCATTTTCCTCAATGTTTTGAAAGAGTTTGAGTAAGATTGGTGTCAGTTCTTTCTGGAAAGTTTGGTGGAATTCCCCTGTGAAGCCATCTGGCCCTGGGCATTTATTTGTGGGAATATTTTTGATGACTGATTGGATCTCTTTGCTTGTGATGGTTTGATTGAGGTCTTCTGTTTCTTCTCCGGTCAGTCTAGGTTGTTCATATGTTTCCAGGAAATTGTCCATTTCTTCTACATTATCCAGTTTGTTGCCATACAGTTGTTCATAGTATCATCTTATATTTTTTTTAATTTCTTCAGGATCTGCAGTTATGTCACCTTTTTCAGTCATTATTTTGTTTATATGGGTCTTCTCTCTTTTTGATTTTGTCAGTCTAGCTAGGGGCTTGTCAATCTTGTTGATCTTCTCAAAGAACCAACTTTTAGTGATAGTTATCCTCTCTATTGTTTTTTTGTTCTCTATGTCATTTATTTCTGCTTTAATCCTTGTTATTTCTTTTCTTGTACTTGGTTTAGGATTGGTTTGCTGTTCATTTTCTAGCTTCTTCAGTTGATCCATTAGTTCTTTGATTTTGGCTCTTTCTTCCTTTTTAATATATGCATTTAGTGCTATAAATTTCCCCCTTAGCACTGCTTTTGCTGCATCCCATAGGTTTTGGTATGTTGTGTTTTCATTTTCATTTGTCTCTACATATTTAGCAATTTCTCTTGCTATTTCTTCTTTAACCCACTGATTGTTTAGGAATGTGTTGTTTAACGTCCAGGTATTTGTGAATTTTCTAAGTCTCTGATGGTTATTGACTTCTAATTGTATTCCGTTGTGGTCAGAGAATGTGCTTTGAATAATTTCAATCTTTTTAAATTTATTGAGGCTTGTTTTATGTCCCAGCATATGATCTATTCTGTAGAAAGTTCCGAGAGCACTAGAAAAGTATGTGTATCCTGGTGATTTGGGATGTAATGTTCTGTATATTTCTGTTAAATCTAATTGATTTATCAGATTGTTTAGGTTATCAATTTCCTTATTGGTCCTCTGTCTGGTTGATCTATCTATAGGAGAGAGTGATGTGTTGAAGTCTCCCACAATTATTGTGGAAACATCAATTGCTTCCTTTAGTTTTGCCAGTGTTTCTCTCATGTATTTTGTGGCACCTTGATTGGGTGCATAGACATTTACGATTGTTATTTCTTCTTGTTGAATTGCCCCTTTTATTAGTATGTAGTGGCCTTCTTTGTCTCTCAAAACATCCCTGCATTTGAAGTCTATTTTATCTGAAATTAATATTGCTACACCTGCTTTCTTTTGGCTGTAGCTTGCATGAAATATTTTTTTCCATCCTTTCACTTTCAGTTTCTTTGTGTCCCTGTGTCTAAGATGAGTCTCTTGTATGCAACATATTGATGGTTCATTTTTTTTGATCCATTCTGCGAATCTGTATCTTTTAATTGGAGAGTTTAATCCATTTACATTCAACGTTATAACCGTGAAGGCATTTCTTGAATCAGCCATCTTATCCTTTGGTTTGTGTTTGTCATATGTATTTTTCCCCTCTCTCTATTAATATCCTTTATTGTACCCATAACGAATCTCTTTAGTACTGAACCTTTCTCCAAGTCTCTCTGTCCTTTCTTTGTTTCTCTGTCTGTAGGGCTCCCTTTACTATCTCCAGTAGGGCAGATCTCTTGTTAGCAAATTCTCTCAGGATTTGTTTGTCTGTGAAAAATTTAAGCTCTCCCTCAAATTTGAAGGAGAGCTTTGCTGGATAAAGTATTCTTAGTTGGAAATTTTTCTCACTCAGAATTTTAAATATATCATGCCACTGCCTTCTTGCCTCCATGGTGGCTGCTGAGTAGTCACTACTTAGTCTTATGCTGTTTCCTTTGTCTGTGGTGAATTGCTTGTCTCTTGCTGCTTTCAGAACTTGCTCCTTCTCTTCTGTGTTTGACAGTGTTTTCAGAATATGTCTCGGAGTGGATTTATTTGGATTTATTCTATTTGGAGTTCGCTGAGCATTTATGATTTGTGTATATATGTTGTTTAGAAGATTGGGGAAGTTTTCCCCAACAGTTTCTTTGAATATTCTTCCTAGACCTTTACCCTTTTCTTCCCCTTCTGGAACACCAATGAATCTTATATTAGGACGTTTTATATTATCTATCATATCCCTGAGGTTCATTTCGATTTTTTCAATTTTTTTCCCAATTCTTTCTTTTATGCTTTGATTTTCCATTCTGTTATCTTCCAGGTCACTGATTCGTTGTTCAACTTCCTCTAGTCTTGTACTATGAGTGTCCAGAATCTTTTTAATTTGGTCAACAGTTTCTTTAATTTCCATAAGATCGTCTATTTTTTTATTTAGTCTTGCAATATCTTCTTTATGCTGTTCTAGGGTCTTCTTGATATCCTTTGTATTCTGTACTATGGTCTCATTGTTCATCTTTAGTTGTTTGAGTAGCTACTCTAGGTGCTGTGTCTCTTCTGATGTTTTGATTTGGGTGCTTGGGCTTGGGTTATCCATATCGTCTGGTTTTTTCATATGCTTTATAATTTTCTATTGTTTTTGGCCTCTTGGCATTTGTTGAACTTGATAGGGTTCTTTTAGGATGTGTGGACCAATTGAAGTCCTTATCTGTAATTTATCAGATCTACAGCTTCATGGAGTACACTTTCTCTAACTAACCAGCAGGTGGTGTCCATGAGCCACCTGTTCTCAACAAGCCAGTTCTCTCCTGCTGTGCCTTTGTGGTGAGTGGGGGAGTGAGTCTTGTGGGGTCCAATTGGTGTACCAAGCTTGCGTGTGTAGTTGGTGTTGCCTGCCGTGTATATGGAGCGTGTTTCTGGGCAGTCAGGGAGGGGGGGGGTGGCTCTAACAATCAAATCTCCCTGGTGATCCTAGAGTTTTAAAGCTGCTGCAATAGTCTAATCCTTCAGTTCAGTCCTGCCACAGTTTGTCTCTGCCACTGACCCACAAGTCCTTGGTATTGGTGTATGGCTCCTGAGACTTGCAAGTGGGTCCCTCTTCCAGGCCGTGCACCCCCCGGTCCTCTGTTGAGGGATGACTGTGCTATGTCACAGGTGAGTGTCGTCCCCCCAGGGTGGTTCTGGGCTGCTGGGTTGTGTAGGGAGGCTCCCAGTCTGCTGAAATGGTGGCTGAATGGGGCTTTGTTAATTCACACTGCTCCACCTTCCCAACTCTGGGACAATCAGCTGAGGTTGCAGGAAAGGCTGATGTCCATGCCCAGTTTTGTGGAGTGTGCCTGTTGTTTGAAGCACTTCCGTCACACTGGGTTGTGTGGGGCAGCTCTGGGCTATGGGGCTGGCGATGGGCAGGAGTGTTTCCTGTCCACCAGGATGATGGCTGTGAGCAGACACCCCCCTTTTCTTGGGAAGTTGTGGTGTTTAGTGAATTTTCTCAGCCACTGGATTATTGCCTTTTGTCTCAGAGCTCTCTTAGTTCTGCTCTTGACTTGACCTGCCCAAATTGAAGATCTTTGAAGCTTTCTGTATTGGGCTTCTTAGAGTAATTGTTTTAGAAAAAGAAAAAAGGATTAAAAAAAAAAAGGGCCCTCCTCACAGATCTAATGGGTTATTGAAATGCTAAGAGACAAAGCAATTAGGGCCATTAAGAAGGGTGCACAGGGCAGAGAGATCAGCGTTTCTTCGGGATTAGCATATGAGCCTGAGGGCCTGAGCTCTGCCCTTCCCCTTTCTAGGTTCACCAGAACTCCAAAAATCTTCGCTTTTATGTTGGAGTTTTTCGTGCTGTTTTTTTCTATGCCTGTGTCCTCTCTGCTGGGCTGGCTGCTCTCAGATTCTCTGGTGTCTGGTCTCAGTCTATCTATGGTTGGAGTTTGGATCAGTAGAATGAGTTTCTGATAAGGGCTGCCACTGCAGTTCTCCCTTCTCCTTCCAGGAGCTGACAGCCCCTCCTCCCACGGGAGTGAGCCTGGCAGGGAGGGGTGCGGGTCCCCTGGTGGCAAAAACTTACAGATTTCGCTGATCTCAGCAGTTCCACGTTTTCATGAGTGTTGTATGAAGTATGCCCAAAGTCAGATTGCTCTGTGGTGTCCAGTCCACGCAGTTCCTGGCTTTCTACCTACTTTCCTGGAGGAATAACTAAAACATACAGCTCACCAGTCCGCCATCTTGCCCCCGGAAGCTCCAGTTTGACCTTTTGAGTGATCTTGGCTCACGTATCTTTGCTGTACCAGCTCCTCAGTCAACAGTGACAGCCGGTTTTGCTAATTTTGCACATTTCAACAGTCATGCAGCTCAGAATTCTGCAAATGCAGATTTTGAAAACTTTGATGCATTTGGACAGTCTAGTGGTTGGAGTAATTTTGGAGGTTTCCTCACAGCAAGTCTCCTTTTCCACCCCAAACTACAGGTGGAAGTGCTCTCCTTTTCAGCCCCAAACTACAGGTGGAAGTGCTGGATCAGTAAATGCTAATTTTGCTCATTTCGATAACTTCCCCAAATCCTCCAGTGCTGATTTTGGAAGCTTCAGTTCTTCCCAGAGTCATCAAACAGCATCAGCTGTTATTAAAGTTTCAACAAATAAAGCTGGTCTACAGATGGAAGACAAATATGCAGCACTTGCAAATTTAGACAGTATCTTCAGCGCTGGACAAGGTTGTGATCAGGGGAGTGGCTTTGGGACCACAGGTAAAGCTTCTGCTGGTTCCATGGTTTCAGTTCCCAGTCAGTCAAGTGCATCTTCATGCAAGTATGCAGCCCTGGCAGAACTAGGCAGTGTTTTCAGTTCTGCAGCTACTTCCAATAATGTGTATACTTCCACAGGTAATGCTAGCAGCAATGTTTTTGGAACAGTGCCAGTGGGTGCCTCTGCACAGACACAGCCTGCTTCTTCAAATGTACCTGCTCCATTTGGAGTTATACTTTCCACAAATCCATTTGTTGTTGCTGCTGGTCCTCCTGTGGCATCTTCTATAAATCCATTTCAGACCAATACCAGAGGAGCAACAGTGGCAATCTTTGGCACTGCATCCATGAGCATGCCTGCGGGATTTGTTACCCCTCCTCCTTATAGTCTTCCCGCCAGCTTTAGTGGCAGCTTCCAGCAGCCTGCTTTTCCAGCTGAAGTAGCCTTCTCTCAACAGACAGCTTTTTTTCAACAGCCCTATGGTGCAGGTTTTGCAGCATTTGGACAAACAAAGCCAGTGGTAACCCCTTTTGGTCAAGTTGCAGCTGCTGGTGTATGTAGTAACCCTTTTATGACTGCTGCACCAACAGGACAATTTCCAACAGGAAGCTCATCAACCAATCCTTTCTTATAGCCTTATATAGACACTTTACTGGAACGAACTTTTATATGGTCACGTTACATCTCTCCGCCTCTTGCACTGTTGTCTTGTTTCACTGATCGTAGCTTCAAACACGAGAAGTCTTTAAAAAACTTGCATTGTGTGTTAAACACCAGGTTACGTGTGCTAAACAGAGGGCTCTGGTAACAACTTTTAACCTGTGAATTGGCAGAAAAAGATCGTGGTATCATGTATATTAAAAATTGACTAATATTAAGTTATTGCAGATGCCACATTCATTATGCTGCAGTTCTGTACATATTTTTCTTAGAAATTAGCTATTTGTGCATATCAGTATTTGTAACTTTAACACATTGTTATGTGAGAAATGTTACTGGGGAAATAGATCAGCCACTTTTAAGGTGCTGTCATATATCTTGGAATGAATGACCTAAAATAATTTTAACCATTGCTACTGGAAAGTTAAAAAGACAAAATTGGAAGGTTTTATCATTCTGGAATTTTTCCTTTCTAAAGAGCTCTTCTACTTATACATGCCTAAATTCTTTAAAAATGTTGAGGGATACCTGTCTGCATAATAAAGCTGATCATATTTTGCTACAGTTTGCAGGTGAAAAAAATAAATATTAGAAAATATGCTATTGTTTTTGTGTTCTTGCTGCAATGCCCTTAACAAAGTGGCCTTAAATAAGAGTAATGAATATAGAACATCTTGAATTCTTGAATCAGAATTTCGGAAGACTTCTAGTGACTTTTAGGTCTAACAGAGAAAATTTTATTAAAAGGCCATGTAGAAAATTTATTAAAACTACTATGACCGCTCTATTCAGGAATATGTCAGTGGTAAAGCATTTAAATGTAGCTTGTTAAATTTACCATGATCCTTCTAATTTGTTTGCAACTTCTTAATTTTGAGAAAATTTGTATATATGAAGAATTTGCATGTATGCATATTTACGGATTTTTTAAAGTACCTTGAATTCTGAGACTGAAAACGCAAAAGGCCTATTTTAACTATTGATTTTTTAAAAAAATATTGTCTTTGAATGTATTGGAAGCAGACATGCATTAACTGTGACATGATTGCACTTCAATTTTTTTTCTTCTCTATTGGACAAACTGATATTATCAATAGGATATTTTTTATGTTCATTTTTGAGGGGAAAGAAACTGGAATGTTAACCAGAATACCCAATGTTACCTTAAAGTTATAGAATACTTTGTTTGTAAAGGCAGTGATACTAATGTTTAGTTATATCTTTCTGTTGATAGTCAAGTGAACATGTTTAAATATTTGTGTACAGTAATACCTCATTCATTCAGAGATTATCTGGAAATCTTATCAAAATGGAACATACCTGAGAAACTTGTAATAGTTTTTTAAAAAATGCCTCTGAACAACCTACTTAAGTCATAAAGTCTATATATTAGAGCTCATGCATTTGTTTCTATGTGAGATTTTAATAATTTTGACTACTTGATTTCCCACCCCATAGCTTATTAACAGTTCAGAAGAGACGGCTTGAAAAGGAGACTGAAAAAACTGAATAGAATATAGTATCCAAGACCTTATAGTGTAGGGACAGCCCACCCAGCCTAGAGGACATCAACATATAACATCATCTTCTGATAACTGTCTATTGTTATGACTCTGTCATCAAGAGAAGGTGAAATTATGATCAACACAAATATGTAATACATGTTTGAAAAGTTTTATCTTAAAGTGATTAAAATTTTTAAAAAAGAAAAAAATAAAATAATGTATTTATCTGTCATGTATTCATTCAACAAGGCATCTATTCAGCAAATATTTCTTGAGGGCCTGTTTACATCAATTATTTTGTATTTGGGAAGCCTTCAGTGCCATGCCTAATGTAATCCAATGATGCTACAACTGAAAATAAGGGAAAAACAGAAGGCCCTAGTTACATGACAAAGATAAAATATCAGGGATACACTGGTTTTTGATTGTTCTGAGAAAGAAAGAAGAAAAACACAGCACCATTAATTCAATAAATAATTCTTGCTGGGCATGAAGCCCCAGGGCACTTTGCCAGACTCTGGGTACACAGAAGATTCGGATTCTGTCCAAATCTTCAAAGTCCTCATAGTCTAGTGGAAAGACAGTTATACAGAAATATAATTTCCAAAACTGTGTGATGAGGGCCCTGACAAGATTAAGAATAAGGGCTCTGAAAATGTAAAGCTCAGGCAGAGGTGTTGTTGGGCAGAGTTAGGAAAGGTCCTCTCAGAGTAAATGATTATGAAGTAGATACTATTACCACCCTCAATTTACAGACAAGGAGACGGAAGGTCAGAGAGATTATGTAACTTGCTCAAGATCACTCAGCAAGCCAGAGGTGGGATCAATTTTCAGCCTTACGTCTGTCTGACCCCAGTGCCCCATGTGGTTTTCCTTATTCTGAGTTCACTGTTATGACAAGGTCATCTGTTTTAATTCCCAGTCACCAGCTACAATTCCTGGGGCTCTGCTTGTTGAGAAATACTTTTTTTTTTTTAATCTACTAATCAGAGTATCAGGACCAGCTACATCATTTGCAGGGTTCAGTACAAAATGAAAATGTGAGTCCCCTTGTTAAAAAAAAATCAAGAATTTCAAGACAGCAACAGGAGAGCAATAAATAAGCTCAGGCCCCATGTGACTGCACAGTCCACATACCCATGAAACCAGTCCTGTACAGTATAGTAGTTGATCAGCAAGCAACTTCCAGGGAAATACTGCTGAAAATCTTTCTAGTATCTCCTGGTTCCTTATCTCAGAGGAACCCTGGAGTGAGAGCTCTGTCCAGCTGTGAGTGCAGGACTCTGATTTAGGCTTCTCATCTACCCTTTCCCAGTTCACAGCTGTATCTGGAGATTGGACTCAGATGGCAAGAACAGAAAAAGCAGCTCTAATTTCCTAGTACTTAAAACTAGTTAGGGCATACACATTCTTAGGAAGAGGGCTCTAATGTTGCTGTCACTTTCTAAAGGCCCTACTCCTGATTCTCAGTAGATTAATCTTCCCATAATAAATTGTGACCTCCTTGAGTTCATGTGGCTGGGCTGTAATTTTCCATCATCCATAAGTTTGGGTAGATAGGGTCATTTTTACACAATACCAAAATTACACAATTCCCCATAAAAAGCAGAATGAAATCAGTGTGTCCAAGCCAGCACCTTTACACTGGGCAGAACAGTAGAACTCTTTGCAGGAGTATATCAAGCAGTTTTACTTTGAAAATGTGGTTCATAACCTTGTAAAGGACTGCAACAGCATCCACAGCTCCTTTATATTATATCTTATATAATCTCTGTTCTTCAATTTCCTCACCTTGTAAAATAAGTACAATACAAACACCTACTTCCTAAGGTTGTTCTGCAGATTAAATGAGTAAGCGTATGTCTGAACCTTAAAACAATACCGAACACGTGTAAGCATGCCATGAGTTTTATCTGTTATAGCCACATGCCACGTAATGCAAAAAGGCAAGTTTCAGTCAATAATATTAATGCCAGGCATATTCTGTGCATGAATATTTTAAATGAATTAAGATGCAAGTAACACCTAGGAGAAGATTGCTCTTCTTGGAAGCGTTCACATAACTACTTCAAGTATAAATTTGTTAAATTCCTAGAGTTTGCACCTTGGAAGCTTAACCTGTTTTTTTTTTTTTTTCTTTACATTCTTTTTTGCAGTGGCTTCTAGTGTCGGCAAAAATGTTTCTCAACAACCTGTGGAAATGTGTTCACATTATAAAAGTAAGTATGGCAAGGAATTTTCCTTTCCATTTTTGAAATGGCCAGTTTGATTTTTAAAGTATTGCTGCTGGGTAAAGATAGTAAAGTGCCCTGAAGGCACAAGTAAGTTACATGAGGAAGTGGTCCGAATGCCCATGGCCCCCACTCCTTCCACCTTACCTTCTCTTTCCCAGCCCATAGCTATGGCATCTTGGGGAGTTCCTTACAAACAGTTGACTGAGGAAGAGGAAACTCGAGCCTGGTTTACAGATGGTTCTGCGTGATATGCAGGCACTACCCCAAAGTGGAGAGCTGCAGCACTGCAGCCCCTTTCTGGGATGTCCCTGAAGGACAGTGGTGAAGGGAAATCCTCCCAGTGGGCAGAAATTCGAGCAGTGCACTTGGTTGTTCACTTTGCTTGGAAGGAGAACTGGCCAGAGGTGCATTTGTATACTGATTCATGGGCTGTTGCTAATGGTTTGGCTGGATGGTCATGGACTTGGAAGGAATATGATTGGAAGATTGGTGACAAAGAAGTCTTGGGAAGGGGTATGTGGATAGACTTTTCTGAGTGGGAAAAAAACATGAAAGTATTTGTGTCCCATGTGAATGCTCACCAGAAGATGACTTCAGCAGAAGATATTAATAACCAAGTGGACAAAATGACCCATTTGATGGATACCAATCAGCCTCTTTCCCCAGCAACTCCTGTCATTGCCCAATGGCCTCACGAATAAAGTGGTCATGGTGGTAAGGTATGGAGGTTATGCATGGGCTCAGCAACATGGACTTCCACTCACCAAGGCTGACCTGGCCATAGCCACTGCTGAGTGCCCAACCTGCCAGCAGCAGAGACCCTCACTCAGTCCCCAGTATGGCACCATTCCCTGAGGTGATCAGCCTGCCATGTTGTGGCAGGTTGATTACATTGCACCACTTCCATAATGGAAGGGGAAGTAATTTGTTCTTACTAGAATAGACACAAACTCCGGATATGGGTTTGCCTTCCCTGCATGACATGCTTCTGCCAAAATTACCATCCATGGACTTACAGAATGCCTTATCCACCGTCATGGTATTCCACACAGCATTGCTTCTGACCAGGGAACCCACTTCACAGCAAATGAAATGAGGGAATGGGTACATGCTCATGGAATTCTCTGGTCTTACTATGTTCCCTATCATCCAGAGACAGCTGGGTTGATAGAACAGTGGAAAGGCCTGTTGAAGACTCAATTATGGTGCAGGGCTGGGGCAGTGTTCTTCAGGAGGCTGTGTATGCTCTGAATCAGCATCCATTCTATGGTGCTCTTTCTCCCACAGCCAGGATTCATGGGTCCAGAAATCAGGGGGTGGAAACAGGAATGGCACCACTCACTATCACTCCTAGTGATCCACTAGGTACATTTGCTTCCTGTCCCTGCAGGCTTAAGCTCTGCTGGTCTACAACTTTTTGTTTCGAAAGGAGGATTGCTTCCCCCAGGAAACACAACAATAATCCCATTGAACTGGAAGTTAAGACTGCCACCTGGCCAGTTTGAGCTTCTTATGCCTCTGAATCAACAGGCAAGAAAGGGGATTACTGTACTGTCTGGGGTGACTGATCCTGACTATGAAGGGTAAATAGCACTGCAGATACACAGTGGAAGTAAACAAGTGTTTTCCTGGAATACAGGAGATCCTCTAGGGCATCTCTTGGTACTACCATGCCCTGTGATTAAAGTCAGTGGAAAACTGCAACAACCCAATCCAGGCAGGAATACCAATGGCCTGGAAACTTCAGGAGTGAAGGTTTGGGTTACCCCACCAGGTAAAGAACCACGGCCAGCTGAAGTGCTTGCTGAGGGTAAAGGGAACATGAAATGGGCAGTGGAAGAAGGTAGTGATAAATATGAGCTATGGCCATGTGACCAATTACAGAAATGAGGACTATGATGGCATGAACATTTCCTCCTTGCTTTGTTATGAATATGTTTGTATTTTTCTGTAAAGCAAATATCTTTGCTTTCTTCTCTGTCCTATCCTCTTATCATATGGCATCAGCTGTATTGTTCATTTCGCTGTATTTAAGCTAAAGGAAATCAATTTTAAGAGTTACTGTCACCCACAGACTTATACCCTATTCTGGAGAGATTTAGTGCATTTCCAGTTGTACGCTGCACAGCAGAGGATTGTTAGGTGAAATATATGTCTGTTATTGTCCTCTACTTAGAGATAAAGTATGGTTTTAGGTGATGTGTATAACTGCCAAGTTGACAAGAGGTGGACTGTGATGGTTAGGGTAATGTGTCACCTTGGCCAGGTGAGGGTACCCAGCTGTCTGGTCAAGGGAGCACTGGCCTAACTGTTGCTGCAAAGACATTTGTGGCTGGTTAATAAACCAACAGGCTGATTTATTAAATCATCAGTCAATTGGCTGCAGCTATGACTGATGACATCAATGAAGGGCATGTCTTCCACAGTGAGAGAATGCGGTTGGCTGGATTTAATCCAATCAATTAGTTGAAGACTTTGAATCAAGACAGACAGAGGACCTTCACTTCTTCTCCAGCTGAGCAGTGAAATGTTTCCTGAGGAGTTTGTTGAAGTTGCCAGTTCGTTTCCTGTGGAGTTTATTGAACACGATTGTCGAAGTCGCCAGTTCGTTTCCTGAGGAATTCATCAAACATCTTCCTTGGAGTTGCCAGTTTGCTGCCTGCCCTATGGAACTTGGACTCATGTATACCTACAGTTGTGTGAGACACTTTTATAAATCTTATATTCATAGATATCTCCCATTGATTCTGTTTCCCTAGAGAACTAATACACTGACAGAAATAAGAAGGCACTATGGTACTACACAAAAAGCAAATAAATGTAAAAGTAGGTACTAACAGGGGTGAGGAACAAAAAAAGGTATGAGACTTGCAAAGTCTGAATAGCAAAATGGCAGAAGAACGTCCCCTATTATCATGAGTGACTTTAAATATAAACTGATTAAACTCTCCTGTCTAAAGACAGAAATTGGCAGAATGAATAAAAAAGGTTGTCTTCATGAGACTCACCTTAATTGCAAAGATAAAAGTAGGCTGAAGGTGAAAGGGTGGAAAAAATATACCATGCAAGCAGTAAAAAAAAGAGAGCTGGGGTGGCTATGCAGTATCAGAAAACATAGACCTTATGACAAAAATAGTTACAGGGGACAAAGATAGTCATTATATACTGATGAAGGGGACAATACAACAGGAAGAACTAACATTATAAATATAGATGCACCTAACAGTAGAGCCTCAAAATATATGAAGCAAATACTTACAGATTTGAAGAGAAAACCTGATGGTTCTACATTAACAGTAGGAAGCTTTAAAGCACCACTGTCAATAATGGATAGAACGACTAGTGAGAAGATCAATAAGGAAGGACAGGACTTGAATGATACACTAAACCAACTAGACATAACAGGCATATATAGAACACTACACCCAGCAAAAACAGAGTACACATTCTTCTCAAGAGTACATGGATCATTCTCCGGGATAGACCATATACTGGGTCACAAAACAAGTCTCAGTAAATGCAAAAATACTGCAATCATACACTGTATATTCTCTGACCACAATGTGAAGTTAGAAAACAATAACAGGGAGAAATGGAAAATGCGCAAATATGAGGAAATTAAACATATTTTTAAGCAACCAATGGGTTAAAGAGGAAATCAGAAGTAAAATTAGGAAAGATCTTGAGGCAAATGAAATGCAAATACAACATATCAAAACTTATGGAACAAAGCAAAGGCAGGACTGAGAAGGAAATTTATAGCTCTAAATGCTCACATTATAAAAGAAGAATGGCTTGAAATCAGAAGCCTAACCTCAAAACTGGAAAAAGCAGAAAAAGAAGAGCAAACTGAACACAGAGCAAGCAGAAGGTATGAAATAACAAAGATTGGATCAGAGATAAATGGAGCAAAACAATACAACAGTAGAGAATCAACAAAACCAAAAGTTGGTTCTTTGAAAGCATCAACAAAATCAACCAACTTTTAGCTAGACTGACAAAGAAAAAAACAGGATACAAATAATGAAAATCAGAAATGAAAAGGGTGCCATTAATACTGAAACCACTGAAATAAAAAGGACTCTAAGTGGATACTATGAACAACTGCATGCCAATAAATTCAATAACCAAATGAAATGGACAAATCGAGAAACACATGAACTACCTACATTCACTCAAGAAGAAGTAGAAGATCTAAACAATTCAATTACTAGTAAAGAGATCAAAATAGTAATCAAAAAGAAAGCCCACAAACAGATTGTTTCACAGGGAATTCTGCCAGACATTCCAAGAAGACTTAACTCCAATTCTGCTCAAACTCTTGAAACAATTGCAGAGAAACACTCCCTAACTCATTCAATGAGGCCAATGTCACTCTCATAACAAGACAGATAGAACTACCACAAGAAAACTACAGGCCAACATCTCTTTTGAATATAGATGCAAGAATCCTCAACAAAATACAAGCAAAACAAATCCAACAGCATAGTAAAAAAATTAGACAGCATGAGCAAGTGGGATTTATCCCTGGTATGCATGGTTGGTTCACTGTAAGAAAATCAATTAATGCAATACACCACATTAACAGCATGAAGGAAAAAAGCACACGATCATCTCAATCAATGCAGAAAAGTCATTTGACAAAACACAGTACTCCTTCTTCACAAAAACACTTAAAAGGCTAGGAATAGAAGGAAATAACCTCAACATGATAAAGGGCATATATGAAAGGCCCACAGCTAACATGCTACTTAGTGGTGAAAGACTGAAAACGTTCCCTCTAAGATCATGAACAAGAAAAGGATGCCCACTGTCACTACTGTTATTCAACATTTCACTGGAAGTTCTTGCCAGAGCAATTAGGCAAGAAGAAGAAATAAAAGGCATCTAAATTTGAAAGGAAGAAGTAAAACTTTCCCTACTTGCAGATGATTTGATCCTATAAACAGAAAATCCTGAAAAACCCACAACAATGGTCCTAGAGCTAATAAATAAATTCAGCAAAATAGCGGGGTACCAGATCAACATGCAAAAAACAGCAGTGTTTCTATACACAATAAATGAATTAATCAGAACAAAACATCAAGAAAAAAATTCCCTTTACAATAGCAACTAAAAGAATCAAATATCTAGGAATGAATATAACCAAGGATGTAAAGGACTCATACAGAGAAAACTACAAAACATTACTAAAAGAAATTAAAGAAGACCCAAATTAATAGAAGGTTCTTCTGTGTTCATGGATTGGAAGACTAAATAGTAAGATGTCAGTACTACCCAAAGCAAAATATAGATTAAATGCCATCCCAATGAAAATTCCAGCCCGGCGCGCTGGGCTCTCTCTCCGCCCGCCTGCCTGGCGCCACGCCCTCCGCAGGCAAGGGCCAGTCACCCGCCGGCCGGCGTTCCCTAGCCCCTCGCCGCCACGCCTCTGCCCCGCCGTGGGACCGGTAATGGTTAAGAAGCACTTTCTCCGCTGTGATTTCTGCTTAGTCATTGCCTACAGGAAACAGCTTCCTGAACTGGGAGCCAGCTCTCCTGCGGCGGCCGCAAGAGCAGGAGCCACGGTCACCAGCGCCTCCTTCCTGGGCCACCGCTCCTTCGCTGTAGCCCGGCCTCTCTTGGATCCGACAGCAGGCCGTCCAGCCGCGCCGGACGGCAACAGTGCGCTGGGCCCTCCGGCCTCGGGCATCGCATCCTGCGGGGCGACCGCTTTCCCCGCCCGTCCGCGGTACTGTAGCTGCTTCGCCGGCTGGGGCGGCCACTGCCATGGGCACCGACAACCGCGCGGCCGGGGCGCTGCCGGCGCGGGCCAGCACCTTGCACCTGCAGACGGGGAACCTGCTGAACTGGGGCCGCCTGCGGAAGTGCCCGTCCATGCACAGCGAGGAGCTTCGACATTGCATCCAGAAGACTTTGAATGAGTGGAGTTCCCAAATTAGCCCAGATTTGGTCAGGGAGTTTCCAGATGTCTTGGAATGTACAGCATCTCATGCAGTGGAAAAGGTAAATCCTGATGAGAGAGAAGAAATAAAAGTTTCTGCAAAACTGTTCATGGTAGGATCAAACTCTTCATCATCAACTAGAAATGCGGTTGACGTGGCCTGTTCAGTCCTTGGAGTTGCACAGCTAGATTCTGTGACCATTGCTTCACCTCCTATTGAAGATGGAAAGTTAATCTTTCCTTGGAACATTTGCAGCCTTACTGGGAGGAATTGGAAAACTTAGTTCAGAACAAAAAGATTGTTGCTTTTGTTTTCTCTGATCTAGATAAAACAGTTGGAGTATCTGTATCAGTGGGCACAGGTAAAACCAAATAGTAACCAAGCTAATCTTGCCTCTTGCTGTGTGATGCCACCTGATTTGACTGCATTTGCTAAACAATTTGACATACAGCTCTTCACTCATAATGATCCAAAAGAACTGCTTTCTGAAGCAAGTTTTCAAGAAGCTCTTCAGGAAATCATCCCTGACATTCCAGCACATGAGTGGGTACCACTGTAGCTTCTGTGATATTCAGTGATTGTTAAAAGTAGAGGAATTATCAGATCAAAAGGCTACATTATACAAGCTAAAAGAAGGGGTTCTTAACTAGGATCCATGATCATAATCTACTGACTTTCTATTTTCCTTGCATATAAGATAAAATTGAGATGTGTAAAAATCTAGTTACTGCCTGTAAATGATGTCATTGAGGCAGATATCCTTTTAGTCATATTTGACAATATTTGTCTGTCAAGTGTCAGTTCCTTTTCTTGCCTCCATACCAGTTCACTCATATGAGCCACTATATTGTTTGCATTAAACTACTGTTTTCTAATTGAAACTGTCTATAAAGAAAATACTTGCAATATATTTTTTCCTTTATTTTTATGACTTAATAGAAATCAAGAAAAATGTTCGTAGATATATTTTGGCCTAGGCATCAGGGTAATGTGTATACTTATTTTTTATTTCAAAAAATAATTCATTAATGCTTCTTACTTTCTAACATAAGTAAGCAATTTAATAACAATTATTAAAACAAATACTGGAAGATATTTTTCTGTCATTGATAATTATATTTCAGAGTAACTGGAGTAGGCAGGATTTACTAGTAGTGTAAATAAAACTCATTTCTTCAATACATGAATGGAAATTTAAATTTTTATATGTCTTTGCTTATAGTTTAGCTATGATGACTTAACCTGGTATTCTTGAGCTGATTTTCTTTTGCTATTGTACATAAAGATAAACCAAAGGAGACTGGAAGCATTTGAAATTATTATTTGGGGGGTTTTATAAAAGCAGCTACTATCAACTTCAGATTCTTTTTTCATTCTTAATCCATCCTTAATATTTTACTACTCATTCAAAATATATTCTTGAATATTCAAGAAGTATTGAGGCTTACTATTGCTGTGCACTGTGGGCTCTGGAGACAGGATGGGGCATGGTGGTTAGAGAGCCAGGGTTTGAAAATCAGTTGAGTAAAATACGTGATATTTGTTCCCTACTAATAAGTAAGAGGGACTAAAAGCCATAAAAGGCATGAAAAAAGATTTTATTTGAGGGCCAAAGATGTCTATTTAGACAATTTTGAGATAGGGTCTTCTTAACTATATATTTAAAAGCAAAACAATATAATCAGAATTTTAGAGATAGAAGAGACTATAGTTCATTTAATACTATTCTTCAGTTTAAGAACAAGAACATAGCAAATAAATAAGCTGCTACCTTTGTTATGTATGATGGGTCTCCTTAATACTACAAATTCATTTCTGTAACCCAAACAGTTTGAAAAATTCTTTAAAATACTCTTGTATCTCAATCATTATCTTTAAATCATGGGCATATATCAAACTAATTTTGCTCAAGTTGAATGAGACACACGCGTTCAATATTCAAAATAAATACACCAGACTCTTTTCTTTACTAAGGTTTTTTGTTTACTGGTTGAATAATTTGAGCATTAGAATTATAATGTGAAATCAGCTGACTTAACCTACAAAAACTTGTGTAGGCAGTGAGTGTCCTAAATAGCCTGTATATTAATTGTATATAATGTTATTAACTATATATAGTTAATTTTTTATTTGAAAATGCACCTTTTTTCATATAGCATGGGTTTTAAACAAATGCTCATTTTATTTTAAGCCTATACAGTGAAGTGATTGAGATATTTTAAGACAAAACTTTAAATATCACATTTATTATTTTTTAAAACCTTGTACTTACAGAAATGGATTGTTTGAAGGTTTATTTTGAAAATGGAAAAACCTTATACTGTTAATGTAGTCAAAATTAAGCAGAAGCACTTTTATGTTCTTTTTCCCCTACTATTGATAAAAAAAGAGCAATATTATAGATTCATTTTGTGAAAGAGATCATGTATGGAATTTTTCCATGATTTTTTTTGGTATCACCTCTGGACTCTGAATTTCTATTACTGAATAAGTTTATTAATTTTTTAAGCGTTTATAATTTTGCAGACTGTTGTTCAGATGATCATTTTTCATGAGCCATCAGAATAGTGGTTAATTTTCAAATATTTAATTTAAGGACTTAATGTTTTAAAAACCATAAAATAAAGAACAGTAATATTACCAAATGATTGCTTAAAACTGAAAGCTAAGTTATCAGTAGTATATGACACTTTTGTGTTCAAATGGAAAGATGTGTATCCATGACCCAAGGTAGAAATAATTTATACAACTGGGGCTTTTTTTTCCAGGCAACATGAAAAGAAGTTGCAGCTTGTTATTACATTTTCAAAATACACTGGCGCCTTACTTTTTTTTAATATTCATTTTATTGAGATATATTCACATAGCATGCAGTCATACAAAACAAATTGTACATTTGATTGTTCACAGTACCATTACATAGTTGTGCATTCATCACTAAAATCAATCCCTCACATCTTCATTACCACACACACAAAAATAACAAAAATAATAATTAAAGTGAAAAGGAGCAATTAAAGTAAAAAAGAACACTGGGTGCCTTTGTTTGTTTGCTTGTTTCCTTCCCCCATTTTTCTACTCATCCATCCATAAACTAGACAAATGGGAGTGTGGTCCATATGGCTTTCCCAATCACATTGTCACCCCTCATAAGCTACATTTTTATACAATTGTCTTCAAGATTCATGAGTTCTGGGTTGTAGTTTGATCATTTCAGGTATTTACTGCTAGCTACTCCAATTCACTAGAACCTAACAAGGGTTGTCTATATTGTGCATAAGAGTGCCCACCAGAGTGACCTCTCGGCTCCTTTTGGAATCTCTCTGCCACTGAAGCTTATTTCATTTCCTTTCACGTCCCCTTTTTGGTCAAGAAGATGTTGTCCATCCCACGATGCCAGGTCTAGATTTCTCCCTGGGAGGCATATTCCACATTGCCAGGGAGATTCACTCCTCTGGGTGTCAGATCCCACATGGGGGGAGAGCAGTGATTTCGCCTGACACTGAAGCCTTACTTTAACATATATATTGGAATGTATTTGGGATTTGTTCTATGAGTCTGTCATGGATTCTCATCCAAGAAACTGTAGTCACAGAAAAGCCAAGGTGTCTTATAAAAATACTTGCATACAATAAACTCTAAAGACCAATTGTGCCAGTACACCAATAGAGTATCCGTTTAGGGATGGCCAGTACTAGAACTTGAATCACAGGTAATAGCTAATAGTTCTTAAGTTCTCAAAAAAAGGGAAAATAAAATGTTACTGTGACTATTTTGCCTGAATGGTTCGGACTTTTTCCAATTTCACAGCCAAGTAGTAACTGAAATAAATCGTGATTTTCAGATCTAAGGCTCTTTTAATTGTGTCTTTTTAAAACAGATTTTCTTTGTAACTTTTCCACCTAGTATTTTCCATATTTAGGGATGTAAGCAATTGACGTATGTATTGTATATCAGCTGACAATTCATCTTTCTGCCAGATGTTCATTTAGAAAAATGTGAAGCTGTTTTAATGAGAATTTAAACCATTTGGGTCATTTGTGTTTTTATACTGAAATACACCAATTTATGAATCTGAACCTATTTTTTTCATAGTTAACTTCCTAACCTACCAGAACTTGTACCTTTCATTCCCATAAAGTTGGTGATGGGATATGTCAATTTTGATTTTGAAAAATATGTAACATGGCTTTCATTAATATTTTTGTAATTTCCAGAATTAGAAGTACACTCAGAAAGGTAATTAGATAATTCTACTTTTTCTTATGTGTCTCTGGTAATGTACTATAAAATAAAAGCAAAATATAAAACAGTATTAATAAAATATTTATAGTAGTTTTTATTTTACCTATATTATGAGTTTAATTAAAATAAAATGAGTTATATATTTTTTGAGTTGTTTCAATAGTTGCAAGCATTCTGTAGTACAATACTGATTTTGCACTATTAGAGCTCAAATTGGTTATGATTTGAAAATAAATTGTGGGTAATTTTTTAAAATCCAAAAAAAAAAAAAATTCCAATGATCTTCTTTTCAGAAATGGAAAGCCAATCACGAAATTTTTATGGAAGGGTAAGGGGTCCTGAATAGCTAAAGCCACCTTGAAAAAAGAAGAATGAAGTTGGAGGACTCACACTTCCCGATCATAAAACGTATTACAAAGCCACAGTAATCAAAACAGCATTGTATTGGTACAAGAACAGACATATCATCCAAAGGAACTGTTGGCTTCACATTTACGGCCAACTAATTTTTGATAAGGTGGCAAAGACTATTAAATAGGGAAAGAATAGTGTCTTCAAGAAATGGTGCTGGGAATACTGGATCTCCATTTGTAAAAAAAATAAAATAAAAATAAAAAAGAAAGAGAAACCCTACCTTACACCATATACAAAAATCAACTCTAAATGGATCAAAAATCTATGTATAAGAGCTGGGACAATCAAATCCCTAGAAGAAAATGCAGGGTAGCATCTTCAGAACCCTGTGTTGGGCAATGGTTTCTTAGACTTTACACCCAAAGCACAAACCAAAAAGAAAGAAAAGAAAAAAAAACACTTTTATTCCTCAAAGGACTTTATCATGAAAGTACAAAGACAACTTACATAATGGGAGAAAATATTTGGAAATTAGATGTCCAATAAAGGATTAATATCCAGTATATATGAAGAAATCCTTCAATTTAACTACCAAAAACAACCAACCAAATTTAAATGAGCAAAAGACATGAAGAGACTTCTCTACAAAGAAGTTATACAAATGGCCAGAAAGCACAGGAGAAGATGTTCAACATTATTAGCCATTAGGGAAATGCAAATCAAACCCACAATGAGATCCCATTCCCACCCAGTATAACGGCTATTATTAAAAAAAAATGGAAAATAACAAATGTTGGAGAGGATGCAGAGAAATAGTAAGACTTATTCATAGCTGATGCTAATATAAAATGGTGCAGCCGCTCTGGAAGACAGTTTGGCATTTCCTCAGAAAGCTAAATACAGAACTACCATATGGCCCTGCAATCACACTTCTAAGTGTATGCCCAAAGAACTGAAAGCTGGGACTTGAACAAGTATTTGCACACCAATGTTCATAGCAGCGTTATTCAGAATTTTCAAAAGATGGAAACAACCCAATTGTCCATCAACCAATGAATAGCTAAATAAAATTTGGTATACACACACACACATACACATACACACACACAAATGGAATATTTTTCAGCTGTAAAAAGGAATGAAGTCCTGAGACATGCAACAACATGGATGAACCTTGAAGATACCATGCTGAGTGAAATGAGCCAGGCACAAAAGGACAAATATTTGTATGATATCAGAGATTTCAAACACTTAGAATAAGCAGAGTCAGAATCTAGAACATAAGGTTACCAAAAGATGGGGTGGGGATAGGGAAGGAGAAGTTAAGGCTTAAAATGTACAGAGGTCCTATTTGGAATGATGGAAATGTTTTAGTAATGGGTGGTGGTGATGGTAGAACAACATTGTGAATACAATATAACAGCACTGAAATACGTATCTGAATCTGATTAA
Source organism: Choloepus didactylus (assembly GCF_015220235.1). NCBI lineage: Eukaryota > Metazoa > Chordata > Mammalia > Pilosa > Megalonychidae > Choloepus > Choloepus didactylus. Next base: position 3,190,268 of record NW_023637624.1, on the reverse strand, counting down.
AAGGGGAAATATTTGATTGTGTATATGGTAACAGAATAAAAATTTAAAAATAAATCTGTTGAACTAACTACACAAACAGTGAACCCTAAGTTAAACAATAGGTTTTAATAGTATAATTATAAAAATGTGCTATCACCATTTTCAAAAAATGTTTTACATTAATGGCAGGCATTGATGGGTGGTATATGGGAATCCTGTATTTTATTCATGATTGCTCTGAAAACCCACAACTTCTGTAATAAAGGAAAAAGAAAACGCATTGGCAATATTTACAGTTCTAGGATACAAGAGATCCCCCATAACCCCACAATTCAAGTGGATGAGGACACATCAACCAATATCATCTCATCTGCATTGTGTCAGTGATTCTGCAGGAAGTACAAGAAGAAGCAAAAGCAAACTCGGACTAACTTGATAATAGGAGAACCACAAACTAGCCAATAGTTACTCACTGGAAAGAGCAGCTGAACCTGGAAGGTTTTGTCTTTTCCAATTCCAGGCAAGGGCAAGAGGCACACTTCAAGGAGTACTGAAGTTGCTGCAGCAACAGAAGCCCTGTGAACTCTCAAAACTGACACTCCAGAGCTACTCTCTAGGACAGGGTCCTATAATTGGGAGAAACTCCTGGGGGTGGAATCACAATTCAGTAAGTAATGGACAAGAGAGTGGAAGGAAAGGACAAGGCTCAAAACCGTTCTGTCCACATATGTCCACACATGTGGCTCTCAAACACTTTGAAATGCAGCTGGTCAGAATCAAGTGTAAAATACACACCAGATTTCAAAGACTCGGTAGGAAAAATGTAAAATATCTCGTTAATGATTTTTATAGTTTTACATTTTGAAATTTTACTGTTTTGAATAGATGGAGTTAAATAAAATATATTATAAATTTCACAAGTTTCTTTTTACTTTTTTAATTTGGCTACTAGAAAATAGCAAATTACATGTGTGGCTACCATTATATTTATATTGCACAGCACTCTATTAGTGAAGTTTGAAATGTCTATTAGACATCTCAAGTGGAGAAATAGATAGACTGGAGTGCAAGGGAATGGGTGGGAGTGGATATATATATATATGGAATTCATATATATATATATATATATATATATATATATATATATATATATATATTCATCAGTTTAAAATGATATTTAAAGACATTAGACTACGAAGCAAATTCCTAGTCTAAGAATTCCTTCCCTTGGAAGTGAATATATATAGAAAAACAAAACAAAATCACATAAAACAAAACCAACCAAATACTGAGGCCTTGGAAATGCCAACACTTAGAGGTGTGGAAGGTGAAGAAGGTCTAGGAGAATGCTGAGTGAACTCAGAGAGTTCCTCTAAAGACCAAGGAAGAACATGTATTACGGGGACATGTTGATCAACTGTATCAAATGTTACTAGAGGTCAAGCAAGATTTACTCTAAGAAGTTCCTGCAAGATTTTGTGGTATGGAGGTCTGCTGTGGGATGGTATTTGGTACTTTCATAAGGATAGAGTATGGGAATGACCCAAGGTCAAGGGAAGGAAGAAGAGCTTGTGGTCAGCAGGGACAATTTATATTTTGGTGTGGTGGAGCTGAGTTGAGGACACTGAATTAGGATCTACTCCCAGGCAGATCAAATGTCCAGAAGCCCCAGTAATACATTAGCATGGAATAAGGCGGCAGGATGTCTGATTCAGCCCAAAATGTTGGCTCACTGCAGGAAGGAACTGCACCTGTGCCCCGAAGTATTGCTTCCCTCAACATCTGGGATATGAAGTTGCATTGTGTGGTCAAGGCCACCCTCAGAGGCAAGGTGCTTCTTCCCAGATAAATACCTTTGGGTGTCTCTAACTCTGTGGGGCTTAGCTACAAAGTTGATGACACATACAAACCAGCCACTAATCTTTCAGTGCCTGGGGCAAAAGAAGAAATGAAGTCCCCTGGCCCATGTCCTATGGCTATGTCCTACCCCATGAGGCCATCGAACTTAATGCTAAGAATACCTCAGCCTGAACCTCCACACTTTGTCTCCCCCTTGTTCCCACAAACAGCAGTCATTTGGTCACATTGTGGGCCTAAAAGTGTCAATACCACTCGCAGGAAGGCTTAGACCTCCCTTCCTCAGGAAGGACCCTGAGAATACGGCCTCCTCGGAAGCCCCAGATGCAGACTTGGGGAATTAGGGTACCAAAATCACTATCTACAAAAAAGTGGCAAAGTTCTGGGACCTGATGTACACATCCCCTTGTCTCCGTGGTGTCAAATGCAGCATGAGGGCCTAAGCAGGGCCCTCTAAAATGTTGTGCCCAGCATGAGGGCCCTTCTTGACCAGGTGTAATTCTAATACTGGGCACGCAGCAGAAATGCAAAGGAGAAGTGAGGAGAAACATGTGAAAGGAGGGGAAGGAGTCTCTTTTATTGTATTTGTTTATATATATTCTTCACTCTCTTCACTTTAATATTTTCTCTCATGTTTCCGCAACTTACCTTTGTGAAAAAAGCTGCATTGTCTCATCACAGAGAGGTAGCCATATGGTTAAGGTGGAAAGTGTGTAAAATAGAATAATGTATCACCAGTTATTCTAACAACCTTACATGTATCCTGTTCACAGCATGGTTCTCTATGTGTTTACACACACACACAATCATATTCACACCTGCTCCTATTTTAAAAATGTGGCTTATTAACATTTTTTCACTAAATATCTAACAAATTCCCTTTGTCCTAAAACATGAACTTTTCCTCCTCTGGAAACTGAGACCTTCCCCCCTCAGACTCTTGACCCATGATAACCCCCTCCTCCCTTCCTAACCTTGAATCTTCCTCCCAGACCTTCCTACTTCCATCAAGGTAATCCTCATCCCCACACTTGATCATGCCCTGCCTCTCCCTAACCCCAGATATCTCCATTACCCTTCTCTTTCTCCAGCCACCCAGGGTTACGCACTGCCCTCTTTTCTGGTCCAAGTTGTAAATCACCTATGCTAAAGGGGCATGAATTGCCAAAGTGGAAGGTTAGACAGAGGGAATAAAGATTGCTAGGACAGTATTTTACTACCTTTCTCTTCCAAAGAATCAGCTAGCATGCTACTTTCTTTAATCTTCCAAATATGACATAGAATTAACAATTTTTGGACCACAATAAAACAATTATACACTTTCAAAAATGAAACCAACATTTATATTTTATTTATTACAGAATTCATTCTATAAAAGGCAACCTGGAAAAAGGAAATCTCAGCTCAGTGGCATAGGCAGGCCCATTTGAAGAAGAGGGCCTGGAATCAAGGACCAACAGTAGGTAAGTGCTGGGTGGTGGAGTCAAGGGCAAAGGAGGCTTCAAAAGTGCTCGTGCTGGTGGCTGGCTATAACTCTTAAACCACGCAGGTAACCAAGAGCAGGCGGCCCCTTCAGCACAGTGGGTGGGTGCCAAGTCCTCCTTTGGCTCCTGAATGGTGCTCATCTAGGGTCACAGAACAGGAAGTGTAGGGTAGGACTTGGGCGGACATGCTCCCTACTTCGGCCTACTCTGCTGGAAAAGCAGGGCTCAGGGAATCAAGCTCAGGCAGTAAGGCGCGCCTAAGGCTAGCAGGACTAGGAGTAGAGATGGAATTCAGGCCCAAAAACCCAGGGGAAGGGGAAGGGGAAGACGAAGAGGCGCTCCAGTCAGAAAACCCAGAGGGAGAGGAGGAGCGGCCTTGGCTAGGAGACCCAGGAGAGGAGGAGGACACACTCTCACCACGTTGCCCAAAGAAAGGAAAAAAAAACCTGCCCGGAGGAGAGGGTGAGGAAGCACGCATGCGGAGCGCACGACCTGGCTGGGAGGCAAGGCGTGGAGCCTCCGGATCAGGGGAACTTGGGCAGCTCCCGAAGACAAGGCTTCCGGGAGTGGAAGCAGGACTCCGGCCAGTAGGCCCAGGCAGAGAGGGGCGCTTGCGGAGGGCTGATCTTCGCTGCTTGGCACGGCTACGGACAACAGGACCTGGTGTGGTGGCTCGGCTCCTGAGAGCACTGCCTGGCGGGGTGGCGCGGCTGCAGAGAGTAGGGCTTCGCCTGGATGCGCGGCTGCGGACAGCTGGGCCCGGCGGCGTGGCGCGGCTGCGGGGAGAGGGGCCCGGCGGGGTGGCGCGGCTGCGGAGGGTCGGGCCTGGCCTGGATGCACGGCTGCGAAGAGCAGGGCCTGGTGGTGCGGCCTGGCTTTCGAGTGCAGGCGCTTGGCGGGATGTATGACTCCGCGTAGAAGCCTGAGAACTTAACAGAGGACTTAGAGGCTTCTGACTCTGGGCAGGCTCTCCGCGGTACGGGTACTTCTTGCCACAGTTGTTCCCTGGGCTCTTGATCTGGTTCGGATGCCCCCTGATCTGGCCAGTGCCCCTTGTGGGTTTCCCCATGGTGGCTTTTCTGCCCTCGCGCATAGTATCCTGGCTGGTCTCGGCCACTGCACATCTAAGGTCTGCAGAACTCTGGCTGCCTAGGAGGTCGGAACGCCTTTTCGTCTGCACACAGCCCTTGGAAGGCATCCCGGGGTTCTCAAGTATGATAGAATCCGCAGCAGCAGTGGAGGAACCTTCTGTGCTGTTGTGGAGAGGGCCAGATGGAGACCCGTCGCTTGATTCTGCGGGAACCTGGGCAACAAGATCTGAGCTGCTGGTCTCCACAAAGGCAGGGCAGACCTTGTTCTTCGGCCCTCTGGGCATTTTACCCTGGGTGGATTCAAATTTCTCCTTCTTCTGGTCTTTCTCCCGGTATGACTGCGTGGACATGACACCGGGTTCGCAGAGTCGAAGTAGAGGAGCGCAACGGCAAAAACCGCCTCAGTGGAGCCTCGAGAGAGTGGGCAGGCCCTGGTCGAATCTCCACTTCTGATTGGTGAGCTGGCTATCACATGAGCCGTGTCTGTTTGCCAGAGCGGTTCAATCCGGATCTGTCTGGCACCCAACTGGAATGGTGCTGCACCCCCCTGGGCTCTTCCCTAGCCACGCAGTAATGAAAATTTCCCCTTCCTTAAACAGGACTCGTAAGAGTGTGTGTGGAGGCTGGATCAGGGTTGGTGGGAGTGGGGGAGGAAAGAACTGTCTATATAAATAATTTAGATGACCCCAAATCACCTTGTGAGCACCATTCTCATGGTTCAATCTCAAGCAATCCCTTGAAACATACATCATGCTGGCCAATAAGAAATGTCCCCTACCAGGACTTCCCTCCTGGAATCTAGTCAGGACAGTGGACCCATAGATGATTGCATAAGGATAGTCTCGTTACTCCCCCAGACATTTAGATAACCTCACTAGGGTGGGGTAGATGGTAAGGGTAGAGGGCGGCCTGAAGGGGAGAAAAGTAAAGAAGCCGCACTCTAGGCTCGGGGTGGTCAGCATTGTTGTCTCCCGCAGGTTCCGGGCACTAGAGAAGAATTTAGAAGTTTTCCAGAAAGGTACTTGCCCATGTCTGGCCCCCCTGAGGCACAAGCCAGGATTACTAGGAATAAGGATGGTACTGTCCTTAAACATATATCAGCATTTGCATGGGCTGCATAGTAATCCGCTGATGAATATATGTTAATTTGTTTGACTTCATTCTTGGCCACAGTTGTCTAGCTCTTGTTAACATAAATATACAGTGATGCACAGACTTGAAGTTAAATATCCAGACACTCAGATTTAGTCATTATTTTAAAAGGGTTGCATGTTCACTTCCCAAAACAGAAAAGCAAATGTAAGAAATCTAGCACCTAAATTCCTACAGGACCGTAGTCAGATGCTGGAAATGTTTAATTATATGTTGGTAGAATGGCCATCCATATTTCATATTCATTGTTTTGCTTTTTGGAAATGAAATTATTTATCCATACATATTGGTTTGTAACCTGCTTTTTTGGGTCTCAAAAGCACACGTTCCATACCGATAAATAAATTTCCACAAGGCTACTTTGCAACTACAAAATATTCCATATGGAGGAAGGTTACATTTTTGAGCGTTCCTATATTGACTAACATTTACATTACTTCAAACTTTTCGCTCGCTAACTCATCATTGTAAGATACATCTTTTCGCTAAAATTTGTTCATATCCCAAATTATGTCATTGGGATAAATTCCTAGAAGTGGAAATTTTTGGAACAAGGACACATATGTTTATAATTCTTTCTCCCGAAAGTCACTGGTAAAACAATTTTGCCAGCATGGAATGGGATGTTTAGTGAAATGGATGAGCAACTGGAATAAAATGCAATACAAATAAGAATGGAATGGTATTTGGAATGTTGAATAATATGGAATAGAAAACGGATTTGAAATGGCATGGAGAATGAGAAGAAATGGAGACTGGATTGCAGCAAAAACTGGAATAAAATGGGGAACAGCATACGGACTGGAACAGAATATGAAGTGGACAGCTGAATGGGGTAAAATTGAATGAACTCGAATGGGAGAATGGAATGGGAGGAAAATGGAAATAAATATCTAATAACATGGAATAAAAGAAAAAAATGCTGTATGAGAAAATGAATGGAATGGAATATAGAGTGAAATAAAATGTTAAAGAAAATCAAAGGAAATTGAAATTAAAGAGGAAGGAATACAGAATGGAACAGAATAGGCAATGGCATGAAATATATGGACTTTTTCATGAAAATAGATTTTTAAAATACCAGAATGGAATAGAAAAGAACTGAATGATATCTGAAATGTAATATAGCATACAAGGCTGTGAAGAATGGAATTGAAATTGAATAAAAATGGAATATGGAAAATTAAATACTGATGAAACAGAGGATGGGCTTCAATGAATAAATGGACAGAATGTATTCCAGTCATCTACCACTCTACTATTACAGTGTTGTGGAACACCGACCATTTTATTATAGTAACAGATTCTGTGGGTGCGGGTGACTGAGCTTGTACCTCGATTTACCAGGCCTGGGCCAGGGGACCTGATATCACCCCCTGGGGAGGGTAGTGGGTACGGGCGTTTAGTGCCCTCTGCAGCCCCCCCGAGCCTAGGAAGCGAGGTCAAGGCAGCTCCCTTTTCCTCACCCAAAATGCCACTGGCAGGGGAGGCTTGCCGGAGGGAAACGCCTTTCTCCCAACCGCCCTTTCCCCACTTCCTTATCTTGCCCGCACACTCCCCTGTGCCAAGGCAACTCCTGCCACCGCCAGCGCGCATGCACCGTGGCCAGAACAACTCCCGCCCGCTGCAACGGCTCCTGCGTCCTCTCAGAACCAATCCTAGCCCCTCTCCCTTCAGTATTGCCATTTAAGGCTACTTCACCTCCTTTCCAGCCCTGCCCTTCTTACCAGCCTATATAACCTGTGATCACCCCTGAATAAACTCTCCTTTGGCGCATACTCCTACTGGATGAAGAGTGTCTTGTCCTTATCGCCGCCCTCCACACCTTGTACGCCTCCCGCCGAGGACCTGGCCAAGTCCTCCGCCTCGCCCTCGCCTCCGGGAAAGAGCCCCCGCCGCCGGTACCCTTTAAGCAGCCCCGAGAGCTGAGGGCTCAGCTACCGGCCGCCACTCCCCCCAGAAGCAGTAACCCCGACCGCATGTGGGCCTATAGTTCAGACAACACCAAGCAGGAATGGCTTGTCTCTGCTCCACTATAAGTGGGGTCTCAGCTGGGAAAACTTGAATGGCTGTGAGGTTATTAGGGAAGTACAGTGATCAGTGATGACTCCTAGATTTTGGTCACAGTATCTTGGTGGATGGTGGAACCAGTTTCTGTAATAGGAAGACTTGCTAAGTTGAGAACAGCTTAGGAAGACAACAGGAATCTGGGATTCTATTCCAATCATGTTAGCTGCCACACAAGGTATAGTTTTCCTAGTCATTTAGTGATATAACCCCCAAATTATAGATGTTTTTAAAATTATTCTTGGGGGTCATTTCAGTTTACTCTCTGAGATCATTCCTTTCATCCTTTCAGAAATCACTCTGGGCTTTAGTGTCAATCCCTGACTTAGTGATAACTAAAATGTCCCCATTTGTCTTTGCCTTTTTAATATATTCTTTCATTATTGATTTGCTATCCTCTAACATCACAAACTTTCTTCTAAGGAAGTCCCTTTCTTTAACTTCAAAGGTGTGTCTTCAATACTCCCTCTCTCCTTTCTCTTCTACCCAATTTAGACTGTATATATGTATGTATGTGTTTATAGAAAAAAGATTCTGGAAAGGCAATTTTTGTTTTCCTACTTTCAGTGAACACACATTGCTCTCATATTCAGAGAAAAAGCTATTTAAATTTTTAGAAGCAATTATTTAAATGTTTAATTAGGTTTTAAGTTGTAAGAAACCAAACTGTCTTAAATATTACAGTTTGGGGTTATATATTCATAGCACCTTGGCAGATAGAAATTTGACAATAGATATAAGAAGTCATAAACAAGAAATCCATTTGACACCACAGTTCCTCTTCTGGGCATTAATTTTAAAAATACTCATACTCACAAAGTTATATGTTTGAAGGTGATTTTTGTAGTGTCATTTATTTTTAAATATCCAAATCAAATTTCCAGTAGGAAATAGGTTGCATACAGAATAAACTTGCTCAGATTTTTGAAGACTTTTTAATGCCATGGACAAATGGATATGACATTACAAAAATAAAACACATGATAAACTGTACTGATCTATATTTATATCTATTTATTGATCATCTATCTTTATAGCTACCTTGCTTTCTATAAATATATATTAAAATCTTTATTCACTGCAGACCATTTGTTCTCAACCAGGGGTATTTTGCCCCCAGAGGAAATTTAGCAATGTCTGGAGACACTTTTGCTTTTCACATTTTGGTGAAGGTACTACTGGTATCTATCTAGTGGGTTGAGGCCAGGGATGCTACTAAACCAATTCAATGGACAGGGCAGCCTCCTTCAGCACAGAATTATCCACATCCAAATGTCAATAGTGTCAAGGGTGACAAACCCTGCTGTAGAACACTAGATAATTCAAGAAAGTCTAAAACAAAATTTAAATCACAAGTCATCCTCACAGTGATAACTATTGTCAAAAGTTTGGTGTGTTTATGATTTAAGTTTTGTGTTTTACAATCAGCAAAGGGATATTTTTGAAGTAAACTAATTCATTTAAAAAAACATTCTTCCTCAACAAACTACTACTGCTTTTCAAATATTAAACATACTAGTCTTTGCTTAAGAAATTATGAACCTTAAGAATCATAATTTCAGTGCATTCACATGGAAAAATAGTCCACCAATATCAATGTATCATCTATCTTCTGATTTTAACTTTCTGGTCAAAGGCTTAATTTCAAAGTGTTTGTATACTTGGTTAAATAAGGAACAGTTGTGGCTCATGACACACTATATCTGAGAAATAAAGGGCAGTGTGGTTGACTAAACAAGTCACATTAACCACATTACTCCTCCAGCAACTGGTTTAGGAATGGGCATTTACCAATTGTAGTCAATGAAATATGAATGCATGTCTGCTTGGGGTCTTTGGGGGTAAGTTTCTCCATCCTTAAAAAAATGAAAGAGACAACATACTGTTAACTAAAAATTCCAAAAGTATATGTATATCTACTGATGAAATTAATAAATGAATTTAGCATGATTGCTGGATATAAGGTCAATATTACAAAATTCATTTGGATGCTGTATATTAGAAATAAAAACTTAAAGGAAATTTGAAAAATGCCATTTACTATAAGAGCAGAAAACATCACATACTTAGAAGCAAATCTAATATAAGATTCCCAAACCTCTGCCTAGAAATCTACATAATATTTCTGACAGAAATTAAACAAGACCTAGATATATTAGAGATATACCATGTTAGTGAATGAGAACACAGTATTATGATAATAAATTGAAGACAGAATTCTTATCAAAATGATCTATGGATTCAATGCAATTCCAATAAAAATTCCAGCAAGTTTATTGAAAATGAAAATTATCAAGCAATATATATGGATATCAAAGATCCAAGAACAGCCAAAGCCATCTAGAAGAAGACATTTCAGGACTTTGAAAGTCAGATAACAAGTCCATCTAAAATGCTATAATAAAAGACTGTGGTATGTATAAAAGAATAGAGAAATAAAAGGAATGTTATTTGGCCATAAGAAAGAATGATGTTATGAGACATGCTGCAACATAGAAGAACCTTCAAAGCATGCTTTAAAAATGCTCAAAATGTAAGCAAGGCACATACAAACAAATATTATATGCTATCACTTTTAAGAGATGACTAGAAATAGCAAATTTGCAGAGATAGAAAGTAGATTAGGCATTACTAGGGGATGGGGAAGGGTGAGTGTTTGTAAAAATAAAAGTAAATTTAGAAAAGAGATTGTTGCATTAGGGCCTTGAAATAAATAAAACCAATCTTTCTTTATTCCGGAAACACCTAAATTCCAAATAGTAAAGCCCCTTCATATAAATACTGTCTTTTTTCTTCTGTGGCTTTTCAAAAATAGAGCAAAAACTACCAGGCAGGTAGTAATAATATTAATAATTGCTGTTACCATCATTTAAAATAATTTGATTTTGAAAAGAGGGATATCTTCTCTACTCTTCTTTCAGAAAAGAGAGCTTGATTATAGGAATTTAAAGAGAAGCCATTTTTCTCATCCTTTAAAACATCCTTTATTCTTAGCCCTTACAACCACTGACCCAATTCTATAAGGTGTATAGGGATAACATATGCAATAGTGATTGAAGATTAGCAAACAGAAAGGAAAAACGCTGGCCGACACTAAATTGGAAATAAACAGAAAAAAATATACAAGTAGACTAGTGTAACAAATAGTCCACAAACACACATATATGGTAACCTCATAACAAAGCCGCCACAGCAGTGCTCTGGGAGATATACAGTCTTTCACATAAGTGGAGCTGGATGAATTGGATATATGGCAACATTGAAAAATTAACTTGGGCCCCTAACTTACCCAATACACAAAAATTACTTTGAGAAGATAAAGCATCAAAAAGTAATGTATGAGTATATCTACATGACCTTGAAAGTAGACGAAGATACCTGAAACAGAAAACAGAAACACTAACAATAAAGGAAAAAAATGTAAACTTTGGATTTTATTAAAAGTGGGGACTACTGTTCATCAAATGACACCTTAAGAGAGTGAGAAGATAAACCAAGGAATGGGAGAAAGATATTTGTTATATGTAGATCCAACAAATGCCTAATGTACAGAATATTATACCTCCTAAACTCAAGAAGAAAGACAATGCAATGAAAAATTGGCAAAATATTTGAATAGAAACTTCATAAAATAAGACATCCATTGGACCAATAAACAAATAAAATCTCAATCTCAGTCACCTGAAATATGCAAATTAATATCCCAATATATGCATTTTCTATAACCAAGTAATTTTATCTTTTAGTTTTCTATTCCTGCATAACAAATTACCACAAACTTGGCTTGAAACGGTGCCCATTTGTTAGCTCACAGTTCTGTAGCTCACGGTCCATGCCAGACAAAACTGGTTTCTGTGATCAGTGTCTTATAGAGTTGAATCAGGTATCAGCTAGGCTTGTATTTCTTTTTGAGGCTCTGAGGAGGAATCCATTTACAAAGTCACTCAGGTTATTGGCAGAATTCAGTTCCACTCTCAGCAGCTAGAGACCACATGTAGACTTTGACACATTGACCCCTCCATATTCCCTCTCATTTTTCCAGTTTCCTTCTTAAGGGCTGGCCCACCAAGGATAAACTCCTTATTTGAAGGTCAACTGATTTGGGACTTTAATATAGCTTCAAAAACCCCTTTCCATATAATATATCATAGTCACAGCAGTGATATCTCATCATATCCACAGGCTCTTCTCACTCTAATAGTAAGTGATTTTACAAGGTTGAGGGTGATTAGGGTCATCTTAGAATTCTGCCTACCAGAATCTCCCCTCTGGCCCACAATGGTCCAAGTCTATCTCATATGCAAAAATCACTCATCCTATCTCACAGTCTCTAAAATTCATATGGTTATTAAAGCATCAGCTCAATTCCAAAAGCTCATCTAAACCTGATCAGCTCAGCTCCAAAACCACATCATCTAAGTCACCTAAATCAGACATCGATGAGGTTCCTGGGTATAATCTATATAACAAGATTCCCCTTCCTATGGGTTTCTGGCAACATGTTTGTTCTTCACTTCCTTCTGAGCCCTCACTGTCAGAAACTCCCAAGTCCAGATTTTGACTAAAAGTCTATAAATGGTGATTTTGGCTTTCTCTAGGCAATTTATGATTTCTCTAAAATCATCCTTACTGCTTTGGAGTCACACCAGCTAAGATTTTAAAGGCTAGATTTCTATTAACAGTCTGTTCAAGGCAATCTAGGTTTTTCTACTATGCTCTCAAAATTTTGCTAGTCTCTGCCCACTGCCTTGACCATATATCCTAGTTTTTAACTTATATGTTCTAGTTTCCACACAACTGCAGGCAACACTTTTGATAAGCTTTGTGCCATCATATAACAGTTTCCTCCAGTTCCCAAGAGCACAATCCTCACTTCTTTTTGAGCCCTCACCAGCAATATACTTTAAATGAAGATTTCTACTAACAGTCCAACCAAGCCTCAAAATTCTTCTGCCCTCTGCCCACTACCCATTTCCAAAGCCACTTCCACAGTTTTAGGTATTTGCAATTACAGCATCCCAAACCCAGATAAAGTCCATATCAGTTTTCTATTGCTGTGGAACAAATTACCATGCACTTTGTACTTTCAAACAACACAACTTTATTTTGGTTCAGAAATCTGACTTCTCTGTTCAAGGTGTTGGTCTGGCTGTGTTCTGCTCTGTAGACTCTGGGGAAGAAGCACTTCCAAACTCATCCAGGTTGTTAGCAGAATTTAGTTAGCTGCAGCTGTAAGACTGAGGCCCCCACTCTTAATGGTTGACAGCAGGAACCACCTTCATCTCCTAAAGGGTGCCTACAGTTTCATTCCAGGTCGCCCACTCCTCCTCCCCCAACATGCTTCAAATCTCTGTTTCAGGAAGGACTTAGGCCCTTTTATGGTCTCACCAGATTAAGTCTGGCCCACCCAGAATAATCTTATGTTAAGGTCAACTGATTTGTTTCCTTAATAACATCTACAAAATCCTTTTTGCCATATAATGTAACATGATATTGGGAGTGATATCTCACTGTATGTACAAGTTCCACCCACACTCAATGGGAGAGGATTACACAAAGACAAGGGTAATTTGGGTCCTCATAGAATTCTATGTACCATCCAAGGACATATCTAACATACATATATGAAGTTATTCTCCAAAAGATATGAATAAGGATGTTCACAGCAGCATTACTGGAAAATATTCATAAACTTAAAACAATCTAAATGACTAACAACAGTTGAATGAATGAAGTGTGGTATATTTATGCAATGGAATGTTACACAGCAATGAAACAAGCAAATACCCCAATGTGCAGCAACATGGATGAATCTCAGAATCATAGTTTTGAGAAGAAGAAGCCAGTCATAAAGAAGTACATGATATATAATTCTGTATAAAGTTTACAAACAGGCAAAATGAATTTTAGTGATACAGGGCAGGATAATGTTTAACTTTCAGGGTTAATGACTAGTTAAGGACATGATATAGGTTCTGGAGTACCAGTAATGCTTTATTTCATAGTTTTGGTGGTGGTTACATGCACCTGTTCACTTTACAAAACGTCATCAAGTTGTTGTCCCTAATGATTTGTGCATTATTCTCTTTGTGTGTTCTACTTCAATGAAAAAAAAATCTAACAAAAAAACCCACAAAAATTATATAAAAGGCAAGAAGAGTTGACAGAAAGGTTCTTCAGACTCACAGTCCCTTATAGGCAAGTCAAAATTCCTATATTCTTTGAAAACCTGGTCTGAAATGACACAAGGCTATTTTAAATATTTATATATCATTCTTGGTGTGAATATTTATGTTTCATTGCAGAAATATTGGTTTATTAAATTCAGTGGTGCAGATGCTGTTATGGTTCATATGTAATATATATGAATTCTGAAACATTGGTCCCAGTAGTATCAGATAAGGACTGGGAGTGTGTAATAGAAGAGGATTTTAATGTAATTTTTTCAGGTGAAGCCAAATCAAGTGGTAAGAACTAAGAAAGACTGCAGGGCGTTTGTCAGAGAGTAATTGAATTTATTTAATTATTTGTTTAGCATTTCAGATGATCATAAGGTTTTTCTCCTTTGATCTATGGATATGATAGAGTATTAAAATATAAAATATGTGTTCTAATATTATGTCATCCTCTCTTGCCTAGAGTAACTACTGGGATTTGCTTGATATTTATATACTGTTGAATTTTATTAATATAAATTTTATTGATAAAAAATTAAATCTATGCTCATAAGTGAGATAGATCTATATTTGTGCGTGTGTGTGTGTGTGTGTGCATAATGTTCCATCTTTTTCAGGGTTTTGAATCAGGCTTTGGATTAATTTCATACAATACATTTGGAAGATTTTTATATTCATTTTCTAGCTTCTAAATCACTTTTTTTATGGCTTAGGAATTTGTGATTCCTTAAAAGAATTGGATGATTGTATTCAACTCTCCTTGTATTTTTGTCCGTATTTTTGTTCCCAAATCATAGTGGAAAAATAACACCATTTCCTGATAAAGATAAAGGCTATCTATTAAAAAACGTGAGTTCTAGGTGAGGCATAACATAGATGCTGATATAACACAGACTTGGGAGATTGTCTCTCTTCCACTTCTTACTTTGCATATGATTTCAGCAAATTACTTAATCTTTTTGAGCCTAAGTTTCTTCTTCTGTGAAACTGGAATATAGTACCCTCTCTAGCATTGTTTCCTTCAAGATTTAGCCTAGTGCAGTTTTCACATGATTACTCCAGCTCATGTGCAAACCTGCTGTGATCATGAGTACATGTGTGTTAATTTATAGTCACAATGACATCAACACATGAGAGGTAACAGCTGTTTTAGGAATTGTATCTATTTTTGATCATTTAATCTTCTTGAAATTAATCTTAGAAATGTTCTGTATTTTTCTATGTAGAATTCTACAGATTATTTCTACATAAAATGCATCACTTATTCTTTAATTTTCCCAAAACAATATACATACTTGATTTTAAAAGTTAAGTAGTAGCGCTAACTTTCAATAAAAACAGAAATCACATGTTTCTAAATCCATCCCCACCCTATCACCAGGACGGCTCCTGCTTCTGGTTACTGAGACTACTTTCAACTTTTTTCTGTTCCTTAAATCATATGCTTATACTAATGGTGGCATATTGCAAACATGGTCACAAATGGGACTTCTGGTTTCAGTTCTTACACTTAAAGAGGTTGGAAACCGTCACTTCTACCCCCACAACAAGAAAACGCTGTGCAAACTGAATCGATGGCTGTTTTTAGACCCATTGGGAACTGAAGTTGCGGGACAAACCACCACCTGGAAAGTCTAAGAGAGATCTGGTTACCTGAAACAGAAGATCCTGGAGTCGTAAACTGGTAGGAACACTTAAATAGTAAATTTGCTGAATTGCTTGAGGCTGAGTGCAGACTAGCGTAAGAGTGATAAAATCCTGGGACCTCAGTTTTAGGGAGCTCCCACATGTTTGTGGGCTTTACCTCCAGGAAAAGAGTCCCTTATCCAGGCAGTGCAGGTTGAAGCGGTAATCCCCAGGTTCAGAGCCAGATGCATGGATACTCTGCATGCTGCACTTACTGCAGAGGGTGTGCAGCATTAGATACATGTGGGATCTGTACGTGATGATGTTCTCCATGCCCTGGAGGAGCGGGTAGTACAAAGCTATTAAGAGGAACTGTTGGTGCTGTATCTTGCACAGCCTGCGGCTGCAATCCATGACTCATTTGTCTGCAGGAGCCTAGACCTCAGATTGGGCTGCACCGCAGTAGCATCCCCGGTGTGGGACATCAGGCCCCGGTGCTAGGAAGTGTCCATTAGAAACTTGAAGGCCCCCTGGAAGTTGAAGCCTAGCCACTTTAGATACCTCTCCCAGCACTCCTGCTATGCTTCCA
This sequence comes from Choloepus didactylus, assembly GCF_015220235.1. Lineage (NCBI taxonomy): Eukaryota > Metazoa > Chordata > Mammalia > Pilosa > Megalonychidae > Choloepus > Choloepus didactylus. The sequence goes on along the minus strand of NW_023637624.1, from coordinate 3,174,247 downwards.
AATCCATCGCTTTGGGGAACGTGGCAGGCGACCGCGGACCTGGGCGGCACAGGTAACTGCGTATCTTCCGGAGGCGCCTTCCGGGGCCGCCTTCTTGACCCACCAGCGTCCTTTCAGCAGTGTTCTAAGAAAAAAGAATAATTCCTAACCTTATTCTTCAAAAGAGAGGGAGGCACCATAATGGTCAGAATTTCCCATGGTTACTCTGGAAGTTAGTAGTGAAGCTGATGTGAACTAGGCAGCCTGACTCTAGAGTTTGCCTGATGAGAGTTAGTTCATCATACGGAGTAGGAAGGATACAGGAGTTCGAGCATGGCCCCATAGCTATGAAAGATGGAACTGGAAAGTCAAACCAGGTCTGTGTGATTTCAAATACTCCTATCCAACCCACTGTTCTTCTGCTTCACTCAATAAATGATGCTTAGTAAACTGTGGCCTCTTACCCTATTCTTCATTGACACCATGCAGTGAGCAAATATTTATTAAGCATCTTGGGTACAGTGGGTCTAGAGAGATAAATAAGACATAGTTCTTGCCCTGAAAGTTCTCATGGTCTAGTAGGATAGACAAACACATAAACATTAGAGTATGGTAAATGTTATGATAAAGAAAGACTTCTGGCACCTCAGCTACGTGTTAATGGATAATCAGGAGATATATGTGGGAAAGGCAGATGGGGATAATCCAGAAAAAAGGAATTCCATGAGAAATGGCACAGAGATTGGAGATAGAATGGTGTGTAGGTGAAGGGGGAATACAAACACACAAAAGTGTTAAATATAAATGAGAATGGTGAAGGGAGATGACTTTGGGGAGGTTAGCAAGAGTGAGATCACAGGGAGCCTTGAATACCATGCCATGGACACAAAGACATATATCATATCGCCTCTCCTATAAATTCCCTCCCAACCCCAACTAACAGTATCTCAGAACTTCCTGGAGGTGAGCTAGGACAGTATGAGAGCATGATATTTGTGGTTCCTAGGGTGTATTGTAGAGAATTCAGAAGGATTATGAACCAGCAGGCAAGAAAGGGTAGGAGCTATATAAAGGAATGGTTGAGATCAGTGTGGCAGAGAAAGATGTAAGGAAGATATTACCAATAAACAGAAATCCTCAGTGCTGGCTTCATCCTTATGTTAGTCCCATGATGGCTATAGAAGTTCCATGTCTCACATAGGTGAGTATCGAATACATGTGATTTTTCGAATGTGTGTGTGTGAGAGAGATAGAGAGATACAGAGGCAGAAACAGTAAGATAGAAACAGACAGAGACAGAGAGAGAGATTGAGAGAGAACATGAAATGAGTCTTATTTCCTGATCTAGGTTGGTATAGGATGTGGTGGCAGAGAAACCAGAAGATGGGGTAGGGGAGAGCTGATACATTTTAAATATCTACATTTTAATTTTCCCCATTAATGGTATGAGGCTAAAATTACACCAAACATCCCTTTAACAACGGCTAAACCCTCACAAACCTGTGTTTGGATGGAACTTGCCAATGTTTGCTTCCATGCTTACAAACCAACCACCTTCTTAATTACACATTCTTGTAGTAGGCATAGTAATAACAAAGGCTTGGTCTTGTTCTGATCTGGAAGTCAGTTTTAATTTTTTCAAGTTAACATGCATAAACTTATGCAAATCATAATTGCACAAACTGATGATTTCTTCCTTTACAAAGTTAGCACATTTATTTAACCACCACACATGTCAATAAATGGCATATTACCAGTATAGCAGCAGTTTCCCTCCTGCCTCTCCCAATCATTACTCACCAAGACAACCTGTATTCTGGCTTCCATCACAATAGATTACTTTTTTTCTGTTTTTGAACTCTGCATAAATGGAGTCTTTCTCCTTTCACTTAACATTATATTTGTGTGATTCATGCATGTTATTGTGTATACTAGTGATTTATTCTTTTTAGTGCTGGGTGGTACTCCATTGTATGGTGGAGCAGATGGTATTTTCCAAAGATAACGACACCAATGTATCTGCCATCTTATATGCTCTTCTTGCAATGTGCAATTTGCATGAATCCATGGAAAGGTTGGAGTCTATGTTTCCTCCCCTTGAACCTGGGCAGAATTTTTAACTGCCTCTACCAATAGAACACAGTAGAAGTGACACCGTGACTTCCAAGGCTTGACCAAAAAAGGCAATATTGTTACTGCTGCCTTTCCCTCCATCTTGGGATTCAGATACTTTGAGCCCAGGCACCATGTTCTGAAGCAGCTCAGAACACATGGAGAGGCCACATGTGGGTATTCCAGCCAACTGTCTCAACTTAGACCCCCAGCTGACAGTGAGTATCAACTGCCAGACATGAGTGTGAATGATCCTTCAGATGATTCCAGCCCTTATCTTTTGAGTCTTCCAGCAGAGGCCTCGATGAAACGGAGCAGAGACAAACCATCACAGTTGTGCCCGAATAAATTCCTGAAAACGTGAATGGTAACAAAATATTATTGCTGCTTTAATCCATTAAATTTGATGGTAAAGTGTTACGTGTCAACATAGTCATATGAATTATTTTAAGTTTGTGGCTATATGAATAATATTGCTGTAAGAAATCTTGCACATAACTTTTGGTGGATATATACATATTTCTGTTGAGTATAAAACCTGACATGGTAAAGATGGGTCACAGGTTACGTATATGTTCAGCTTAACTAGATGTTACCAAAGCATATTCCAGAGTAACTGCATCAATTTACACTTCACCAGAAGAACATGAGCGTTCCAATTTCTCCATATTTTCATCAACATTTTGAATTGTCAGCTTTTTAAAGTTTAGCCATTCTAGTGGGTATGCAATTGCTCTTTCATTAAAATGTTGGAATAACATATATGTGTACAGCTTAACAAATATTTATAAAGTAAATACCTTTGTAATCAATACCTAAGGTAAAGCAATGTAAGCATTCCAGAATTTTACCCTATCAAAATTTATGGATCCTGAAACATTATAATTTAATTCTCTGGTTTTGAACTTTATATAAAAGTAATCATATATTTATGTAAAAAGAATCATATATCAGTCTTATACCTTAAAGTAGTTTTGCTTCTTTGTGCTAATTTTGTAGTTAAAACTTAAAGACAATCTTATTTTACTTATTCTCAAATTCTCCTTGGGTGCTTCATCTTTGTTTCCCATGTACTCCATCCAGAAATGTTTATCTCCTACTGATTTATCTCTGGCTTCCATATTTGCAAATACTGGTATAAGAAGCCCTTTCCCCTGGTGTTATTATCATCTTCAGGTCTCAACTATTAGGACAAGTCATTGACAACAGTTTAAGGCTACATCCCAGGTATTTTGGGAATAATCCTTCATTATAATTTGATAGGAGGAAGTTTTTTCTACGTGCTAATCAATGGCCAAGGTAATACCAAAGACAGACCTTTCGCACCTAAAGACTAAAATGTACCAAAGACAAACATATAGTGTTGCTATTCCTTTTATAATTGGTATGTTCCCTCCACCTCCTTTGTTTAGGGATAACAAAAATCCTTTCTACTAACCAAACTCTCAGTTTTTCTCCCATTATTCCCACTTATAACACATAAAGTCTCTTCTGGAGGGTTTATGGTTATCTAATATCCTATAGATTTAACCCTGTCGTATAAGATAAACTTAAATACCAATAGAATCTATATCCTCAGCTGCCATAGGCCTTGGTTAAGGAGAAACACAAAGAGAGAGCAACAGAACCGATTATTACTACAGCATCCACTACTACCACTGAGGTCAGTAGCCACCATAAGTCTCTCAGATAGGTGTGGAAGGCAGACCCTCTATGCTACTCTCAAGAACTTGGCAGGAATAGCACCTGAACACTGCCCACTTTAATAAGATTAACTTCTCTCCGGAAGAGGGTCTTGGACTTTACATGCTGAAAGGCATCATAGAATATTCATAGAAGGCTGAATTGGGCTCCATGGTCAGGAAAGGCATGGTTTGTTTTTTTTAAATTAGTTTTCTATTGCTTAATCACAACTGCAAAATCCCTTTTGTCAAATAGCATAACATATCCACATGTTCCAGGGATTAACCTGTAGACATACATAGGGCAGGGCGGGGGGTGAGGTGGGGTGGTGGTGGTATTCAGTCTGCCCTGGTTTCCTTGCCCAAGATCTGGGGAGCATCAGGAACTTCTTCCCTGCCATGCCAAAGAAACTCTAATTTTCTTAGCTAAACTGAAATCAGACCACTCACCTCCCAAGAGTTCCCACAGTGAAGCCCAGTTCTCTGGGGACAGATATGACCTACGGGAGTAGGGGAGGCTGACCCCTACATTATAAGTATACTGGCCTGTCTGGATTACATCTGAGGGTTACTATCATCCAGATACCTCTGAATCCTGCCCCACTCAGAGTCAGAGTACAGAGGTGAAAATCCAAACAAGCCTCCATCCTTATGAGAAGCTACAGGAGAAGCAAGAAGTTGAAAGTCAAAGGAACCTGGCAGTGAAGGGAGAAGATGCTGCCATGGGCATCTCCATGTGACAGAAAAGCCAAGGAACCTCAAAGATTCCCAGCCAGCCAAAAGAATAAGTATAACTCTTATTCATCTTTCAAGTCTGAGCTTAGACATCATTTCCTCTAGTAAATCTTCTCTGGCTTCTCACATGAGACCTGGATAGGTGCCCCACCTTTGGCTCTCACAGCGCCCTATCATAGCTTTAATCTCTGTTACTTACATTTCTTTTAAAATGTATTTTTAAATTATAGTGTGGTTTTATTTTCAGTGTATTTATTTAATTGTGTATTCATTATCTACTTATTTTTGGCAAGTAGTTAACTTGGCTGAAAACCAGCCACAAATTATAGAATGGCCCAAATACCAATTCATGTTTTTAGCCTTATGGAGATGCTTGTAGTCCTGCCCATATATTTGGAATTCAGAGACTAACCAACACTTTGGTAGAAATTATACAAAGAATTTGGCCTCTTTCTCTCTGGCTTTCTCATTACTCTCTGGCTCCTCACTTTCCAGCCACTACAGTTGCCCTTGTACTCCAGTTCTTCAAGCCACCAAAACTACAGGTTTTGTATCGAGTTTTTGGCCATCATGCAAGGTGCACACTTGGACCTGTCCTCGGGCTGAAATCCATAAAAATATGGTATATTCACCCTTTCTTTTCTTACAAATGTGCTCATCCAAAATTTTCCAGCTTTTGTTCACTTTACAGTGCCTTCAGGTAAGTGTGTGTGTGTGTGTGTGTGTGTGTGTGAGACAGAGAGAGAGAGAGAGAGAGAGAGAGAGAGAGAGAGAGAGAGAGAGAGAAAAGAGAGAGAGAGAGAGAGAGAGAGAGAGTCTGTGGATTTGTTACCTGTGGGAGGGTTGATATGATATTGGCTGTATTAGAAACAGAACTTGGTATATATATGTGTGTGTGTATATATATATATATATATATATATATATATATATATATATAAAACCATCTTTATTGAAAGATATTCACATACCATACAATCATTCAATGTGTAAAATAATTGTTCACCATATCATCATATTATGTATTTTTAAATTTCCTTATTTAACAAAAACAATCTTAGGCACAGATGATGTTGTTCCAAAATATCCTAAAACCATCTATTTGTGATGATAATTCAGCTACCTGCTATCTTGGTTAACAGATTAAAAACGAGTCATGGTGCTAGCTCTCCAACACTACACAACTGTGTAAAAGAATTTACAGGGCGTCTATTAGGGATTGAATCATATCCCCACAAAACACATGTTCAACTTCTAACCCCTATCTCTATGGGTGTGAAGCCATTTGAAAAAAGGGGGACCTTTAAAGATGTTATTAAAGTGTGCCCAAACTGAATGAAGGTAGGCCTTAATCCAATACGACTTAAGTCCTTCTAAGCAAATGAAATTGGACACAAAAAGAGAAGCTACAGAAGCAAGAAGTTGAAAGTCAAAGAAACCTGGAAGTGAAGGGAGAAGATGCTGCCATGGGCATCTCCATGTGACAGAAAAGCCAAGGAACCTCAAAGATTCCCAGCCAGCCAAAAGATCCCCGCCCCAGGAGGAAGCAAGCTTTCTAGCCTCTAAAGCCATGAGCCAATAAATTCCTGTTGTTAAGCCAACGCATTGTATGTTATTTGTTTTAGCAGCTGAGAAACTAAAATAGTTTTTTGGTACTGGGAAGGGAGTGCTGATACAACAAATACCTAAAAATGTGGAAATGACTTTGGAATTGGGTATAGGTAGAGGCTAGAAAAATTGTGAGGTGCTTGATAGAAAAAGCCTAGGTTGCTTTGAAGAGGTTGTTAGAAGAAATATGGATGATAAATATACTTCCAGTGAGGACTTAGAAAGAAATGATACTTGTGTTTTTGGAAATTGGAAGAAGGCAATCCTTCTTATAAAGTGGCACAGCATTTGGCAAAATTGTGTTTTATATTGGACTGAAAGTGGAGCTTTTAAATAATGAACTTGGATATTTAGCTAAGAAGATTTGCAAGCTAAGTGTGGAAGGTGAAGTCCCGCTTCTCCTTGCAGCTTGTAGCAAAATGCAAGAGAAAATGGATAAACTGAGAATCAAACTCTTAAGCACAAAGAAACCTGAAACTGACAGCCTGAAAAATTCTGAGCCTATCCAGATAGTGTGCTCTGAGACTAGGGCTAGAAGCAGCTCTAACAGGGAACTGCCTGAGCTTTCAGGAAGTGAATCTTCAGAAAACAATTCCATGGGAGGGTTTAACTAAATAACCCTCAGCAAAAGAAGATGTCGCTGAGCATGGATCCTGTCAGCCATTTCCATGGAAGTCAGGATTGGAAATGCAGTTATTCAGAAAGGATCTGTGGAGACTTTATTGTCTGATGGATTGGACCCCCCTGAACTGCAAGATTTTTGCAAAATATGTATGAACAGAAAGGGACCAGTGTTTTAATCAGCTTGGTTGCCAAAATGCAATATACTAGAAATGGCCTGGCTTTTAACAATGGGGATTTATTAGCTTACAAGCTTGCAGTTCTATCCAAATCAAGGCACCATCAGGATGATACCTGGGCATCTTTGTCAGATGGCAAGGCACATGATGGCATCTACTGGTCTCTCCCTTCTCTCCCAGGCTTCCTTGCTTTCAGTTTCTTGCTTCCATGGCTTTCTCTCTGAGCTTCTGTGGCTTTCTCTCAATTTCTGTGTCTATTTCTCTGTCTTCTGTGTATTTCTTTCTGTCTTCTTTTTCTGAACCTCATTCTCTTATAAAGGACTACAGCAAGCCTCAACTGAAATAACTTAATCAAAGAATAACATGCGCAATAGGTTATTCTGTGGGTGCTGAATTAGACATTTCAACAAATACAATGTTATTGTGAAAACCAAGGGAAAAGCAGCTAGTGGAATAGACTGAGAGGGAGTTTCCAAAGAAATAGGAGAAAAATCAGGAAACCTATCTCCTTGTGAGGCAAAAATGCTCATCTATACCTGGCATTCCTTTTATCAATAGAGGTAATCTTGAATAGGATTTATGCCTTCTACCAAACAAAAGAGCAATCAAAGATGTAATCTAATTGAAAACTTAGCATTGATTTAGCAGTTAATCAGATTATTATTGTCAATGGCACACAGTTTCCATCACACACTGTATAATAGGGAAGTCTTCTGTGAATTGTGCAATGCTGTCCCTCTGTGAGGTTAAATCAGAGTAATAGGGAGTAATGGTTCACTGCTAATATGTCAGGGAAAGTTTGTATCTAGAAGCTTCAAAAAAGGGGTCTGAAAGATAACACCAGCCCTAATTCCATTGCTGAGTGAAAAGGAGGTCTTATGGTATAACTGGATTAGATTCATCATCTGAATAAAAGAGATAAAGGAAGAAACAATATATGTATTTGGCCATCTACATGCATATATGTGAAGATTAAACATTGTTCTTTCTGGATTTATGTATATTATTGTGTATGGTCGTAATAGACACCCCAGAAAATGAGCATGGTTCCTTCTCCCTGAAGTATAATTGGAGTCTTCTGAAAACCATGTGAAGGTGACACATGCCAGCTCACTCTAAATTTAAAACCTGCAAGTTCATATTAATATTCTAAAAAGAGAAAGAGAGAGAATAAGGGGGAAATGGGGGAGAAAACTCTTTAAATAAGAATGCTAGTTAATAAATGCAGCACCCAATGTAACAATTGATTTAGACCAGATTGATTTATCACTCAATAAATAAATTCACTGAATGAAATAATATTAGGGAACAGGATATTGAAGATATTAACCCATTAATTATTTACTAATTACAGGAGGAAATATGCATTTAAACTGGAAGTGGGGATGATTACCATCTTAATCAATAGTGGGGAAAACTGGCTTTATATGTCTTTTGATGTGAAATATTAAGCTCACAATCTCACTTCTGTAGTATTCTTGCCAAAAATGTTTAACCAAAATCTAGTCATGAGGAAACTGACAAATCCAGATTGTGAGACATTCTAAAGGAAAACTGACTTGGAGTATTCAAAGGTTCAATGTGATGAGAAAAAAACAAACAAAATAAAAAGGTTCCAGGGGCAGGGACTGGTCTTCATGCCCCCTCCCCCTCAGCCGTGTTCTCATGACACTGCACAGGATGTAACAAAACAAAACAAAAAGATTTCATGGGAGGGCAGGATGCTCCAGACTGTTAAAAAGAAATAGAAAAAAACAAAAAAGAGATATATGACCACAAAAACACATGATCGAGTCTTGTACTGGGAGGGGAAAATATTTGGGGAATATTTGGGAAATGTCTTTGGACCATCTCTCATTAATTACCGCAGCCTTAAGTTTCCTTCATATATTTCTAAATAAGTGTTCAATTATTTTCTTTTGGGAGGAGGCATCACCTCAAGAAAACAATTAAGTTTAAAATTTTTGAACATTAATTTGAACCCAGTAATCCTTTAACTGAATTACTCATGTCTCTGAGAGTCCCTAAATGGTAATTAGGGTCTTTTTGTACATTCATTACATATCTAGTGCTTGGTCAAATCCATATATTGGAAATTTATGCAGTTCTAAATCTAGGTGTACAGTAATATACTAAGGATGACATTACTTGCAGCCATTATGAGGAGATCAACAAGGCTACCAGACCTCCACTAATTGGTTGAGTGCTGGGGTTAAAGAATGTTAGTTCTTTTCCCACATTCCCTCATCCCCACTTAATTCCTGTCCATGAGTTTTCATAAAGATTTGTGAGTCTTTGGAGCAAATCTCTCTTTAATTACCACAGCCTCAGGTTTCCTTCATCAATTCATTCAATTTCTGAAGACAGGGTAAAAGGCTTTAATGGAGAGGAAGTGAATGTGGAAGGCAGGTATTATTGTTCAAACTTCAGCTTGTCTGGTGGATTTCCCTCATTTTATAGTTCCCCACAGTTTGCAACATTGCCCTCTAGATCAGGGGTTCACAACATAATTTCATGGAGTCAGAGAGGTCAAAACTAGTTTTATAATAATACTAAAAATTATTTCCCTTTTATACTCTCATTCACTCACAAGTAAACAGAGGAATTTTCCAGACACTACAGGCCCTTTGGTGACATCATCACTCTGACACCTAATGGAATATGTGTTTGAGTATTCTTGTATTCCAAAAATTTCTGTTTTAATTTCTATTATGATGAATATCAGTTGATACAAAACATAAACAAAATCACTCTATCAACCCCAAGATTTTTTGAGTATAAACGGATTCTGCAAACAAAAGGTTTAAGAATCATTGCTCTAGTTCATTTGTTAAAAAAATTACTGAGAGCATGTCATTTGCCATTTATCAGACTGACCAAATATTTATTGTTACCCATTTCTTGCCCTCTGCTTCATATTGACGAAACTTCAGTCAGGCTTCTGTCCTTCCTACAGGGTGCTTGTCCTCAAGCCTGAGAAAGCTCTAAAAAGAAGGGGGAGAGATTTGCCCCCTTATCAGTTTATCCTGAAAATAGGTTGACCACAGGAAGATACTTTTCCCATCAGGCCCAGATAGTAATTTCCCCTCATTTGCCCAAATTCCCTTTACTTACTGCTTATCTATACCTATAAAAGAAAAGCCTTTTCTGTTTGATTTTGAGATGCTTGCAGTTCTAGGGTTCAGAACATTCTCCCTGTTGCAATAGATTTCTAATTAAAGTAATTTCTTTTCTAAATCCAGATTTGTTTTTACTTGACAACTTTCTGGTGCCAAGACTCGGATAGAATGCTGACTACCTCTTGGACCCCACTGTCTGTCTTTACCCAGGTTTTCATGCCAGCTTCTGGACCCTTTGTACTTCCCAGCTGGGGAAATTAGGATTCATAGTAGTGAGTCAACTCTTAACGCTGTGCTCTGGATATTTGTTTCCTATAGCATGATAAGGAGTTGCTTTAATTCTAGTAAACAAGGTTCTTGCTGGTTCTTTGCTGTTTGAGCAAGAATCTTCCTGACTCTTTTCTGTTTGAGCAAGAATCTTTCTGGAAAGAAATCTTGGTTCTTTTCGAGTAAGGATTTACTCCCTGATGAGTCTCAATTGGAAAATTCCTGGTTCTTTTGTGAGTCCTTTTTGTTTTACCCAACTCCTCATCTAGGAATTGCTTAGAGTGGGTCCTTTGGCTCCTCAATAAAGATTGGACGAGAGACTTCTTTGGCTCCCAAATGGGGTTTTTGTGTGGAACTTTCTAGTGAGACTGTTTTTTCTTTCTGCCTGGCTCCTTTCTGTAATTCATCCAGCTTCTCCCATGGGTAACTCTCATTTATTGGGTGCCCCCCCATCCTCTCTAACCGACATATGCTCTGCCATTATGGGACTCATTCTGTCCAATATCTCCAAAATGGCAACATTTCACAAAGGGTAATTTGGAACTTCAATGGCCTCTTGGGGAAAATTGATATCTCCCCAAACTGGCTCACGTAAAACCTCTCCCTTCCCATCATCTCAAGTTCCTCTTTCTATCCTTCCATCTTCCCTTCAGTTTCCTGGAATTCTTCAATCTGTCACTCATGATTACCCCTACAACCTTCACCCCCCTATCCATCCCTTCTAGACTCTTCCCTTCCCACTCCAGCCACTCAACTCCCTATAGCCACTAGAGCTCCTTGCCTCCATTAGGGGTTCTCACCGGGCTCAGGGACCCTAAAAGCAACGATCTGAACTGAAAAAGCTAATTGGAAACTGACTGGTTATTTTATCCATGCAGATGTACTTTGGAGACACCCAGAGAAGCACTTGATATTTCTTCCATTTGTCACACAATTTTTTCCCCACAGCTTCCATAAAATTATACATCAGGGCAAAGAAAACCTTAAAAGTCTCCTACACAATTTCTGGTGGGGAAGCTTTAGCTTTCATATTTAGCAGTCAATCTCAATTTAGCCCATCTGCCAGAAACACAATCCTGGTATAAATTCAAAGTGAGACAAAGGAAAGAGCCAACTCTTATATAAACCAGTGAGTTTTATATTTGTGTTTATGCTTGACTCAAGGCCAAAATTTTTAAATTAAAGCTATAAGCTTTCTATTTCTCTCAATTCATCTGTTTGTCTGTCTCTTATGTATGTGTGATATCTTTGTAAGAGGATAAAAGGCAGAGAGAAGACACAGAAAAAAGCTCCAGAGAAATGACAGAGAAAAGCCAGAGAAGCTCAGAGATGGAGCAGCCAGAAGTCGAAAGCAACAAAATCTAGGAGAAAAGGACTAGCAGATGCCACCCATGCCTTCCCATGTGACAGATGAGTCCTGGATCACCAGCAGCCTTTCTTCAGAAAGAAGGTATTGTCCTGCTGATGCCTTGATTTGGACATTTTTCACATCTTCAGAACTATAAACTTGTAAGTTAATAAATCCCCGTGGTAAAAGCCAACCCATTGCTGGTGTATTGCATTTCATCAGCTTTAGCAAACTAAAACAAAAAACAATCCAGATGTTTTAAAAATTCAAATTCATATATTTGGGTAGGTAAATTTTTGGCAATATTTTGGTTTAATATTATTGTTTAATGAAAACAGCCGTATCTTCTAAGTTATCAGCATTAGGTATAATGCAAACATACATTTTTTATTCTGTTTGGGTATGTTCTTCCTAAACTTACACAGGTTTACTTGTCAGGTAAGATAGTATTATATCTACTACATGTTTAAAAACATGAAAATCATAAATATGTGTTTAACCAAATTGAGTCACTATGCTGACAAACTTCATTTAAACAGTAATTATGTTTTTTTTTAAATTTTTATTACACACCATAGACATGTGAACTAGTAAGAGATTAGGATGATTCTCTGTACTCTTAAAAACCACAGGAAATCTATTTCCACTGCCCCCCCCTTTTGATATTGAATTGGTATTTCAGATTATTACTTTGGAATTAGGTTAGGGCAAAGTAAAAGAAACCATGGAAGGCAGGGTATGAATAGCATAATTGTGAAGTCATTTTTGGAAGCTAACAGTGATTTACTACTTGAGAATAAGACTGCAGTGTTCACAATGCTGATATTACTCAGCTATTCCTATTCTGAACATCTACTGTTACTGGATACCAAAGAAAGGAACAGTAGTCTCCACATATTTCAATTCTTGTTTTAGCTTCCTACAATCCTGAAACTTTTCAAAGGCTTTGAAATAGCCTAAGTTCTTGCTTACTGGAAATATTTTCTGTGCACCCAGGAAATGTAGACAATGCAGACTCCCTCTGCCTCATGTACAGATGCATGCATGGATAATTGTGGCTGCTTTTGGTATTGATGCAGTATGAGCTATTAAAAGTATTCCCAAATACTGACTAGTTAGTTATATCTGCCTATATACTATGCAGATAAATCTTGGGAGAGTAAACTTCCATATTCCTGGTCCAAAATAAGGTGGATATGAGTATATTCAACCTTGTTTACACATGCACGAAGAGAAGATCTAATTTTTTTTTATGAAGTTGTTTTATGTCAGGCAGGAGGGAGCACATGCTGGCTTATCTCAATAAGCTCAAGTTAGTTGTTATACTGTACTATGTCTTGGACATACCACTGTGCTTTTGGATATTACTCCCTATCTTTGAACTACTCCCCCTTCCCTGGCTACTAATTTTTCTTCAGAGTTCAGCTTTATCATTTTCTTCTGTGGAAGGAAGTCCATACTCCTAAATGAATTATCACCCATTGTTTTCTTCTAAAATTCTGGGCTTATCTCAATAAAATGCTATCCCATTGTACTTTGTATTAATAATGTCATCTCACTTACCCACTAAATTATGAACTACTAGAGGGAAGAAACTGTGTACTCTTTTCTCCTTAATGATAATATACCATATGTATTCCATAAATGCTTTTTGAAAGAATGGTCAAGATATTATAGACACTACTATTTACATAAATGCTAGATCTTTTTCACAAAATTTGGCAGAAATCTGTTCATTTTTACATTGTAAACTTGGAGAAGTTACTTCATTCAAACTTCTATTTTGTCTTAAGATAAAACTCAACTGATCCTCATATTACTGAATGAAGGAGTCTATTACAAATTATATATTCTTTTCCCAGCATGAAAGGATTATTTTGAATTTGAACAGGTAATAGCAATCAGGACAGCACCTGGCATTGCAGCACAAGGCATTAACAAGACATTGGTTATGAATCTCAACATTTTTTAAAGCCAAACAGGGAATCCAACAGACTATGTGGCCTTTTAAGAGGCTATCTTGAAAGACTAGAATGTAGATACTCTCCTGCTAGTGGAGCAATTGTGGCCAATCAGGAATTAAATATCAGCACAAAAATTCTAGGAGAGATGGAATCAAAATTTTATGAGCCAGAAAGGAGCTAAAGGAAAGCATTTAAACCTGGCAAGCTGTGAACTATAGGGGCCATCGATCCCATCCAGCACTTACCAGTCCTGCAACAGGATATGTGATAGAGGCAGTCCATCTAATGCTTACGGTGACCTTTAATCCTCTTCTGCATCCCACCACCCCAAAAAGACCACAGAAAGAATATCTAAATATTCTGTGGGTTTAAGACTATCTACAATGCCCTTTGTACTGGAGAATGTTGGGGAAAATGTCAAAAAAGAAAAAACATTTCTTTGAAAAAAATTAAAGAAAATGAGAATTGCTTTTCCTCATAGGATCCTGTGTCTTCTCCACTGGCTCAAAAAGCTTGTGTTTCAAAAGGTCTGAATGGTTGGAGATTAGAAATAAGCTATTTCCTACTCTGGTCAGCATCTACATATAGCAAAAAATTTACATTCTACCACAAATTTTCCAAAGACGTTATCTCTTCCTCCACTTTCTACTGACCATATTTAAAACACCAAATTAAAGAAATGCTTTAGAATTATCTAGAATATTCTGCCCTTTTTCATGGTAGATTTTTATTACAATATAAAGTGACATGGTTTTGGAAAGCCTAGTTGGCAGCAGAGGTTGGACAACAGATGGCCAGCCAGACAAGACCCAGAAAGGTGACTTACTCTGCATGTATATGCTGACAAGAGTCCTATTTTTGGGGTACCTTGAAGATCCTTGACCTAATGCTAAGCCCAAGAGGCAATGCAGACTACAACCAATTAACATAAACAGATTCCTTGTCTAAAGCAAAACATACCACTTTTAACCAGCCAGACATACCAAAAGTGTAAAAATAAACCAATACACTGACAGACTACAACAACAGCTCTTATCTTTTGGGGACGAAAATCAGGCAACATACTATAAGCTTTTCTTAGAAGTTTTCTAGAATTCTTTCTTTAGTTTAAGATAAGTCTTTAAAAATAGTTGGCTTTCATTTTCATACTTTGTTCTACATAAAGAGGTCATAGCAGACTCATTTAAAAGTGATTCTAAATAATTTTCTTTTCTTTCTGTTTTCAAGAGTTTCTTCTTTTAAACTTTTTGGGGGAATTAATAGCTGAGAACAATATCTAATTAGTCTTATCTAAAATGGGCAATTTTTAGCTTAGATATAAGCACTTCTTATAAAATAAAACTTAAATTAAAAAAAAATCTTGGATAATCTAACTTCCCTTGAGCTCTCAAAATTCTAATCAAGTTTCTGTTCCTCTGGGGTATATAATATATATTTAAGTCAAATTGTATACAGGACTGAATTGCAAATATTCAATGCCAACTGGAGCCTTAAAAAAAGAAACCAAAGATTTATATTTTTACCATCTGAACATGAACAGTAAACACTTTAATCTACAACATACTGTCAACCTATGCATAAGAACACTGCCATGTTCTTGTTTTTTTAGACTTTTAACTCTGACTTTGAAATTTTAACTGAATCTCAGTTGAACCTTAAGAAATGATAACCATAAATTTATAACTGCCTTACCAAAAAATCTGTGAGTCACATTCCCAATATTTTGCTTGCTTAGACTAAAAATTAGTGAAGACACTTACACCATGGTATATAGATAAGTAGATCTGAAAACTGTTTATCATCATCTCCAAAGTACTGAAAAATTATATCCATGAGATTCCAGTTGAAATTTTGACAGACAAAACATAAACTAGATTTGAAGTTCTGTATTAAAAAAACAGAACAAAAGTACAGTTTGCATTATGGGGCAATTAAAATAACTGTTCCATTTTTGAAGACCTGACGTTAAAAATAATGAAAACTATGTAAGAGATCATTCTATAATTGTTCTGTTTTGCTCTTCTCATTCTAAGAATGTAGTATTTTTCAGAGACAAACAGCAAGCTAGTCAAGTTTATGCTTAAGACATTTACCTATACTAGGCCAGAAGTTTCAGAGGCTTCTTTCAGTGTAAATTCTCATGTTAAATATGAACATTTTCCCAATAATACTCTTAAGTCGCATCTCACTTATCTCCCTTAAGAACTGCACAGGCTTATTTTATATACTTAGAAAATCTGTAATAAACTACAGAGTTTACTAAGAGTAGAGGTACTCTGGTTAATGTCCAAAATGGTGTGGCCAGAGGAAAAGCAAGCAATATTAAAGAAGAACGCAATCCTTACCAACACAAATTGAAACCCCCTTTTCCCCAATAAAAAAGCTAGCCCCCAAAAAGGTCTCATTCTATAAAGATTTATCATTTCCAAATCACAGTGTAAGGAACTTGAGTAATTTACCAATTTTGTTTTCTACTCTGTGCCTTAGAAATACCTCACTAAAAACTGGTATCTGACACAACAGAAGACATTTGCAGACTATAGTATTGTAGTGACAGTACTGAGGTTGATTGGTTACATCTTAATTATTTATATAGAACATTGGTCCAATAACTTAAAAATAAAGAACAGCAGCAGGAAATTTATCTCAGTCAATGTTCAGAGAGAAAAGGGTTAACCACTCTTTCCATTATTTTCTGCATATAAGTCCTTTTTCATTTTGAAATCTGATGGCAATTAAATTCTGGCATTGTTCCAAGCTATTGCATGAACAGGATACTGAAGGCTATCACTATACAGCACACTGCAACATAAGGACTCTTTCGTTCACCAATTCTGGCACACTTCCAAAATATGCCCAACAATCCAGTTTTATTTCTGTCCAGGAGGCTGGGTGCCAAGGATCGGATATAAGCACAGGTACATATAAGCAGCAAGATTACAGTCAACAAACTCTGAAAATTGAAAATGGCAGACATAGTGAGACCCGCGAAGCCCCAGCCACATCACCCTTCCGGGCCCAGAGCGGAAGAGGCGTGCTCACTCCTCCTGCCCTTCTTGAGCTCTCCCGCCAGTAATTATGTTTTATAATATGTCAGCTTAAAGACAGTTTCTAAGATATTTTTGGTTATATAAAACCTCACACTTATATGCAGGGTGTGTTTTCATTAAGGAAGAGGGTAATTTTTTTCCTAGAGTAAAATGGTTGTTCCAGAATGAGAAAGAGAGAAATGCAGAACAAATCTAAATGGATATGGAAAGTTGTAGAAGGTCCAAAGAAAAGGAATTTTATTTCTCAGGGTCAGAAGTGGGTATATTTGATGGGCTTATTTATAATTTTTTTAAAAAGGAGTTTTGGTATCAAGTAGTAGAGTGATGCAGTAGTAGGATGAGGTTTTCTCTGTTAGAATGACAAATTTGGAGAGGACTATTGGTCTATACAGTCAAACCTATTGAATGTTCTATCCTCCTTCAACATCAAATGCCCGATCTCTACCCTCTATCTCCTGATAAACTGCATTCTGAACTTAAGCCCTCAAAGTTTTCTCATTAATGTTAGTTCATATTAGTGAGACCATACATTATTTGTCCTTTCATTTCTGGCTAATTTCACTCAACATAATGTTCTCAAGGTTCATCCACATTTTTATATGCTCCAAGACTTTATTCTGTCTTACAGCTGCATAATATTCCATTGTGGGTATATACCACAGTTTGATTATCTACTCGTCTGCCAATGGACATTTGGGCTGTTTCGATCTCTTGGCAATCATAATAATGTCACTATGAACATTGGTTTACAAATGCCCAGTCATACCTTAGCTTTCAGTTCCTCTGAGTATATAACTAGTAATGGAATTGCTGGGTCATATACAATTCTGTACTTAGCTTCCTGAAGAGCCACCACATTGCCTTCCAGAGTGGCTGCACCATTCAACATTCCCACCAACAGTGAATAAGTGTGCATCTTTCTCCACATACTTAGCCCTCGAAATTTTCTGGGTTTTTAAATAAAGGTCATTCTAGTAGATGTGAGATGATATCTCATTGTGGTTTTGATTTGCATTTCCCCTGATAGCAAATGAAATTAAGCATCTTTTCATATATTTTTGAGCCATTTATATTTCTTCTTCAAAAAAGTGTCTGTCCATGTCTTTCACCCATTTTTCAATTGGGTTGTTTATCTTTTTGTTGTTGAGTTGTGGGGTCTCCTTATATATTCTGGATTTTCAACACTTACATGATTTATGGTTAACAAATTGTCACCCGTTGCTTAGGCTGCATGATTACTTTTCCGTCAAAGTCCTTGGATGTACAAAAGTGTTTGTTTTTGAGGAGATCCATTTCCCTTCCATTGCTCACACTTTGAATATAAGGTCTAGGATACCATCTCCTATCAGAAGATCTTTAAGATATTTACCTACATTTCTTCTAAAAGTCTTATTTATGGTCTTTGATCCATTTTGAGTTAATTTTTATATAAGGTGTGAGATAGGAGTCCTCTTTCATTCTTTTGGATATGGATATTCAGTTCTCCAAATACCATTTATTGAAGAAGCTGCTCTGTCCCAGTTGCTTTGGTTTGACTGCCTTATCAAAGATCCATAGTCTGTAGATGAGAGGGTCTATGTCTGAACACTCATTTCAATTCCATTGGTCAGTATATCTATCTTTATGCCAGTACCATGCTGTTTTGACCACTGTAGCTTTCTAGTATTTTTTAAAGTCAGGTAGTGTTAGCCCTTCCACTTTGATCCTCATTCTCAAGATATTTTTGGCTATTTGGGGCACCATGCCTTTCCAGATAAATTTGGTTATTTGTCTTTCCGCAAAGTAGGTTTTTGGGACTTTAATTGGTATTGCATTGAATCTATAAATCAGTTTAGGTAGAATTGACATCTTAACTATATTTAGTCTTATAATCCATGAATATGGCATGTTCTTCCATTTTTTAAGGTCTTTCTTGATTTATTTTAGCAATTTCTTGTAGTTTTCTGTATATAGGTTTTCGTGGTCTCAGTTAAGTTCATTCCTAAATACTTGATTCTTTGGTTGCTGTTGTAGATAGATTTTTTTCTTGATTTCCTCCTCATGTTCCTCATTACTAATGTGTAGGAACACTATTGATTTTTGCATGTTGATCTTATACCCTGCCATTTTGCTGTATTCATTTATTAGCTTTAGTAGCTTTGCTGTTGGACTTTTGGGGTTTTCTACATATAGGATCATGTCACCTACAAACAGGGAAAGATTTACTTTTCCTTTCCAATTTGGATGCCTTTTATTTCTTTTTCTTGCCTTATTGCTCTAGCTAGAACTTCCATCAAATATTGTATAACAATGGTGGCAGTGGGCATCCTTGTATTGTCCCTGATCTTAGAGGAAAGCTTCCAGACTTTCCCCATAGAGTATGATGTTAGCTATGCATTTTTCCATATGTTGCCTTTATCATATTGAGGAAGGTCCCTTCTATTCCTACAGTTCTGAGTGTTTTCATCAGGAAAGTATGTTGAATTTTGTCAAATGCTTTTTCTACATTGATTGAGATGACCATGTGGTTTTCCTGCTTTGATTTAGTGATGTGGTGTATTACATTATTTGACTTATTGTATTGAAACAGCCTCACTTGCATATCTGGAATAAACCCCATTTGGTCATGGTGTATAATTCTTTCAAGGAGCTGCTGGATTAAATTTGTGAGTATTTTGTTGAGGGTATTTGCATCTATATTCATGAAAAGATTGGTCTATAATTTTATTATTTGTAGTACCTTTGTCTGACTTTGGTATTAGGGTGATGCTGGCTTCATAAAATGAGTTAGGTAGCTTTCCCTCCTCTTCAATTTTTATGACAAGTTTGAGCAGGATTGGTACTAATTCTCTGGAATGCTTGTTAGAATTCAAATGTGTAGCCATCTGGTCCTCGGCTTTTCTTTTTTGGGAGCGTTTGATGACTGACTCATTCCCTTTGCTTGTGTCTGGTTTGTTGTTGAGGTCATCTGTTTCCTCTTGTGTCAATGTTTGTTGTTCATACTTTTCTAGAAAGTTGTCCATTTTGTTTAAGTTGTCTTGTATTTGGCAAATAAGTGCTCATAGTTTCCTCTCATCATCTCCTTTATTTCTGTGGGTTCAGTAATTATGTCCCCTTTCCCATTTCTGATTCTATTTATTTGCATCTGCTCTCTCTTTGTTTTTTTATTTTTTTAATTTTTTTGTTAGCCTAGCTAAGGGTCCATTGATCTTATTGATTTTCTCCAAGAACCAGCTTCTGGTTTTGTTGATTCTCTCTATTGATTTTATGTTCTCAACTTCATTTATTTCTGCTCTAATCTTTGTTATTTCTTTCCTTTTGTTTGCTTTGGGCTTAGTTTGATGTTCTTTCTGTAGTTCCTCCAGGTGAAAAGTTAATTTTTCGATGTTGGCTCTTTCTTCTCTATTAATACAGGCACTTAGGGCAAGAATTTACCTCCCAGCACTGCCTTTGCTGCATCCCATAGGTTTTGATATGTTGTGCTTTCATTTTCATTTGCCTCAAGATACTTAGTAATTACTCTTGTAATTGCTTCCTTTACCCACTGGTTGTCTAAGAATGTGTTGTTTAGCCTCCATATATTTGTGAATTTTCCAACTTTCTGCCTGTTATTGATTTCCAACTTCATTCCATTATGATCCAAGAAAGTATTTGTATAACATCAATATTTTTAAATTTATTGAGACTTGCTTTGTGACACAACATGTGGTCTATCCTAGAGAATGGTCCATGAGCACTTAAGAAAAATGTATATCCTGCTCTTGTGGGGTGTAGTGTTCTATAAATGTCTGTCAAATCTAGTTCATTTATCATGCAAGTCATCTCTTTTTCCTTATTGATCCTGTGTCTAGATGTTCTATCCATTGATGAGAGCTGTGTATTGAAATCTCCAAATATTACTGTAGAGTTATCTACTTCTCCCTTCAGCATTGTCAGTGTGTGCTTCATGTATATTTGGGGCTCTCTGGCTCAGTTCATAGATATTTATGTCATCTTGAAGAATGGTCCCTTTTATTAATATATAGTGTACTTCTTTGTCTCTTTTAATTGTTTTACAATTTGAAGTCTAATCTTCTGATATTAATGTTTGTTGTTTGCATAAAATATCTTTTTCCTACCTCTCACTTTCAAGCTATCTTTGTCATTGTGTCTAAAGTGATTCTCTTGTAGACATCCTGTTGATGGGTCCTGTTTTTTAATCCATTCTGCCAGTCTATACCTTTTGATTGAAGAGTTTAACCCATTAAAATTTAATGTTATTGCTCTAGGGTAGTTCTTTCTTCTACCAATTTGCCTTTTGGATTTTATATGTCATATTTTATTTTTTCTCTCTCTCTTCTTTTACCCTTCCTGATAGTCTTCATTTCTACACTCTTTTCCAAACCTCTCTCTCCTGACTTTTCCTATCAGCCTGTAGCATGCCCTTTAGCATTTCTTGTAGAGCAAGTCTCTTGTTCACAGTCACTCTTGGTGTCTGTGTGTCTGAAAATACTTTAAACTCTTCCTCATTTTTGAAGGAGAGCTTTGCTGCATATAGAATTCTTTGTTGGCAGTTTTTCTCTTTCAGTATCTTAAATATATCATACCACTGCCTTCTCGCTTCCATGGTTTCTGCTGGGACATCCATACATATTCTTATCAAGCTTCCCTTTATGTGATGGATTACTTTTCTCTTGCTGTTTTCAGAATTCTCTCTATCTTTGACAATGGGCAATGTGATCAGTAAGTTTCTTGGAGTAGGTCTATTTAGATCTATTCTGTTTGGGGGTATGCTGTGCTTCTTGAATATGTAATTTTATGTCGTTCATAAGAGTTGAGAAATTTTCATTGATTATTTCCTCTGTTATTCTTTCTGCCCCTTTTCTCTTTTCTTCTCCTTCTGGGACACCCATAACTCATTTATTCATGTTCTACATGTTGTCATTGAGTTCCCTGTGACCCTGTTCATATTTTTCCATCCTTTTCCATATCTGTTCTTTTGTTTGTAGTATTTCAGATGTCAGGGCTTCTAATTCACTAATCCATTCTTCTGCCTCTTCAAATCTGCTGTTGTATGCTCCCATTGTGTTTTTTTTCTCTTCTAATGTGGCTTCCATTCTTCTACTTTCTGCCATTTGTTTTTTCAAGCTTACAAATTCATCTTTATTGTCATTCATTTCTTCTTTATATCCTTCAACCATTTTGCCACATTTTCCTTCAGCTCATTGATTTGATTTAGGAGATTTGTTTGAACATTTTAAATTAATTGTTTCAACCCCTGTATCTCAGTAGAATTGTGAATTTTTCCATTTGCTGGTCCACATTTCCGTGTTTCCTAGTATGGTTCATGATTTTATGCTGCCTAGGCATCAGATTTTCTATATTAGTTTATTCTGGAGATCATTTTCACTCTTTTACCTAAGGTATTCTTGATGGTTGCTTTTGTTCTCTATTTGTTCTTTGGCATTCAGTTCAACTTATTCTTGACCTCTAGCATAGCTTCTCTTTAGTTGATTAGAATTTTTCAGCTCTTGTTTCTCTGGTTCTTCCACTGCCTGCATGTAACATTTTTATGAGGTGGTCTCCCCAGATATGATCGACTCCAGACAGATTTTTGTAGTCCTGACAGGCCCAGGTCTCAGGAGGAATGTGTAATCTGTACCAAATTTCCCTGAGAATGAGATCCAGGTTGTCAGATCCTCCTGTGAAGCCTCTGACTCTGTTCTTTTCCAAACCTGTCTGGCAGGTGGTGCTTGGCAGCCCGCAACTCCCAACCAGTGTAAGGAGTTGCAGTGCCTCTAATTTCCAGCTTCCTCTGTCCCTGCCAGGTGCATGGCTGACTCAAGCTGTTTCTGTTTTCCAGCACTGGGAATCTGAGCTCTCTGAAGAAGTGCCACTAATTGAGCTGGGCCCTGAACTACTCCCTCCCCCTTTTCATAGGGAAGTTATTCCTTTAGGGAATTATTTCCCCCACTAGACTCAGTGCTTTGCCTCTTAAATCTATCTTACCTCTGCCATTGCCTGGGTTCAGCTGCCAATTGAAAATATCTGAAACTTTCTCTAGTGAGCTATTTACAATAGTTTTTTAAAAAAAGAAAAATTGCAAAAAAAACACAAATCCCCTTTCAGAGCTTTTCCCATGCCCCCAAGTTTTACCAGTCAAGAGCCAGAGGAGTTACATGGCTCCATGTACCCCCCCTTCTTGCTGCACAGCCCCTTTACAATACTATGAGCTTGGCCAACTCCAAAAGCCTCCATCGTTATTCTATTTTATTTTATTTCATTTTATATTTGTAACCCCTGACTCTTCTCTGCTGGGATTAAAGCCATAATTTTAGCTTTGATAGACTAATATCCCTTGCTCCCAGTATGGACTACTTAAAAATATACCCTATAGGGTACTATCTCCTTCACCTGACTAGTTGTTTTCAGACAACTTTAATTTCCCCTTGTCTGGGGCAGTGCTGAAACATGAAAGTTCCAACAGCTCTAACGGGCTATTGAAAAGTAAAGAATGAATGAATGAATGAATGAATAAATAAATAAATAAATAAATAAATAAATAAATAAATGGAGAGAAAGAAAAAGATAAGGAAAAAAAAAAAAACCCTTTTCAGAGCTGGGTACCACTCCCAGGGTTTGCCAATCAAGAGCCAGAGTTGGTACCTAATTCCACGTGCCACTTTGCCTTAGGGCCCAGCCCTTTCCCAGTATTCTGAGCTCCTCCAACTCCAAAAGTCTCTGGGGAACCAGCTCCACAACATTCTGCTATGCCTGCAGGGGAGGGGCACCAGACTCCTGGCTAGGCAAACTTTCCATTCTTTGCTGTGATCTCATTTCTCCTGTGCTTTTAATGTGCTTTTAATGCAATTTTAATATATTCACATGCCATATAATCTTCCAAAGGGTACAATCAATTTGTTCACAGTATCATCACATAGCTGTGCATTCATCACCACAATCAATTTTTTGAACATTTTCATTGCTCCAAAAACTAAAACTAAAACTAAGAATAGAAATAAAAGTAAAAAAGAACACCCAAAACATCTCATACTCTTATTCCCCCCTATTATTCATTTACTTTTTGTCCCACTTTTTCCTACTCATTTTTCCATACACTGGATAAAGGGAGTGTGAGCCACAAGGTTTTCACAACCACACAGTCACACCATATAAGCTATATAGTTATATGATCATCTTCAAGAATCAAGGATACTGGATTTCAGTTCTACAGTTTCAGGCATTTCCTTCTAGCTATTCTAATACACTAAAAACTAAAAATGGGCATCCATAAAATGAATAAGAATAACCTCCAGAATGACCACTCAATTCCATTTGAGATCTCTCAGCCACTGAATCACTATTTTGCTTCATTCTCTTCCCCCTATGTGCCTGTACTGCTCCCTTTATTATTTCTTGTAGAGCAGGTATCTTGTTCACAAACTCTGTCAGTGTCTGTTTGTCTGAAAATATTTTAAACTCGCCCTCATTTTTGAAGGACAGTTTTGCTGGATATAGAACTATTGGTTGGCAGTTTTTCTCTTTCAGTATCTTAAATATACCATATCATTGCTTTCTCGCTTCCATGGTTTCTACTGAGAAATCCACATATATCTTATCAAGTTTCCTTTGTATATGATGGATCACTTTTCCCTTGCTGCTTTTATAATTCTCTCTTTGTCTCTGACATTTGATAATACTATTATTAATGTCTTGGAGTCGGTCTACTCAGATCTATTCTGTTTGGAGTACTCTGTGCTTCTTGGATCTGTAATTTTATGTCTTTCAAAACAGATGGGAAATTTTCAGTTATTACTTCTCCATTATTATTTCTCTCCCTTTCCTTTCTCTTCTCCTTCTGGACACCTATGATGTGTATATTCATATGCTTCATGTTGTAATTTAGTTCCCTGAGATGCTACTCATATTTTTCCGTTCTTTTCACTGTGTGTTCTTTTGTGCATAGGATTTCACATGTCCTGTCCTCCACTTCATGAATCCTTTCTTCTGCCTCTTCAAATCTGCTGTTGTTTGTCTCCATTGTGTTTTTTATCTC
The DNA here is from genome assembly GCF_015220235.1 of Choloepus didactylus. NCBI lineage: Eukaryota > Metazoa > Chordata > Mammalia > Pilosa > Megalonychidae > Choloepus > Choloepus didactylus. Next base: position 3,149,569 of record NW_023637624.1, on the reverse strand, counting down.
TTCTATTGTGCCTTTCATTCCCATAAGTTCTGCCAATTGTTTCTCCAAACTTTCAAGTTCTTCCTTATGTTTGCCCAGTGTATTCTTTATATCCTTTGTCTCTTTTGCCATACCCTCCCTCAACTAGTTGACTTGATTTGTGTATTGATTTAGGAGATTTGTTTGATTATTAGTTAGTTGTTCCAATTCCTGTATCTCAGTTGAAGTGTAAGTTTGTTCCTTTGACTGGGCCATATCTTCATTTTTTCTAGTGTGATTTGCAAGTTTTTGGTTGTCTAAGCATCTGGTTTCCTTGATTACCCCCATCAGATTTTCCCAGACCAGATGGGCCCAGGTCTCAGGAGTAGGGTGTAATCAGTATCACATTTACTTGAGCATGAGACCCAGAAGGTTGTCAGACTTTCCTGGGAGGCCTCTAGAATATGTGCTTTTCCTATCCTACCCAGCAGGTAGTGCTTGTCAGCCTGCAGCTCCCCACCAGCATAAAGAGGTATGGTGTATTTAGTTCTCAATGGACCCTATCCTGGCCAGAGACTGAGGGTGTCAGAATCCAAGCTTTACTGTTTCTATTGTTTTATCCCCCATGCTCTGGTTCTGAATTCTCTGAGAGTGGCCTGCCACATGAGCTGGACGCTGTTCCCCCTTTTCTTAAGGAAGACAACCCTTTAAGGAATTGCCTCCTACACTTGAGATTTTCCTTTGACTCTCTGTCTTAACTTCACCCTTGTCTTAGTCTGTGCTGACAACTGAAAATGCTGGAGGCTCTCTCTAATGAGCTACTTAGAATAGAGAAAAAAAACAAGGAAAAAAGCAGGAAGTCCCCTTTCCAGAGCAAGTCCCCAGCCCTCCAGTTCACCAGGAAGAACCAGAGTTGTTACCTGGTTCTGTGTGCCCCTTTTCTTGGGATACAGCCCTTTCCCAGTATTCTGAGTTCACTGAACTCCAGAAGCCCCTGTTTTTATTTATTTATGGATTTTTTCCCATCAGCCCCATGTTCTCACTCCCAGATAAACCTCTGTGTTCCTTTCCTGCTTGCTCCAGGTTTATCTGTGCTCATAGCTTATATTCAGTCATCCAAATTTATTAATTAAAAACACAATTGGAGCTTAGTTGAGGTACATTCCATTGTTCCTGTCAGGGACTGACTTTTTTCCCATAGTGAAGTTTTGCAACTCAGCCTGCCATGCTGGGGGCGGGGGTGGGGTGCCAGCTCCACAATTTGTTTTCCGAGTCACAGGTGTCCCCCAGTTGATTGTTCCAGACTATTTTCTAGATGTTCCTGGCTATTTACTGGTTGCTTTAGGGGACTAACTAAATTTCACACCACCCTATGCCACCATTTTTCTCCACCTCCAGTCCATTGATTCTTGCCTCACATCTTTGATTCTGAGATTATCCAAAATGATATCTATGACCTTTGCCTAAAACCATGATATACAATTAGCTGGTCCATAAGGATCAACAGTTTGCAATTCATGAAAAATTTATAGAGAGACAGGGTGGGACTCTGGAATGACTGAGTGAGGAGTTCAGCACATCCTCTCCTCAGAGCACAATGATTAAACTGGACAAAATTGTTGACAACTGAACAGCATAACTTAGTCACGTTGACCATGAACTTAACCATCACAGTCAAACTTGACAACTTGGCACCCATATGCATCTCTTTAATACATACTTAATCTCTAAATAAAAACAGTAGCACCCGTAATTTTTGCTAACATAATTCAACTGTCCTGCATAAAACCTTTAATGCACTAAAGCCTTCCCCACAAGAGGATGTAATTCCTTGGTTAATATTCAGTCCTAAACTTGATACCCTGTAAATTAAATACTATGACAGAAAGTTAATAAAACTTATGTTATATGATAAAAGGATAAGTTAGGGAATAAAGCAAAGATATTTACTTTATGTATATATACAAACATATATATAACAAAATAAGGAAGAAATGCTGGTAACCAATACAGTCCTCATTTCTGTAACTGGTCACATGAATGCAGCTCATATTTGTAACTACCTTCTTCCACTAACCATTACATTTTACCCTTACCTCAGAAAGCACCTCCGCTGATCTTGGTTCTTTGCCTGGTGGGGTGACATACCTAAATTGGGTTATTGCACTTTTTCATTTAGTTTAATCGCAGGGCATGGTAGTATTAATAGATGCCTGATGGGATCTTCTGTATTCCAGGGAAACTTTTTCCCCTCCACAAGGTAGTAGCTTTTTTGTTTACTCTTGTCAATCATAATCAGTCTCCCCAGTCAGTTCAATATTTCATTTCTTTCGCCTGTTAACTCAGAGGCATGAAGATCCCAAAGTGGCCAGGTGGCTGTCTTAATTTCCAGTTCAATGAAATCTTTGTGTCTCCTGGTGGAAGCACTCCTTTTGAAAATAAGACCTCTAAACCAACAGAACTTAAGGTTATGGGGACAGAAAGATTTTTTTCTAGTGGATCACTAGGAGTAAAATAGTGAGTGGTGCCTCTCACATTTCTACCCCTTGATTTCTGGACCTAGGAATCCTTGCAATGAGAAAAACAGTACCATAGATCTGACACTAATTTAGACATATACAGCCCCCTGGATAACACTGACCCTGCTCTGCAAGGTGTTGCCACCCATTTGGCACAGAAATTGAGTCTTCAAAAGATTGTTCCACCATTCTATTAATACAGTTGCTTTGGGACAAAGAAAAACATGGTAAGACCCATGAGTTCCATTAGTATGTGCCATTTTTTTTGCACTCCATTTGTTCTGAAGTGGAAGCTGTGTAGAATACCATGACAGTACCTAAGGCACTCTTTAAGTCCATGATGGTAGTTTTGGTAGTCACATTGTGTGAAAGGAAAGAAAATCTGCATGTGGAATATGTGGCTATTCCAGTAAGAACAAAACACTGCCATTTCCATGATGTAAATAGTTCATTGTAATCAACCTGCCACCAGGTAACAGGCTGATCACATTGGGGAATGGTGCCATTTGGAGGACTGAGTGTTCTCTGCTGCTGGCATATTGAGCACACAGAAGTGGTTGTACACAGATCAGCCTTGGTGAGAGGAGGTCCATGTTGCTAAGCTAATGAATAACCTCCCTTCCTAACACCATGGTCACTTTGTTAATGAGCCCATTGTAAAATGACAGGAGTGGCTGGGGATAGAAGCCAACTGGTATCCACAGGAGAGTTCATTCTATCCACATGATTATTAAAATAATTCTCTGCTAACACCCTCTGGTAAGCATTCACATGGGACACAAATATCTTCATGTTTTCCACCCATTTAAAAAGGTCTACCCACATAATTCTCCCCCAGACAATTTTGTCACCAATTTTCCAATTATGATCCTTCCAAGTCCCTGGCCATCCAGCAAAACCATTGGCCACAGCCCATGAATCAGTATACAACTGCACCTCCAGCCATTTCTCCTTCCAAGAAAAATGAACCACCAGGTGCACTGCTCAAAATTCTGTCCATCAGAATGATTTCCCTTCACCACTGTCCTTCAGGGGTGTCCTCAAAAGGGGATATATGCTACAGTGGTCCACTATCAGGTGGTACCTGTATATCATGCTGCGATATACGTAAAGCAGGCCTGAATTTTCTCTTCCATACTCAGCTGATCATTTGAAACTCCTCATGAGGCCATAGCCATGGAATGGAAAGAAAAGGTAATGTAGCAACATTGGGGCCAAGGATATTTAGACCACTTCCTTGAGTAACAAACTTGTGCCTCAGGGCCTGTTTGAGCCCAATCTCATATGTCCCATTTCCATTTAAGATGGAGTGCTGCTGTGTATCCCCAACATCATGGCTTGGTGAGTCAGACAACACCGAGTTCATTATGGGCAACTCAGGTATCATAGGAACTTGGTGGCCCATAGATAAGTGTTTGATCTTTACTAACATGCAGGAGCAGACAAAAACCTGTCTCTCCCAAAAGAAGAATAGTTATCTGCAGAGGATGACAGGATTTTGCTCTATGATCTGAAAGATCTGCAGTGTAATTCTCTTATAGAGGCCTGCCAAAACTTCCAAATAGTATTTCAATTTGACACTGAAATTTTCAGACCAATTATCTTCTGGATCATATGGCTCAAGTTCATATAGTAAAAGTTTTCACAGCAGCCTGGACCTGCTGAAGACCTCTTCTTGTTCTGGTCCCCACTCAAATTGGCAGCTTTTCAGGTAACCATCCAAGGTGAAAGATTAGCTGTTGCATGTGGGTATACCTACAACCAAAAAAGAGGCACAATGCCTAGTTAGCCTCTCTGGATTTTGGGTCACCTTGGATGGTGTGATGGTTATGCTCATGTGTCAACTTGGCAAGGTGATGGTGTCCAGGTGTCTGGTCAAGCAAACACTGGCCTAACCATTACTGCAAGCATATTTGTGACTGGTTAATAAACCAGATGGCTGCTTTATTAAATCATCCATCAATTAGCTGCACCTGTGACTGATTACATCAACAAAGGGCATGTCTTCCACAATGAGAGAATTAGATCAGCTAGATTTAATCCAATAAGTTAAACACTTTAAAGGGAGAAAGAGAGAGGACCTTCACTTCTTCTTTGGTTAGGCAGCAAAGCATTTCCTGAGGAGTTCATCAAACACCTTCATTGGAGTTGCCAGTTTGTGGCCTGCCCTACAGAATTTGAACTCATGCATCCTGCCCTATGGAATTTGGACTTGTGCATCTGCACAGTTGCATGAGACACTTTTATAGGATCATATATTTACAGATATGTCTTCTTGGTTCTGTTTCTCTAGAGAACCTAGCTAATACAGCTTGGTACCAGAAGTGGTTATTGAGAAACAGAATCTTAAAATGGGCTTTTACAATTGATTCTCTACTTTGATAAGATTCAAAGGCCCTAATGACTCTATTTCCAATAATCAAGATGGCACTGACAGTCCATGGTGTCAGTTGGCAATGGAGATATGCAAAATGTCACCATTTGGTTCTGCTAATCATACTCTTGTATGAAGCAAGGCTCTAGGTGACAGTGTTTTTGACATCTTAACAGAGTTTTGCAGAGTTAAGAAGTATAATGATGTTGGCTGGTTGCTCTTAGATATGCCAGATAAAGTTATAAGAGAAAGAGACAGACTAAAGGCTTCAAATTTGAAAGTTAGGCACTGTATGAGAGATGTAAAGGTTTCTATGTGTGCCCTGAAAGAAAGTCTTATTTCCTATGGTGGCAGACTTGAGATTTCTGAAAACCAGACCCAGATAATCATTGTGTGAGTAGCAGATTTACAATGTAAACTAAAATCACAACCTTGCAGGGTGTTTGCAGTTAAAATAGAGGCATTGATTGGAAAAAAATGGGATCCTGAAACTTGTGATGGGGACATATGAATTGATAATGGCAGTGAGGACATCAGAACACTGCATTCTGCTGAGTCTTTGCTAGATATACCTCTAACGGTCTGTCCTGAGGAAACAGCCTCCCCTCCCCCATCTTCAGTCTGCCCTGAGGAGACATCTGGCAACCTCTAGCCTGATTTGAGGAAGCAGCTTCCCAACCTCCAGTCTGCTCTGTGGAGCCTGCTATCCAACCCCCACCTAAAGAGATTAATCTTCAGAGCCTGCTAAACCTATAATCACCTCCCCTGAGGAAGCAGCCTTCACTCCTCTGCCTGGAGAGATTAATCCTGTTTCATGAGATGAAACTGCAATGGAATGCCCTGAGGTAAATTGAAGGATACTTCTACTTATTTTCATGACCCACCCCCACCACCAGTCTTTGCTTCAACACCTATAACTAGACTAAAGTCCCAACAGGCCCTGAAGGGTGAGGTACAAAGTGTGAGCCATGAGGAAGTATGCTATACTCCAAAAGAACTGCATGACTTTTCCAATTTATATAGACAGAAATCAGGGGAATATGTGTGGAAATGGATATTAAGGGTGTGGGATAATGGTGGAAGGAATATAAAGTTGGATCAGGAAGAATTTATTGCTATGGGCCCACCAAGCAAAGATTCTATGTTCAATGTTTTAGCTCAAAGGGTTAGAAAGAGTGTTAACAGTTTGGGTGGTTGCTGAAACATGGATCAAAAGGTGGCTTATATTACATGAGGTTGAAATGCCAGAACAGCCCTGGTATAATGTAGAGGAAGGGAATCAAGGCTTAGAGAGATTGGAATGTTAGAGTGGATTTCTCCTAGAAGACCTGCTCACAGTCCCCATGGAATGTCAAGAGGACACACCTTTTACCAGGACTGTAAGGAATAAATTTGTGAGACTAGCTCCAACATCCCAGAAGAGCTCTGTAGTTGCCCTTCTCTATAGATCAGATATTACTGTGGGAACTGCTGTCACTGAGCTGGAATCCTTAAAAACAATGGGAATAATTGGATCCTGAGTTGACAGAAGCCACATGGCAGCAGTTAATTGCCAAAGGCAAGGTGAGCCTGGCTACCATAATGGACAGCAGGCTTAAAGCAGCAGTCAAAATAATCTGACTCACCAAGACCTACGGCATTGGCTAGTAGAGCATGGAGTACCTAGAAGTAAAATAGATGAGCAGTCTACTAAATTCTTGCTTGATCTGTATAAGCAAAATAATCCTGCATCATGTGAACAAAAGTCTACCTTGTTTACAAAAACAGTCACAGTCCCTTAGTCAATTCCCAGACTTGAGATGGTTTACAGACCCACAGCCCTTTGAATGAGGGTGGGAAGGACATTGTTACACTGCCAAAAATTTATACTGGTAATTTTCCTCCCAGCCTTTCCCAGAGGGACCTACAGCCTTTTACCAGAGTAACCATGGTTTGGGGAAAAGTGAATGATCAGATATTTCAGGGATTGTAAGACACTGGCTCAGAAGTGACATTAATTCCAGGAGACACAAAATGTCACTCTGGTCCATCAGTCAGTGTTGGGGCTTATGGAGGTGAGTGATCAATGGAGTTTTAGCTCAGGTCCATCTCACAGTGGGTCCAGTGGGTCCCCAGACCCATTCTCTGGTTATTTTCCCAGTTCCAGAATGCATACTCAGCAACTGGCAGAATCCTCACACTGGTTCTCTGACTCATGGTGTGAGGACTATTATGGTAGGAAAGGCCAAATGGAAGTCATTGGAACAGCCCCTGCCTAGCAAAACAGTAAACCAGAAGCAATACTGGATTCCCAGAAGTACTGCAGAGATTAATGCCCCTCTTATGGACTTGAAGGATGCAGGGGTGGTTTTTCCCACCACATCCCCAGTCAACTCTCCTATTTGGCCTGTGTAGAAAACAGATGGGTCTTGGAGGGTGACGGTGGATTATCATAAACTTAACCAGGTAGTGACTCCAATTGCAGCTGCTGTTCCAGATGTGGTATCATTGCTTAAGCAAATGAACACATCCCCTGGTACCTGGTGTGCAGCTATTAATCTGGAGAAGGCTTTTATTTTCAATAGCTTTTAGTAAGGACCACCATAAACAGTTTGCATTCAGCTGGCAAGGCCAGCAGTATACCTTCACTGTGCTGTCTCAGGGGCATATCAACTCTCCAGCCCTATGTTATAATATCGTCCACAGAAATCTTGACCATTCCTCTCTCCCACAAGACATCACACTATTCCATTATATTGATCATGTTGCTTGGCCCTAGTGAGCAAGATGTAGCAAATACTCCAGATTTGTTGGTAAGGTATTTATGTGTCAGAGAATGGGAGATAAATCCAACAAAATATATGGGCCTTCCACCTCAGTAAAATTTCTAGGTGTCTAGTGGTAAGGGGCATGTTGAGATATCCATTCTAAAGTGAAGGATAAGCTGTTGCATCTGGCCCCTCCTATGACCAAAAAAGAGGCACAATGCCTAGTTGGCATTTCTGGATTTTGGAAGCAAAGTGTTCCTCATATGGGTTTTTCTATTCTGGCCCACTTAACAGGTGACCAGAAAAGCTTCTAGTTTTGAGTGGGTACCAGAAAAAGATGAGGCTCTGTGACAGGTCCAGGTGCTGTGCAAGCTGCTCTGCCACTTGGACCATATGATCCAGCTGATCCAATGGGGTTGGAAGTGTCAGTGGCAAATAGGCTGTTTGAAGACTTTGGCAGGCTCCTATGGGAGAATCACAATGCAAGCCCTTAGGATTTTGAAGTAAAGCCTTACCATCCCATGCAGATAACTAGTCTCCATTTGAGAAACAGCTATTGGCCTCCTGTTGTGGCTTAGAAGAGATGGAACACTTAGCCATGGGCCACCAAGTTACCATGAAACTTCAGTCACCTATCATGAGCTGGGTGTTGCCTGACCCACCAAGCCATAAAGTTGGGTGTGCACAGTAGCACTCCATCATAAAATGGAAATGGTATATATGAGTTAGGGCTCAAGTGGGTCCTGAATGCACAAGTAAGTTACATGTGCAAGTGGCCCAAATGTCCATGGCTCCCAATCCTTCCACCTGACCTTCTCTTTCCTGTCCAACAGCTATGGCATCTTGGTGAGTTCCTTACAATCAGTTGACTGAGGAAGAGAAAACTCAGGCCTGGTTTACAGATGGTTCCACATCAGATGCAGGCACCTCTTGAAAGTGGACAGCTGAAGCACTGCACATCCCTTTCTGGGATGTCCCTGAAGGACAGTGGTGTGGGAAAATCCTCCCAGTGGGCAGAACTTGAAGCAGTCCATCATTTTGTTCATTTTGCTTGGAAGGATAACTGGCTAGAGGTGCATATGTATACTGAGTCATGGGCTGCTGCAAATAGTTTGGCTGGATGGTCAGGGACTTGGAAGAAACATGATTGGAAAATGGGTGACAAGGAAGTCTGGGAAAGAGGTATTTGGATAGACCTTTCTGGGTGGGAAAAAACATGAAGATATTTGTGTCCCATATGAATGCTCACCAGAGGGTGACTTTAGCAGTGGAAGATTTTAATAATCAATTGGATAAGATGACCCATTTGGTGGCTACCAGTCAGCCTCTTTCCCCAGCCACTCCTGTGATTGTACAATGAGCTCATGAAGAAAGTTGTCATGGTGGTAGGGATGGAGGTTATGCATGGTCTCAGCAACATGGACTTCCACTCACCAAGGCCACCCTGGCCATAGCCACTGCTGAGTGCCCAATCTGCCAGCAGCTGAGACCCATACTCAGTCCCCAATATGGCACCATTCCCCAAGGTGATCAGCCTACTACCTGATGGCAGGTTGATTACATTGGACCATTTCCTTCATGGAAGGGGCAGCAGTTTGTTCTCACTGGAATAGACACATACTCTGGATATGGGTTTGCCTTCCCTGCTTGCAATGCTTCTGCCACAACTACCATCATGGACTTTTGGAATGCCTTATCCACCATCATGGTATTCCACACAGCATTGCTTCTGACCAAGGAACCCACTTCACAGCAAATGAAGTGAGGGAATGGGCACATGCTGATGAAATTCTCTGGTCTTACTATGTTCCCCATCATCCAGAGGTAGCTGGGTTGATAAAACAGTGGAATGGCCTCTTGAAGACTCAATCATGGTGCCAACTAGGTGGCAATAACTTTCAGGGCTGAGGCAGTGTTAAGCATTTCAGGAGGCTGCATATGCTCTGAAACAGTGTCCACTCTATGGGGCTGTTTCTCCCAAAGCCAGGATTCACAGGTCCAGGAATCAAGAGGTGGAAACAGTGATGGCACCACTCACTATCACTCCTAGTAATCCACCAGGAAAATGTTTGCTTCCTGTCCCTGCAACCTTAAGCTCTGCTGGTCTACAAGTCTTGGTTCCAAAAGGAGGAGTGCTTCCACCAGTAGAAACAATAATTCCATGGAACTGGAAGTTAAAACTGCCACCTGGCCACTTTGGGCTTCTCATGCCTCTGAATCAAAAGGCAAGGAAGGAGATTATTGTATTGGCCGGGATGATTGATCCTGACTATCATGGGGAAAATAGCACTGCAACTACACAATGGAAGTAAAAAGAGTTTTTCTGGAATACAGTAGATCCCCTAGGGTGTCTCTTAGTACTACCATGCCCTGTGATTAAAGTCTATGGAAAACTGCAACAACCCTATCCAGGCAGGACTGCCAATGTCCAAGAAACTTCAGGAATGAAGGTTTGGGTCACCCCACCAGGCAAAGAACCACGGCCAGCTGAAGTGCTTGCTGCATGTAAAGGGAACATGGAATGGGTAGTGGAAGAAGGTAGAGATAAATATGAACCGCAACCACGTGACAAGTTACAGGAGTGAGGACTATGATGGCATGAACATTTCCTCCTTGTTTTGTTATGAGTATGTTTGTATTTGTCCATAAAGCAGATATCTTTGTTTTCTTCTCCTTCCTATCCCCTTATTATATAACATAAGCTGTATTGTTCATTTTGCAGCATTTAAGTTAAAGGAAATCAAATTTAGTAGTCAGTGTCACCCAGGGACTTACACCCTCTTCTGGAGATATTTAATGTTTTTCTGGTTGTACACAGGACAGCTGAATATTGTTAGGCAAAATATACGTCTGTTATTGTGCTTTGCTTAGAGATAAAGTGTGGTTTAAGGTGATGTGTATAATTGCCAAGTTGACAAGGATTGGACCCTGATGATTAGGTTGATGTGTCAGTTTGGCAAGGTGATGGTGTCCAGGTGTCTGGTCAAGCAAGCACAGGCCTAACCGTTACTGTTAGGACATTTGTGGCTGGTTAATAAAACAGATGGCTGGTTAATTAAATCATCAGTCAATTGACTGTATCTGTGACTGATGTCATCAACAAAGTGCATGTCTTCCACAATGAGAGAATTCAATCAGCTGGATTTAATCCAATCAGTTGAAGACTTTTAAGGGAGAAAGAGAGAGAACCTTCACTTCTTCAGCTAGCCTGTGAAGCATTTCCTGAGGAGTTTGAGTTGCCAGTTCACTGTCTGCCTTATGGAATTTGAACTCATGCATTCTGCCTGTTCCAGTTGGCAAATGCTGCCATTTTGCAAAACAACAGAAATGGATTGGCTTTTATAAAGGGAGTGTGCCAGTTTGAATGTATTATGTCCCCCAAAATGCCATTATCTTTGATGTAATCTTGTGTGAGCAGATGTATCAGTGTTGATTAGATTGTAATTCTTTGAATGTTTTCTTGTGTGAGCAGATGTATCAGTGTTGATTAGATTGTAATTCTTTGAATGTTTCAGTGGAGATGCCCTCCACCCAACTGTGGGTAATGACTCTGATTGGATAATTTCCATGGAGGTGTTACTCCACCCATTCAGGTTGGGTCTAAATTAAATCACTGGAGCCATATTGATGAGCTGATAGACAGAGGGAACTCAGTGCAGCTGAACGTGACATTTTTGAAGAGGAGCTACAGCCAAGAGGAACACTTCAAAGAATGCACAGGAGCTGAGAAGAGGAGCTGTGGATGAGAGACAGTTTGAAGATGGCCGTTGAAAGAAGACTTTTGCTCTGGAGAAGCTAAGAGAGGAAAAATGCCCCAAGAGCAACTAAGAGTGACAGTTTCGAGGAACTGCAGCCTAGAGAGGAACACCCGGGGAGAAAGCCATTTTGAAACCAGAACTCTGGAGCAGACACCAGCCACGTGTCTTCCCAGCTAACAGAGGTTTTCCGGACACCATTGGCCATCCTGCAGTGAAGGTACCTGATTGTTGATGACTTACCTTGGACACTTTATGGCCTTAAGACTGTAACTTTGCAACCAAATAAACCCCTTTTATAAAAGTCAGTCCATTTCTGGTGTTTTGCATTCCAGCAGCATTAGCAAACTAGAATATGGGGTTTATTTGATTACAAAGCTACAGTCTGAAGGCCATAAAAGTGTCCAAGCTAAGGCATCAACAATAGGGTACTGTGCCAGTTTGAATGTATTATGTCCCCCAAAATGCCATTATCTTTGATGTAATCTTGTGTGGGCAGACATATCAGTATTGATAAAATTGTCATTCTTTGAGTGTTCCCATGGAGATGTGCCCCATCCAACTGTGGGTGAAGACTGGATAATTTCCATGGAGATGTGGCCCCACCCATTCCACATGGGCCTTGATTAATTTACTGGAGCAATATATAAGCTCAGACAGAAGGAGTGAGCTTGCTACAGCCAAGAGGGACACTTTGAAGAATGCACAGAAGCTGAGAAAGTAGCTGCAGATGAGAGACAGTTTGAAGATGGCTGTTGAAAGCAGGCTCTTGCTCCAGAGAAGCTAAGAGAGGACAAACACCCCAAGAGCAACTAAGAGTGACATTTTTGAGGAACTGCAGCCTAGAGAGGAACATCCTGGAAGAAAGCCAGTTTGAAACCAGAACTTTGGAGCAGATGCCAGCCATGTGCCTTCCCAGCTAACAGAGGTTTTCTGGACACCATTGGCCATCCTCCAATGAAGGTACCCGATTGTTGATGTATTGCCTTGGACACTTTATGGCCTTAAGGCTGTACATTTGTAACCAAATAAACCCCTTTTATAGGAGCCAATCCATTTCTGGTATTTTGCATTCTGGCAGCATTAGCAAACAAGTGTTCTTTCACAGAAGAATGGCCAATGGCATCTGTAACACCTCTGGGAAGGGACATGACTGGCATCTTCTTCCTTTGCTCCCAGGTTGTGTTTCAAAATGGCTTTCTCCCAGGATGTTTCTCTTTAGGCATATGGTGGTATTCTCTTAGGTGTCAGTGTACCCACCATCATCACAGTCAGCCCACATATGCCCATTCCAATTGACAGGATCACATTCCTTCCTAATAAATGCCCTCACTTTAACAGAAGACATGCTGAAAGGCTGGGAGTTCAGTTTACATTGTAATTCAGCCACTCATACAATGAGACTCTGGGTCAAGTTTCCAGAAATATCAACTATGGCCACAAGAAATGAGTTTCTTTCAGAGAAGGCATAGAAACCTTTGTGTCCTTCAAACAGCACTTTATCTGGGAATTTAAAGCCTTGAGCCCATTCCTTTCTTTGACAACTGTATCCAGTATACTTAGAAACAACAAGCCAACATATTTATACTTTAACTTCACAAAATTCTGTTGAGGTATCAAATACACTGTCACCCAAAGCCTTGCCTCATATAAACTTCTTTTTATTAGAGAAGTTGTGGGTTTACAGAACAATTATTCAGCAAATATAGGATTCCCACATAGCAACATATTAACACCTTGTATTTGTGTGGAACATTTCTTACAATTGGTGAGAGCACATCTTTATGATTGTACTATTAACTATACTCCATGGTCTAATGTTGGGTTCATTGTGTAGTACAGCTTAATGGATTTCTTTTTTATAGTTTTATTATACTACCATATATATAACTTAACAGTTCTCCTTTTGAACATATTGAGAAATACATTTCAATGCTATTAATTAGGTTTTTAGTGTTGTGCTACAATCACCACAAAGCATTGTGAAAATATTTCCATCATTCAAAATAGTGTTAGAAACAGAGTTTTACTTAGAAGAAAACAAAGGCTTATTCAATTGTGGAAGAGAAAAGAAATTTATTTTCATTTTTGCAAGAGCAGGCACACAACCAAAAGAAAATGAAATGGTCAGAGCCCTGAACAAAGAAAAGCAGCACAATATATTTCCTAAGCTTCATACTCAAGTTCCTCCCCTGTTTTCCCATTTGCTGGGTACTCCAGAGGTTACAGTTTATCTGAGAGAGCTGACTAACCCACCTTTGATTACACCTCATATTTCTTCACATTTTGGTGACCATAGTTGTTACTGGCCTTAACTTTAGGCTTATGTCAGAGGTTCTTTTTTTCCCTCTAATCGCAGAGTCAGTTTGTGTTAGTTGTGTGTAGCTATTATTTCCCCTATTCCACACCACCTTTATCTGAAAGCTAAACTTAACCCTTTTCTTACGATTGGAACCCTATACATTTTAAACCTAACTTCCCATTCCCTATCTGCATCCTGTCCCTGGTAACATATATTTTAGATTCTGACTCCATGAGTTGTTAATTCTAGTTACTTCATATCAGTGAGATCATACAATATTTGCCCTTTTGTGCCTGCCTTATTTAACTCAACATGATATCATCAAGTTTCAACCATGTTGATGTACGTACCAAGACATGATTCTTTTATATGGCTGAATAATATTACATTACATGTATATGCTGCATTATTTTTATCCATTCTTTGGCTGATAGACACTTGTGTTGCTTCCATTTTTTGGCACTTGTGAATAATACAACTATGAACATCAGTGTGTAAATATCTGTTTACGTCCCTGCTTTCAATTCTTTTGGTTACATACCTAGCAGTGGGATTTCAGGGTCATATAGTGATTATATACATAATTTTCTCAGGAAATGCTAAACTGTCTTTCACAGTGCTGCACCATTTTACATCACCACAAAGAATGAATGTTCCTATTTCTCCATATCTTCTCCAACACTTGTAATTTTCTATTTTTTTACATAGTAGCCATTCTAATAGGTGTAAAATGATATCTGATTGTGGGTTCTATTTGCATTTCCTTGATGGCTAATATGTTCAGCATCTTTACGTGTGCTTTCTTACATTTGCATATCTTCTTTGGAGAGATTTCTATTCAAGTCATTTGCCCAATTTTTAATTGAGTGGTTGCCTTTTTGTTGTTAAGTTGAAGGTTTTCTTTATATATTCTGGATATCAAACCTTTATAAGATATGTGGTTTCCAAATATTTTCTCCACTTGTGTAGGTTGTCATTGTACTTTCATGATAAAGTCCTGTGAGATGCAAATTTTTTTCATTTCTGTGAGGTGCCATTTATCCATTTTTTCTTTGTTTGTGCTTTGGGTTTAAAGTCTAAGAAACCATTGCCTAATGCAATGGCCTAAAGATGATTTCCTAAATTTTCTTCTAGGAGTTTGAAAGTTTGGCCTCTCATATTTAGGTCCTTGATTCATTTTGAGATTTTTTTTTTTTTGTATATGGTGTAAGGGTGGGTGTTTTTTTTTTTTTTTTTGAAATGGAAAGTTGGTTTTCCAGGCACTATTTGTTGAAGAGACTATTTTTTTCCAATTCAGTGGTCTTTGCCTCCTTGTCAAAAATCAGTTGGCCATAAATTTGAGGGTTGGTTTATTAGCTTGTAATTTGATTCTATTGGTCTATTATTCTATCCTTGTGTCAGTACCATGCTCTTTTGATTACTGTGGCTTTGTCGTAAGTTTCAAGATCGTGAAGTGTGTCCTTCAACTTCATTCTTCTTTTTAAAGACGGCTGTGGCTATTCAGAGCCCTTTAACATTCCATACAAACTTGATGATTGGTTTTTCCATTTCTGCAAAGGAAGTTGCTGGAATTTTGATACAGACTGTATTGAATCTATAAATTGCTTTTGGTAGGATCTATATCTTAACAATATTGAGTCTTCCAATCCATGAACATGGAATGTCCTACCATTTATTTAGGTCTTCTTTGGTTTCTTTTAGCAATGTTTTGTAGTTTTCTATGTATAAATCTTTTATATTCTTGGCTAGATATATTCCTAGATATTTGATTCTTTGGGTTGCTACTGTGAATGGTATTTACTTCTTTATTATTTCTTCCATCTGTTCATTGCTTCTGTATGGTAATGCTACTAATTTTTGTTTGTTGAACTGTACCCCACCACTTTGATGAATTCATTTAATAGCTCTTGGGACTTTGTTTTGGATTTTTTGGGGTTTTTTGTATATAGGATAATGTCATCTGAAAATAGGGAATGTTTTACTTCTTCCTTTCCAATTTGTGTGCCTTATTTCATTTTATTGCCTAATTGCTCTGGCAAGAACTCCCAGTACAATGTTGATTAACAGTGGTGACAGTGGGCATCCTCATCTTGTGCCTGATTTTAGAAGGAAAGCTTTCAGTCTTTCACTATTAAGTAGGATGTTAGCTGTGGGCCTTTCATATATGCCCTTTATCATGTTGAAGAAATTTCCTTCCATTCCTAGTGCTCTAAATGTTTTTATCAATAAGGGGTACTGACTTTTGCCAAATGCCTTTACTGTATCAATCATGTTTTATCCCCCTTCATTCTGTTAATATGGTGTATTACAATAGACTTTTTTATATTAAATCACCCCTTCATACCAAAGATAAACCCCTTTTGAGCATAGTGTATAATTCTTTTAATATGTTGTTGGGTTCAGTTCACTAGTATTTTGTTGAGGATTTTTGCATCATAATTATAAGAGATATTGGTCTGCAATTTTCTTTTCTTGTGGTATATTTACCTGGCATTGGTATGAGAGTGATTTTGGCCTCATAGAATGAATTGGGAGTTTTTCCACCTATTCAATCTTTTGTGGAAGTGTACGAGCAGAATTGGAGTTGTCTTGCTGTTTTGGTAAAGTTCCTCTGTGAAGCCATCTGGTACTGAGCTTGTACAAAGTCTCCTACTATTAGTGCAGAATCAGCAATTTCTCCCTTCAAACCTGTCAGTATTTGCTTCATATATTTCGGGGCTCTGTTGTTAGGTGCATACATATTTATAATCGTTACATCTTCTTGTTGAATTGATCCTTTTATCAGTATATAATGACTGTCTTTGTTCCTCCTGTTTTTGACTTAAAGTCAATTTTTATCTGATATTAGTATAGCCACCCCAGATCTTTTTTGTCTACTACTGGCATGGTATGATTTCATTTTTTAACATTCTTTCACTTTCAATCTAATTGTATCCTTTACATTTAGGGTAATACTCTTCAATACAGCTCATCGTTGGCTCTTGCTTTTTTAATCCAATTTGCTAATCTCTGCCTTTACACTGGAGAACTTAATCCATTTAGGTTTAAAGTCATAACTGATAGTGCAGGACTTTCTTCTGACATTTTGCTACTTAGCCTTCATAAGCCTTATTCCCCTCTTGTCCTTCAATTCTTCTGCTAATGCCTACTTTTATATTCATTTGATGTTTTATGTTGTAACATATTGTGTGCCTTCTCTTTCCTATCTGGATATGTTTTTCACAAAATTTCCATGTGGTTACAGTGGGATAAAATTTTAACACCCTAAATATATAACAATCATATTTTGTTTGATAACAACTTGTCTTCATTAGCATACACATTTTTGGTATTCATTACCACTTATGTCTTTGTACATGGTATGTTCAAAGCCATCAATCATTACTTTTTATGTATTTACATCTTAGCATCTGTAAGAAGTAAGAAGTGGAGTTACATACTAATCAATACAACACAATAATATTGGCATTTATAATTACCTGATTGTTACTTTTACCACAGGTCTTTTTTCTTTATGTTGCTTTGAACTGCTGTCTAATGTCCTTTCCTTTTATTCTGAGGAACTCCCTTTAGCATTGCTTGTAAGGCAATGCTAGGGGTGATGAAGTCCCTTAGCTTTGATATTCTAGGAATGTCTTAATTTCCCTCATTTTTGAAAGAATGTCTCACTGGATATAAAATTTTTAGTTGCACTTGTTTTCCTTCAGAACTTTAAGTATTTCAACCAACTGCCTTCTTGCCTCCATGTTTTCTGATGAGAAATCGGCACTCAAACTAAATGGGACTCCCTTGTACATAACACATTGCTTTTCTCTTGTGGCTTTCAGTACTCTCTCCTTGTCCTTTGCATTCAATTGTGTGATCAGTATATGATGTCATATATTTTTCCTCATGTTTATTCTGTTTGGTGTTTTCTGGGCTTCTTGCATGAGCATCTTCATGTCCTTTGCTAAATTTGGGAAGTTCTCTATTAGTATTTTTTGAATATTCTTTCTGTCTCTTTCTATCTTCTCTTTCTATGACTCCCATAATGCATATATTGGTTTGCTTTTTGGTGTCCCAGAGGTGTCTTAGGCTATTTTCAATTTTTATAATTTTTTTTTGTGCTCCTCAGCCTGACTCATTTAATTGTCTTGTCTTTGAGTTTGCTGATTCTTTCTTCTGCAAGTTCCAATCTGCTCTTAAAACCCCCATGGGAATTTTTCATCTCAGTTATTTTGATGTTCAATTCCAGTAGTTTCTTTTGGTTCCTTTTTAAAATTTCTGTCTCTTTACTGAGATTCTCATATTGCTCATTCATTGTTTTCCTGATATCCTTTAGTGATTTCTCTGTATTTTCCTTCAACTTCTTGAGCATTTTAAATATCATTTTTAAAAGTCTTGGTTTGGCATGTCCACATTCTGGTTTTCTTCAATTGTGTTTTCTGGATTTGTATCTTATTCCTTTGCACAGGCCGTCATTTCCTGCTCTTTTTCTTTTACTCTTTTGTTGCACACTATGTGTATTTTAATATTTTAAAATGTTCACTCTGGGATTTATTCCCTTAGATATCCGTTTCTTGATTTTGTAACCAGATGTTGATAACACAGAGATTTTCTTGAGCTTCAGCACTCTTATCAGGAGTGTAGGGTTCACAGTGTCTTTTCTGGGCCTATGTGTTGTCCTGGGCTTGTGCTTGTTAGTTGTTTTGTGTTCCCCTGTTTACTGGTGTTTAAGTGTCCCCTCTATTTCCCAGGTGACAGGCTTCCCTCTTCTGAGTGCTTAAAGCAGGCAAGCCTTTGCCCCAGGTTATCAGCCTCTAAGGTTTCTTTCATTGTCTCAAGCTACTTACACCCAGAGGGCACATTCTGGGAGGGGGTCACACTGGAAAGGAGGTTCCTTAGTCATTCTTTCCCAGCTGAAACAGGGCCATAAACACAGGAATGGGGCACAGACCGGTTCTGAAGTTCTCTGGAGATGGGATCACAACAAGCACCAGGAGCTTCTTCCATGGCTCCCCAAAGCTGAGATTTCTTGACCTGCCTAGCAAATGCAGCCCTTGAACTTGTCTGTGTCCCCTGCCCCCCAACCCTGAGTAAGTATGCAGTCTTTCAGTATCTTCTGCCGCCAGCTTTGTCTGATTCTAGTTGGAATAATGGCTGCTCTCAGTACCAGGTCCCTAGTAATTTGAAGTCACTAATCAAAATCGCTTCTCAGATGCTGCGAGGCTGTGGCCGCCCCCAAGCACCATGGCACCTAACGTCACTGCTCGCTTTCTTCAGGACAGGCCGGCCTGACTCGGGATGGGGAGCCTCTCACCCCAACTCCCGCCCCCCCCCCCCGCTCCGTTCCCCACGGGCTTGCTCCCTGGGGCCCCCGAGAGCAAGCACCTCACCAGCGAAGAGCCACGAGGATGACAGCAGACGCGGCCGTGCGCCAGGCCCAGCCCAGCCCCCGAGAGGGCACCCCCGGGAACCCCGTCTCCACAGCGCCCATTCTTGTGGATGCGGGCGGCTCCTCTCTAACTCTGGGCGAGGAGCAGCACTCTGCGGCCGCTGGCTGGAGCCCCGCGAGCATGGCAGCTGACGCCTACGTGGACCACTTCGCTGCCTAGTGCCACAAGTCCATGCCCAGCAGCGCGGTCGTGCACGGGCCGCGAGAGGGTCCTGAGCCCGGCCAGAGGGCGCGGTCGCCGCTGCAGCTGCTTCCACGCTGTCCTGCGTCGAGGAACACCAAGACGGCAAGGACAGCGCCTCGCTTTTCGTGGTGGCACGGATTCTGGGAGACCTCAACAAGTGCCCGCTCACGCTCTAGTCGTGCGCCCAGAGGGCGCCGTGGCCCGAAAGGCGAGGATCCCGTGCTGCCTGCCGCCTGCACCACAGCCCGCTTCTCGTAGCATCAAGGACTCTGCGGCCGCACTCCCCAACCCGACGTGGAGTGATCAGGAGCCCGATCCCGAGGGCTGGCGGGATGTTGGAGTGGGGTGGAGGTGGGGGGTAGCAAAGTGGCGCCGACCTCGAGTCACCGCTGCGAAAGCACAAGTGCCACCATGTGGGCTGCGAGAAAGTTTGCAGGAAATTCTCGCACCTCAAGGCGCAGCTAACATACACAGGTGAGAGGCCTTTCACCTGCAGGTGGCGGGACTGCAACAGGAAGCTTGTGTTTGGACGAGCTGTCCTGGCACTAGTGCAAGCATACGGTCGAGAAGTTCCGCTGCCCCATTTGCGAGAAGGGCTTCATGCCCGAGACCACTTGACAAAACACGCGCCCCGCCGCCCCAACTTCCACCCAGGCATGCTGCAGCGGCGCAGTGGTGGCGGTGGCGGTGGCGGTGGCGGTGGTGGTGGGCGGAGTGGGGGGGTGGTGACGGCTCGCGGACTGGCTCAGTTAGCGACTACAGTCGCTCTAAAGTCAGCAGCCCCACCATCACCCCGGCCAGCTGGCCCTGAACCCTGGGCCCCGGCCCTTCCCCTGCAGCAGCACAGTCCCCGCCAGCCTCCCCACCAGCCCCCCTTGAACATCGGCTGCCCCCCACACCGGGCCAGGGCCGGGGGCCTTCAACCCGCCCCGGCCCTCTCGGCTCCAGCCCTCCCCACTTCTAGACTTCCACAGCGATGAGCAGAGGCTCACTTTCCCTTGTGGGTCCCTGGCTTTCCCTTTTCTAATAACCAAGAGGAGAGAAAGAACTTTCTGAAAATATATTTTTTTCTTCACCCCAGGCATTAAAGTAGATTTGTAAAAATAAATAAATAAACAACAAAAAATTTCAAAACATCATGTCCAAATTGCACAATAGAAATACCCATGAAGTTAAAATTCAGCGTGTTGATACCCCCTTTTCCCCCATTCTCAGGGATGGACATGTTTCACCAGACCAGTGAGGACACCCCTTCCTGCCGCCTAACTCTGTACATAGATTTGCACTCTGGAGTTCTTTATTAGGCTCATGGAGGGGCTGGGGACAATGCAGCAGGCTGGAGTCAGTATCTGCTCTGCAGGCAGGTCCATCCAGCAGTTCAGAGCGGACACAGTCGCTGACACTCGAGCTTCTGCGGCAGATTCCTGAGGGTGATGCTTCTCCCTTTTCCTGCCCACCCTGGTCCACAGCCTCCAAACCCTGCCCCAGCAGGCCCAATGCACAGACATTGTTGAGGGACAGGCCACATCAGAGGGATGCCTTAAGCCACGGTGGGCAAAGAAGCAAGCCACTGGGGGAGACAGCCTGGGTGGCTTCCCCCTACAAGGCCCGGACCTGTCTCTACTGCCTCCGGCAACCCACCTTTTCTGGAGCCCTTTCTCTGCGGCCTCTTGGAGACCTGGCAGTAGAGAAGCAAGTCAGGCTTGCAAATACCATGGCACCTGTGACATGCCCTGCATGGAGATATCGACGGTTCCCATGTCCAGGACTTGGCAGGCACAGGACAACCATCCCTGCAGAAGGCAAAGGGGCCCTTTTGCTCTTACATTGTCATCTGACTGGAAGATAAAACCTGTGTATTCTGACCTTCTAAAAAAGTATCAGGAAGAGTCGTTACTGTACCCCTTCCTGAGCTCCCCAGCAGCCCTGCTTGTGAGTATCTTTGTGTGGAACAGTGACTGAGGCTGTCGGACCACATGATTTGAGGGTTGTGTGTGTGGATGTGTGTGCAGCAGCATGCCTGTCCACACGCATGCACACTTGGTACTTTACAGATACTATTCTATAGCAAGAGATCGGAGCATTGTGACTTGAAAGTTTTCTGTAGTGCTGAAGCAGATGTTATGGAAATTGCTCTCCAAGAAAGTTCATTCTGTTTTCCTCCATGGGGAATACCAGATGGAAAATTGTGGAGAACACTTTTCTCAGACCCACAATGTCCCCCAGGGCAGACTTAGCAAACTTCCAATTTCTACTTGAGCTTGGGGCTTCCTGGACTCCTCCTCCTTCTCCCTTGTCTTTCCCCTCATCCTGCTCAGATGACCCAGACCATACTGACCCATGATGCCATAAGACTACAGGGTTTCCCATCACCAGGGCTCTCATTGTAAAAGGGGAAGAGCAGAGTTGGAGTAATTTCTCTCAAGCCCTGAGCTTGGATTAGGTTGGGGTTGAAAGCCCTGGGCCAGCTCAGTATTGCTGCCCAGGGGCACCTCCCTGCCCTTCCGAGTGTGGGTGCCTTCAAATATAAGCCCCCAAGACAGTGTGCACGTGTTAGGGGTTGTAGGTTAGAGCAGACTTGGGTATTCTGCTGACCTCTACTCATTTTGATAAGGAAGAAGGGCCTTTGGCCCCTTAGAGGGGCTGAGATGGATTTTCTGGGCCCAGAGGGCCTTGGTTGTGGCAGGACTGCATCCACCCCCACCACACCACCCAGGAACCAGGCTAGGGCCAGAGTACTGAGAAACCCCAGAGACCATGACCCAGGAGGGCCCACATAGCTCCTTGGCTGCTGAACCTGAAATCACGTATGGATGTGGGTGCATTCCCGGTCTTGGCAGTACTCTTGCTGCAAAGATAGCTCCTTCCCTGACCAAAGCCATTGATGCGAACTTATCCGAAATTGTTGGCCAAAATTCAAAGGGTCCAAGACCCTTTCCACTGAGCACACATTTTCCTTTTCTGTAGGAACTTTTTTTGTATTTGTTTTTAACCATCACCATCCCATGCTTCTGAAGGCCAGGTATCATCTTTCTTGATCACTACATTGAAGTATTAGAGTTGTACTGCTCCCAATCTGGCCTTGGCTTGTTAGGATGAAACTTTGTATGAATTTCGTATGGCATAGATTCTATATTGTAATGATGTCCTATGCAAAAAAGGAAAATATTAATGAAATTGTAAATTTTATTATTTTAATGTTATGCATGTTTAGTGATGTTTACATTTTAAAATAAAATTTATGGTTTGTTAAAAAGAGCCATTATCAGCAATCAGCTGTGTCCATCCTTGGTCTTGGGAAAGAGGATTTTTACATCTCTTTCTGTCACCAGTGAGCTATCCAGAGGCTAGGCCCCACAATGGCTTGCTGAGAGAGTGGGTGATGGGAACTGATAACCATCATGTGCAGAGAATAATTTACTGGCCTTTACCATAATTTACCAGTCTCTTCTTTCTACTCTTCCCTGGGTGATGTACAGTGTTCTTCTGTCCAGTGGAGTATCAAAATAATTGTTTCAGACAGTTTCTACCTTTGATAGTGGTTCTGGTAAAAAGACTGAATCCTGGAGCTACCTACTCTGCCATCTTCCCAAGATCCTCTCATATAGGCATATGAATAGCAGTATCCAATGGTGATATTTTATTTATCTCTATTGCAATTCATACAATGGACTATTCTGATAATTGGAAATAGTTATCAGGGGCTTTTAATCTTATCAGATTAGAAAAGCAATTCCTAAAACCCCAGAACCAATTTATAAATCTCATTGTAAAATTTCTGTTTCTCAAGAACCATTCTTTTTACCAAAATCTGTAATATTCATGATTCTCCAGAGAAACAGAACAAACAGGGTATAACAAACAGGGTATATATGTAAATATTATGATATTTTTATAGGATTGGTTCATGGAACCGTGGAGGTTGGCAAATGCAAATTCTGTAAGGCAGGATGCATATTGGGACTCTGTTGAACATTTCAATGAATTCCCCAGAAGGAACTGGATGGATGAAGTAGATTTAGGAATCCTTCTTTGTGACTATTGAAATCATCGGTTCTCCGTTTAAGACCTTCAACTGATTGAACAAGACTTCCCTCACTGCTAAAAGCAATCTCCTTTGCTGATTGTAGATGTAATGAACACTAGATGCAATCAACTTACTAATGAATTAAATCTGCAAAATACCCTCACAGTAACAATCAAATCAGTGCTTGCTGGTCCAAACAACTGGACATCATAACCTAGACAATTTGACACATGATCCTAATCATCACAAGACTTGTTTATATATTATAGATACTGATATGTTGTATACATGGTTTACAAATATTTTTGCTGGTGTGTAGTTTGTCTTACTCTTAGTAAGATCTTCAGCAAAAAAATAGTACTTAATATTGGTGAGACCACATTTGCTAATGTTTCACTTTTTAGATAATATTTTTATGTCTTCTAAGAACTCTTGACCTAGACCTAGGTCTAAAGGTTTTATCCTGTGTTTTATTAAAGTGCATAATTTTATATTTCATACAATTTAAATTTCATATAAAATTCCATGACCTATTTGAGTAAATCATTTTAAAAGTTGTGTTAGTGGTTCATTTTCATCTATGAATATCAAATTATTCCAGCACCATTTCTTTAAAAGTCTATTTTTTCTCCATTGAAACGCTTTTGCAGCTTCGTCAAAATTAAGTTTCACTATTGTAAATCATGCTTTCTTAATTTAATTTTTAGATTGTTCATTTGAAGTATATAAAATGAAGTTGATATCTATATATTGATCATATATATGGAAACCATGCTTTGTTCATTTATTAATTCCATTTGTAGTGTATTATTTAGGATTTTCTATTGACAAGATCATGTCATCTTCAACTAGATAGTTTTACTTTTCTCTTTTCCATCTATAGACTTAATTTTTTCCCTCCTAATTGCACTGGTTAGAACCTCTAGTATAATACTGAATAGAAGTTGTGTGCATGGACATCCTTGAATTGTTCCTGATATTATGGGGAAAACATTCACTCTTTCACTATTATTATGTTACCAGTGGAATTTACCTTAATGTCTTTCATCAGTTTGTGTAAATTCCTTCCCATTCATTGAGTGTTATTATGTAAAGATGTTGGATTTTGATAATTGTTCCATCTATTGAGATGATATTTTGTTATTTTTCCTTTATTCTAATATAGTGTATTGTGTTAGTTGATTTTTGGATGTTAAAACAACCTTGCATTACTGGCAAGAATCTCACTTAGTCATAGAGCATAATCCATTTTAATATTGCTGAATTACATTTGCCAGTAATTTGTTGTTTATTTTTGCATTTATACTAATAGAATATTGGATTTGTATTCTTTTTTTTGTGATGTATTTGCCTTTATTTGGGATCAGGGCATTACTGGCCTTGTAAATATTTGTCAGAGTTAAGCAAATGGATCACAGATTTCAATATAACATATAAAACAAGAAAATAAAGCACTTAGAAGAAAACGTATGTGCTAATCTTTATAATTTTAGGTTAGGCAAATTTTCTTTGATGCAACACCAAAAGGAAAAATGACATGAGAAAATTAGATAAATAAGATTTCATCAAACTTAAAAACACTTGTTTCCAAGTGGTATCATCAAGAAAGTAAAAATGCAGCACAGTGTGTTAGAAAATCCAGAGTATATAATACTTACAAATTGTCTCAGTTCCCTATCTTCTAAAACAAATACCATACAATGAGTTGGTTTAAATAAAGGGAATTTATTTGTTCATTGTTTTGAAGTTAGGAGAAGTCCAAAATTGAGTCATCAGCAAGGTGATGTTTTCTCCCGGAAAAGTCTTCCCTTAGAATCCATGAGTAAAAGGACAAATCCCACTTGCTTAGATCGCTGGAGTATGATAGAGACTGGAGGGCTCCACAAACAATGTATCAAAGAAAAAGTCACCAGATCAGGTAGGAAACATGTTCCAGACACTCCAGTCTGTAGCCCTTTGCCTTAATCAGTCCCAAACTGCTTGAGGTTCACAAAGAGGTAGGATGGATGTGTCCCTCCTACCATGGATGTGGACAATAGAGTCACGCACAACAGTGAGTTAGAACTGCACAAATATTCAGGCACAGAGACCCAAGTCTGTAGACACCCTTGGTGGAACAAAAGCTGCTGAGGAGTGCCACATACAAAAGTGTCCCCAGGGAAAATATCTTGTGGCAGAACTATTGGCAAGAGGCACACACTCAATTCAGACTCTGTTTTCTGAACTACCTACATGCAAAAGGACTCATCTGGATTAACCCTATTTGGCTTCCTGGGTGGTACACTGTAACATGGAAAAACAGAAGCAGAAAAGCCTCATGGAAAAAAGTGGGGTGGAATGAAATTCTCTAAGACAGGAATGTTCCCATACCTGAAAAGAGCAATGAAAAGCAGTCACTGAGAGACGGGGAGAATTTAAACAAATCATAGGAACTAGGGAGAAAATTCTGCACAAAAACAAGCAGAAGAGATCAAGATTCCTGGAGAAGGAACAGAAAAAAGGGGCTTTCTCCTGGAGGTGAAAGAATTGCATGAAAAAAGAGCAATCTTAAAAATTGTATGGCATATCCAGGGCAAGAATCATGTGCAAAGACCAGAGAAAATCTGAACAGCTAAACACGGGCTACTCTAAAGGTCCAGAATAAGTTAACAAGTTGGACCCATCATGAAATAATAGCCTCAACAAAAAGCTGATCAAGAATAAAACCCTAGGCAAGAGGGAGAAACTGAACTTCAGAGTTAAGACATCAAAATAATCAGATGCTTGGACATCAGCAAAAGTTTGCAAGGCATACTAATAAACAGGAAGATATGGCTCAGTCAAGGGAAAAAATTAAAACTTCAGAGGAGACACAGAATTTGGAACAAATAATTAAAGAAGTTCAAACAAACCTCCTAAATCAATTCAAGTAGATGAAGGAAAATACAGATAACAATAAACCAAAGGTAGATATAGAGCTAAAGTATATTAAGAAGACAATATATGAACATTAAGAATAATCTGAATTAAAAAATCATAACAGATCTGGGAATGAAATGGACAATAGATGAAATTAAAAATACACTAGAGGATAGTCATGAAGATGGCAGCATAGAGAGGAGTGGAAGCTAAGTAGTGCCCCTGGAACAACTACAAAAAAATGAAACAACTAGTAAATAATCCAGAATACCTGCAGGGGGACAAATGAGACCGTCCACTCATCATACACCAACCTGAATTGGGAGGAATGCCTGAGAACACAGCATAAAATCTGTAAGTAAAACCTGTGGATCCAAGTCATGAGACCCCCTCCCCCATAGCCCGAGCTGCAAAGCCTCATGGTGCCACAGAGAAGCTTTCTCCCAGCAAGAGAATACAGCTCAGCTGAGCTCCAACTGGGGTTTTAAGTAACAAGTGTGAACTGCTCACTACAGGTACGAATCCCCCAAAAAACAGACAGAAGCTTTGGGTGACGACTGACCTTGGAGAGCCAGAGGGTTGCCTTGGACTAGGTCTGAAGGGGACTATCTGTTTCTTTTTTGGCTCAGTGGAGAAAGCCCCAGTCATTTTCAGTTTCCAGGACTGTGACTCAGAGAAGGGTGGAGACAGCACAAGCAGAGAGCGAGACCATTGAAATGCTAATGACCTCCACCTGAGGGGTCTGTCTTCTCTAGGAGGAAAGGGGTGGGGCCCTTTCCATTCAGAACCAGTCCCCAGATCCTGGGGGAACACAGCCATACCTCCTCACACTAGTCAAGAATTATAGGCTAACAGGCATCACCTGCGGGGCAGAAAAGCACAGTGACCTGAGGCATCATAGGGTGGAGCAATTTTCTAAGACACACTCTCAGGGAAATCAGATACTGAATATTTCTTCCCTCTGGGACCTGAGCCTGTTCTGGTCTGGAAAAACCTGCTTTGGATAACCAAGGAAACCATGCCTAGACAACAGAAAATTACAACCTACACTAAGAAAAACAAAGTTATGGCCCAGTCAAAGGAACAAATGTACACTTCAATTGAGATACAGGAATTTAAACAACTAATGCTAAATCAACTCAAAAAGATTAGAGAAGATATTGCAAAAGAGATAGAGGCTGTAAAGGAAACACTGGGCATATATAAGGCAGAAATCAAAAGTTCAAAAAAACAACTAGCAGAATCTGTGGAAATGAAAGGCTAAACACAAGAGATGAAAGAAGCAATAGAAACATACAACAGCAGATCTCAAGAGGCAGAAGAAAACTCTCAGGAACTAGAGAACAAAACACCTGAAAGCCTACATGCAAAGGAGCAGATGGAGAAAAGAATGAAAAAATATGAGCAATGTCTCTGGGAACTCAAGGATGAAAAAAGTACAATAATGTGCAGATCATTGGTGTCCCAGAAGGAGAAGAGAAGGGAAAAGGGGAAGAAGCAATAATAGAGGAAATAATTAATGAAAATTTCCCAACTCTTATGAAAGACATAAAATTACAGATCCAAGAAGTGCAGTGTACTCCAAACAGAAGAGATCTGAATAGGCCTACAACAAGACACTTAATAATCAGATTATCAAATTTCAAAGACAAAGAAAGAATCCTGAAAGCAGCAAGAGAAAAGTGATCCATTACATACAAAGGAAGGTTAATAAGACTATTTGTGGATCTCTCAGCAGAAACCATGAATGCAAGAAGGAAGTGGTGTGATATGTTTAAGTTACTGAAAGAGAAAAACCACAAACCAAGAATCCTATATCCAGCAAAGCTGTCCTTCAAGTATGAGAGAGAGCTCAAAATATTTTCTGACAAACAGACAATGAGAGACTTTGTGAACAAGACACCTGCCCTACAGGAAGTACTAAAGGGAGCACTATAGAGTGATAGAAGACAGGAGTGCGTGGTTTGGAACACAATTTTGGGAGATGGTGGCACAACAATGTAAGTACACTGAACAAAGATAACTATGAATACAGTTGAGAGAGGAAGGTGGGGAGCATGTGAGACACCAGAAGAAAGGAGGAAAGATAAAGACTGGGACTGTGTAACTTGGTGAAATCTAGAGTATTCAAGAATTGTGATAAAATGTACAAATATATTCTTTTATGAGGGAGAACAAGCAAATGTCAACCTTGCAAGGTGTTAAAAATGGGGAGGCATTGGGGGAGGGATGCAATCAGCATAAACTAGAGACTGTAACTAATAGAATCATTGTATTATGCTTCCTTTAATGTAACAAAGGTGATATACCAAAGTAAATGCAGATAAGAGGGGGGAATAGGGGAGACATGTTAGACACTTGACATTGGTGGTATTGTCTGATTCTTTACTCTACTTTGATTTAAGGTTATTTTTCCTTTTGCTGCTTCCTAGCTGTCATTTCTTTTCCTCTTTCTTTTGCTTCTCTACCTTCTTTGACTCTCCGTCCTGCATTGTGGAAGAAATGTAGATGCCCTTATATAGATAGTGGTGAAGGTGGGAAACACATAAATATATGACCATACAGAGAACCATCGATTATTTATTTAGGATGGAATGTATGGTGAGTGAACAAAACCATATTTAAAAAAAATGGGTTGATGACAAAACCTCGAGGACAATATACTGAGTCAAATAAGCCAGACACATAATGACAATTATTGCAGGGTCTCACTGATAGGAACTAATCACAATATGTAAACTCATAGACATGAAATATAAGGTACCAAGTTATAGGATGAGGCTTAAGAATGGGGAGTGGTTGCTTAGTATGAGCAGAATGTTCAACTAGGTTGAACTTAAATGTTTGGAAATGAACAAGGTTGTTGGTAGCAAGATGTGAGAATAACTAACAGTGATGAATGGTGTGTGAATGAGGTGGAAAGGGGAAGCTCAGAGTCATATATGTCACCAGAAGGAAAGTTGGAGGTCAAAAGATGGGAATGTATAAAACTGAATCCTATGGTGGGCAATGTCCATGATCAACTGTACAAATACTAGAAATCACTTCCATGAACCAGAACAAATGTATGACAATACAATTAGAAGTTAATAAAAGAGGGGCATATAGGGAAGAAATATATACCCATTTCAAACTATATACTACAGTTAGTAGTATTTCAGCATGTTTTCATAAACTGTAACAAATGTACTATACCAATACTATGAGTCAACAATTGAGGGGGGTTGGTTAGGGATAGGGGAGGATTCGAGTTTCCTTTTCTTTGTTTTTTCTTTTTTCATCTTTCCCTTTATTTCTTGTCTGGAGTAATGAAAAGTTTCTAAAAATTGAACAAAAATTAATTGTGGTGATGGATGCACAGCTGTATGAGGGTACCCAGGGGCAAGTGATTGTACACTTTGGATCTTTGGATAATTGTATGGTATCTGAACAATCTCAATAAAAATGAAAAAAAAATACACTAGAAGCACACAACAGCTGATTGAAAGAGGCAGAAGAAAGGATCAGTGAGCTAGAAGACAGACATCCAAATTTGAACAAAGAGCATAAAGAGGGGGAAAAATGGGAAAAGTTGAGCAGTGTCCCTAAGAAATTATTGACAACACAAAGTACCTGAATATTTGCTTCTTGGTTGTTCCAGAAAGAGAAGAGAAAGGAAAGGGTTCAGAAAGAATATTTGAGGAAATAATGACTGAGAACTTCCCAACTCTTATGAAAGGCATTGACATCCTGGTCCAAGAAGCACAACACACCCCAAAACAAATAAATCCAAGAGATCTAACATGAGACACATACTAATCTGAATGTCAAATGCCAAAGATAAACAGAGAATTCTAAGAGCAGCAAGAGAAAACAATTCATAATGAACAATTGATGCCCAGCAAGACTAAGCCCCAATTTCTCATCAGAAACTATGGAGATGAAAAAGCAGCTGTATGATATTTCAAGATAGTGAAAGAGAAAAATGGCCAGCCAAGAATTCTCTATCCAGAAAATCTCTCCTCCAAAAATGAGGGAGAATTAAAGATATTCACAGATAAGCAGAATCTGAGAGAGTTCATTAACAAGAGACCTGCAGTACAGAAAATAGGAAAGAGAGTCCTGCAGGCTGAAAGGAAAGGACAAGAGAGAGAGGGGCTTGGAGGAGAGTGTATAAATGAAGATTATTAGTAACAGTAACTAAAAGGGTAAAAAGAGAGACAATAAAATATGAACCATAAACACCTCTGTCTTTCCCGTACCTTTAAGTTCATCATCATTATCAGGCCTACACATTTAAGGTTATCATTTCTCCTTTACTAGCTTCTGCCTATTTCTAGTTCCCCTATATTCTATGTTATAAGACACTGATTTTACATTTTTCAGGAAGTTCACATTAGTGGTAACACAATATCTCTCATTTTGTGCCTGGTTTATTTCACTCAGCCTTATGTCTTCAAGGTTCATCTGTGTTGTCATATGTTTCAAGACCTCATTGCTTCTTACTGCTGCATAGTATTTCATTGTACATATATACCACATTTTGTTTATTCACTCTTTTGCTGAAGGACACTTGGATTGTTTCCATCTCTTGGCAATTGTGAACAATGCCACTTTGAACATCGATGTGCAAATGTCTGTTCATGTCACTGCTTTCGTATCTTCTGGGAATATACTGAGAAGTGAAATTGTCAGATTAGAGGATAACTCAATATCTATTTTTCTGAGGAACTACCAAACTGTCTTCCACAGGGGCTATACCACTATACCTTCCCACCAGCAATGAATAAGAGCTCCAGTTTCTCCACATCCTCTCCAGTATTTGTAGTTTCCTGTTTCTTTAATGGCAGCCATTCTTATTGGCATGAGATGATATCGCATTGTGGTTTTGATTTGCATTTATCTAATAGCTAGTGAAGATGAACATTTTGTCATGTGTTTTTTAGCCATTTGTATTTCCTCTTCATAAAATTGTCTTTTCATATCTTTTGTCCATTTTATAATTGCGTTGTTTGTACTATTGTTGTTGAGTTGTAGGATTTCTTTATATATGCAGGATATCAGTCTCTTATCAGATATATGGTTTTCAAATATTTTCTCCCAGTGTATTGGCTGCCTTTTCACCAGTTTAACAAATTCCTTTGGGGTACAAAAGATTTTAATTTTGAGGAGTTCCCATTTATCTATTTTTCCTTTCCATGCTTGTGCTTTGGGTGTAAGGTCTAAGAAGCTACCTTCCAGTACTAGTTCTTTAAGATGCTTCCTTACATTACCTTCTAGGGGATTCATGGTACTGTCTCTTATATTGAGTTCTTTAATCCACTTTGAGTTAAGTTTTGTATATGGTGTGAGGTAGGGGTCCGCTTTCATTCTTTTGGATATGGATATCCAGTTCTCCCAGCCCCATTTGTTGAAGAGACTGTTCTGTCCCAGCTCAGTGGATTTGGGGTCCTTATGAAAAATCAGTTGACCATAGATCTGTGGGTCTATTTCTGAACTCTCAATTCAATTCCATTGATCAATATGTCTATCATTTGCCAGTATCTTGCTGTTTTGACTACTGTGGCTTTATAGTAGGATTTAAAGCCAGGAAGTGTAAAACCTTCCATTTTGTTCTTTTTCAGAATGTTTTTAGCAATTTGAGTCCCTTTTCTCTTCCAAATATATTTGATAACTAGCTTTTCCAATTCTGCAAAGTATTTTCTTGGAATTTGATTGGAATTGCATTGAATATGTAGATCAGTTTGGGTAAAATTGACATCTTAACAATGTTTAGCCTTCCTATCCATGAACACAAAATATCTTTTCACCTCTTTAGGTCTCCTTTGATTTCTTTTAGTAAAATTATGTAATTTTTTTGTGTAGAGGTCTTTTACATACTTGGTTAAGTTTATTCCTAGGTACTTGGCTTTTTAGTTGCTATTGTAAATGGATTTTTTTTTCTTGAGTGTATCTTCAGTTAGATCATTTCTAGCATATAGGAACATTACTGACTTTTACACATTAATCTTGTGTCCTACCACTTTGCTGAATTTGTTTATGAGCTCAAGTAGCTGTGTTGACTTCTTAGGATTTTCCAAACATATGATCATATCATCTGCAAGTAATGAGAGTTTTATTCTTCCTTTCCAATTTGCATGCCTTTTATTTCTTTGTCTTGATGGATTGCTCTGGCTAGAACTTCCAGCACAATGTTGAATAATAGTGGTGACAGCTGACATCCTCGTCTTGTTCCTGACCTTGTGGGGAAGGCGTTCATTCTCTCACTGATGAGTGCTATTCTGACTGTGGGTTTTACATATATCCCTTTATGACATTGAAGAAGTTTCCTTCAATTTCTACTTTTTGAAGTGATTTTATTTTTTAAAAAAGGGTGCTGAATTTTGTCAAATTCTGTTTCTGCATCTATTGAGATGACCATTGGATTTTCCCCTTTTGATTTGTTAATATGTAGTATTACATTGATTGATTTTCATATATTGAACCACTCTTGCATGCCTGGGATGAACCTTGCTTGGTTGTGGTGTATGATTCTTTCAATATGTCTTTGGATACTATTTGCAAGTATTTTTTTTTTTTTTGAGGTTGTGAATTGAATTTATTTTGTAACTCAGCCATTCACAGGTTGAGTCTCTGGGCTTGGTTTACAGAAATCTCAACCCCATGGCTACAGGAGATAATGGTTTCTTTGGAGCAGATATAGATGCTTTCAGATCATTTATATGAAGCTTGACTTGGGAATTTGAAGCACTGAGCTCAACTTTTCTCCCCCCACTATTGCAGTGCAGTTAAAAGCAAACTGCCAATCTCACTATATTTATTCATTTGACTAAAATGTTCTAAGCAAATATGTAGTCACCCAGAACCTTGCCCTCTATAGGTATTTGATTAGGAGTAGCTAAGGGTAACATTTTGTATGTACTACCAGTACACTCCATGTACTACCAGTACCTTTAAATCGAATCAGGTTAGAAAACCAATTCCAGAAAACCAAGAACCAATTTTAAAAGTGTATCCTTAAAATTTTGTTCCTCTAGAACTGCTCTGGGTACTCAAATCTAGGAGATATATATTAATAAATTTATTGCATGATCATGGGGGCATTTGTGATTGTGAGGTCTGGTTAGGAAGTCTGAAATCCATAGGGCAAGCTGTCAAGAATGGCAGCCTGGAATTCTTGAGCAAAAGCTGAAGTTGCAGTCACAGGCAGAATTTCTTCTTCATCATCAGCTTCACTTTAAAATTTTAAAAAAGCTTTATTGAGATATAATTTGCATATTGTATGTGATGGTTAGGTTCATGTGTCAACTTGGCCAGGTGATAGTACCCAGGTATCTGGTCAAGCAAGCACTGGCCTAATTGTAGCTGCAAGGATGTTTGTGGCTGCTTAATAAACCAGAAGACAGGTTTGTTAAATCATCAGTCAATTGGCTGCAGGTGTGATGGATGATATCAACAAAGGGCATGTCTTCCACAATGAGAGAATGCAGTCAGCTGGATTTAATCCAATCAGTTGAAGACTTTGAAGCAAGACAGATACAGGGCTTTCACTTCTTTGGCTGACCAGCAAAGCATTTCCTGAGGAGCTCGTCAAAGTTGCTAGTTCGCTGCCTGAGTTGTTCATCAAACATCTTCATTGGAGTTGCCAGTTTGCTGCCTGCCCTACAGAATTTGGACTCATGCATACCCACAGTATTTGCAAGTATTTTGTTGAGAATTTTTGCATCTACATTCATTAGGGATACTGCCTTGTAGTTTTCCTTTCTTGTAACCTCTTTATCTGTCTTGGTATTAGAGAGACATTAGCTTCATAAAATGAGTTAAGTAGTGTTCCTTCCTGTTCAATTTTTTGAAAGAGTTTGAGCAGGAATGGTATCAGTTCTTTTTGGAAAGTTTGGTAAAATTCCCCTGTGAAGCCATCTGGCCCTGGATGTTTATTTGTAGGAAGCTTTTTGATGACTGATTGGGTCTCTTTGCTTTTGATTTGTTTCTTGAGGTCTTTTACTTCTCTGTTCAGTCTAGGCTGTTCATGTATTTCCAGGTAATTGTCCATTTCCACTAAATTTTCTAGTTTGTTAGCATAAAGTTGTTCATTGTACTATTGTTTCACTCAGCCTTATGTCTTCAAGTTTCATCCATGTTGTCATATGATTTTTTCATTTCTTTAGGACCCAGAGCAATGCCCTCCCCCATCATTTAATATGTTTATTTGGGTCTTCTCTCTTTTTAACTTTGTCAGTCTAGCTAAAGGTTTGTCAATATCTTATCAAAGAACCAATGTTGGTTTTATTTACTCTTTCCTCTGTTTTTTCTTGCTTTCCATATCATTTATTTCTGCTTCAATTCCTTGATATTTCTTTTCTTCTACTTGCTTTAGGGTTATTTTGCTGATCATTCTCTAGCTTCTTCAGTTGCTCCATTTGTACTTTGATTTTAGCTCCTTCTTCCCTTCTAATGCTTGCATTTAGAGCTATAAATATCCCCCTCAGCACTCCTTTCAATGCATCCCATGGGTTTTGATCTTTTGTGTTCTCATTCTCATTAGTTTCTAGATACTTAGCAACTCCTCTTGCAATTTCTTCTTTGCCCACTGATTGTTTACGTGTGTGTTGTTTAACCTTGACATATGTGTGAGTGTTCTGGTTCTTTGATGGTTATTGACTTCTTGTTGCATTTCATCATGGTCAGAGAATGTGCTTTGAGTAATTTCAATCTTTTTAAATTTATTGAGGCTGGTTTTATGTTCCAGCATATGATCTATCTTGGAGAATGTTTTATGAGTGCTAGAGAAGAATGTATATTCTGGTAATTTGGGATGTAATGCTCTATACATTTCTATTAAGTCTTATTCATTTATCACATTGTTTACGTTCTCAATTTCCTTATTGGTCCTCTGCCTGTGTGTTCTACCTATAGAAGAGAGTGGTATATTGAAGTCTCCCACTTTTATTGCAGAAATGTCTATTGTTTCCTTTAGTTTTTCCTATGTTTGTCTCATGTACTTTGCAGCACCTTGATTGGGTGCATAAACATTTATAATTGTTATTTCTTCTTGGTGAACTATCCCTTTTATTAATATATAGTGTCCTTCTGTATATCTTATGACATCTTTGTATTTAAAGTCTATTTTGTCTGATATTAATATAGCTACCCCTGTTTCTTTGGCTGTAGCTTGTGTGGAATATTTTTTTCCATCCTTTTACTTTCAATCTCTTGTGTCACTGGGTGTAAGATGAGCCTCTTGTAAACAGCATATTGCTGGTTCATACTTTTTAATCTATTCTGCCAGTCTATGTCTTTTAATTGGGGAATTTACTGCATTCACATTCAATGTTATTAATGTGAAGGCAGTTCTTGAATCAACCATCTTATATTTTGGTTTTTATTTGTCAGATCTGTTTTTACTCCCTCTCTCTTTTTTTCCCTTTAAGTTTCCATTACTAATACTCTTCAGTTTTGTGCTCTCCTCTAGAACTCTCTCTCCTTTCTTTTTTTTTGTTAGCTGGTAAACTCCTTTTAATATTTCTTGCAGGGCAGTTCTTTTGTTAACAATTTCTCTCAGCATTTGTATGTCTGTGAAAATTTTACACTCTCCCTCAATTTGAAGGAGAGAGTCTCTGGATGAAGAATTCTTGCTGGCAATTTTCCTCTTTCAGAATCCTACATGTGTCATACCACTGCCTTCTTTCCTCCATGGTTCCTGCTGATTAGTCAGAACTTAGTCTTATGTGGGTTCCCTTTTATGTGGTGAATTGCTTCTCTCTTGTCACCTTTAGGAGTTTATTCTTCTCTTCAGCAGTTCACAATCTTATTAGTATATGCCTGAAAGTGGGTTTATTTGGATTTATTCTACATGGAGTTCATTGGGCATCTTTGATTTCCTTCATCTCATGCTTATCAGACATCTCCAGCTGCTGGTCCCCAGCATGGGAGCCTTCAGCCATGGGGCTATGAATGGTTACCTCCTCAGCCAACTGTTGAGGTGTGTGCATGGGGTGTGGAACACTGCTCCCTCTTGTGCTTGGTGGTCAGTTCCAGTGGCCAGGCCCTGGCATGAAAGCCTTTGGCCATGGGTTTGCAGGGGTTATCTCCCTGGCCAACTGTTGAGAAAGATTCATGGGGCATGGAAAGCTGCTCCCTCCCATGCTTGGTGACCATTCCCTGGCAAGGGAGCCATCGGCCACTGGGATGCAAATTGTTATTTCCTCAGCCAACTGATGAGAAGTGTGGACAGTGCATGGAAAGCTGCTCCCTCCCATGCTCATCAGCTGGCTCCAGCCACCCATCCCCAGCAGAGATCTGGACCAAACACACACCCCATCCTTTCAAATGCAGCCTCTCTGCCTCTCCAGCTAAGTCCCCATTATGTGGTATAGAAGTCCCAGCCTGTCTGGTGGCACTGTGGAACTGCTGTTCTAGGACACTTTCTGCCCTTTATCTAGTCTTTTTCATGGCAGATAATCTTCCTCTCCTCATCTGCCATCTTCACGGAAGTCCTCCATTGTGTTTCTCATCTCTTCTATTGTGCCTTCATTTCCATAAGTTCTGCCAATTGTTTTTCCAACTTTGGAGTTCTTCCTTATGATCATCTAATATCTTCTTTATATCTATCTCTTTTGCTATATCTTCCCTCAACTCACTGATTTCATTTTTTAAATGATTTAGCGTATTTGTTTGAACACCTTTAGTTGTTTCAACTCCTGTATCTCATTGGAAGTGTTAGTTTGTTCCTTTGGCTGGGCCATATCTTCATTTTTCCTAGAGCAACTCATAATTCTTTGTCGTCTAGGCATCTGCTTTCCTTGATTTTCCCAGACCAGATGGGACCAGGTCTCAGGAGGATGGTGTAATCAGTATCAAGTTTCCCTGGGGATGAGACCCGGAAAGTGGTTAGACTTTGCTGTGAGACTTCTAGACTCTGTGCTTTTCCTATACTGCCCAACAGGTGGTACTTGTCAACCTGCAGCTCACCACCAGTCTAAAGAGTTGTGGTGCCTTTAATTCTCAGTAGACCCTGTCCTTGACAGGGGAGTGGTTTTGTCTAAAGGTGAGCCAGAGTCAAGCTTAAGCTCTTTTCTCTATTTTAGTCCCTGCTTTCAATACTTTTGGGTATATATCTAGCAGTGAGATTACCAGATCACATGGTAATTCTATATATAGTTTTCAGAGGAATGCCCAAACTGTCTTCCAGAGAGTCTACACAATTTTACATTCCCACCAGCAATGAATGAATGTTAGTTATTCTCCATATTTTCTACAACACTTGTAATTTTCTGTTTTTTTAGTGGAAACCATTCTAATGGGTGTGAAATGATATCTCATCATGGTTTTGATTTGCACTGAAATCTTTTTTTTTCCAATTCAGTTTTATTGAGATATGTTCACATACCCAACAATCATCAACAGTGTACAATTAATTGCTCACAGCACCCTCATATAGATGTGCATTCATCACCCAAATCAATTTTTGAACACTTTAGTTACTCCAAAAATAATAAAATAATAGAAATATAAGCAAAGAGGAACACCCATAACATCCCTTCCCCATCCCCCCCTATTATTCATTTAATTTTAATTCCCATTTTTCTACTAATCTGTCCATGCACTGGATAAAAGGAGTGTGAGCCACAAGGTTTTTCACAATCATACAGTCACACAAGTTAAGTTACATGGTAATACAATCATCTTCAAGAATCAAGGATACTGGGTTGCAGTGTGACAATTTCAGGTATTTCCTTCTAGCTATTCCAATACACTAAAAATTAAAAAGTGATATCTATATGGCACATAAGAAGAACCCTCCAGAGTGGCCTCTCAACTCCATTTGAAGTCTCTCAGCCACTGAAGCTTCATTTTTTTCATTTCTCCTCCCCATTTTGGTCAAGAACATTTTCTCAATACCACGATGCCAGGTCCAGACTCATCCCCAGGAGTCATGTCCCACATTGCCAGGGAGATTTATACCCCTGGGAGTCATGACCCATAGGGAGAAGTATTTAATATCCAGAATATATAAAAAGGTCCTACAACTCAACAACAGAAAGACAAACAACTCAATTTTAAAAATGGGCAAAAAACATGCATAGACACTTTTCTGAAGAGGTATTGGTGAGTTGTAGGATCTCTTTGTGTTATATACATATGATGGAATATTATGCAGCTTTAAGACAGAACAAAGTCATGGAATAGATAACCACATGGATGAATCTTGAGGATCTTATGTTGAGGAAAGTTAGCCAAAACAAAATTACAATACTATATGGTCTCACTAATATGAAATAATATGAGAAAATTTTGAGACTTAAAGCTGAGAACACAGGGTATCAGGAGAGAGAAAGAAGGTAGAGATTGGGCATTGGATCTAAAGGAATAAAGAATGTTCAACAGGATTGATTGTATAGATCCAAAAATGTAAAGCACAGTACTGTTTGAAGGTAGCATAATATTGTAAGTACACTGAAGAAAGTGTCTTAGATTAAAGTTTAAAGAGGAAGGCAAGTGGCATGTATGCCACCAGAAGGAAAGAAATGATAAAGATAGGGACTGTATAACCTAATGAAACCTATAGTGGTAAATGATGGTGACTAAATGTTCAAATATAAAAATGATTTTACATGTGGGAGAACAAATTAATGTCCACCTTGCAAGGTGTTGAAAAAGGGATGGTATTGGGGAAAAATGTAATCAATGCAAACTGAAGTCTATGGTTAAGAGCAACATTTTAATATATTTCCATTAAACATAAAAAAGGCAATATACCAAAGCTAAATATGTATGAGAGTGGTATATAACTGAATTGTATGGGATTCTTGGTGCTGGTGTTGTCTGACCTTATTATTGAATTGTATTGTATTGTGTTTCTATTTTTTCTTCTATCTTTTTATCATTCTTTTTAATTTTTTATATTATATATATGTATGAGTAATAATATGTTCAAGTGCTGATTTTGGTGATGAATGCACAGCTACATGATGATATTGTGAACAATTGATTATACACCATGGATATTGTATGGTATGTGAATATATTTGTATAAAATTTCAGGGAAAAATAGAGGGATACAAGTGCCAGAGAAAACATGGAGAGAGGAATGTACCAATCCACTGTTGGTGGGGAAGTAGAATGGTGCAGCTTCTCTGGAGATACTTACAAGAAGCTAAGTATGAATGTCCTCCAATTTCATTATTGGGTATTTACTTGGAAGATCTAAAAGTAGGGACATGAATGGACATTTGCACACTGGTGTTTATGGCGGCGGTATTCATGATTTGCAATGGATGGAGGTGGCCTAAAGGTACATTGACTGATGAACAGAATGGTGAACTGTAGTGTTTGCATACAAGATAATATTAAGCAGCTGCCAGAAGAAATGAAGTTGTGAGACATGCAAGTAGGTGAATAGATCTTGAAGACATCATTTTGAGTGAAGTATGCCAGAAACTAAAAGACAAACTTATAACACCTGACTAACATGGAGTAACTACAATGTGGAAACTCTGAGAATTGAGTCATAGAGCACAGGTTATCTGGGGAGGATTTACTGTAAAGGTCCCAAGATTGTAAGCTCTTACAGCAGTCACATCTATTCCTGAGTTTTAATGGTTATCTCTAAATTCTGAGATGCTGAGCTCTTTGTGTGTAACCTGGTCAGGCTCTGGAACTTTGGGTATCTGTGTGACACCTGAGACTCAGAGCTAGAGATTGGCAGCTATGAATGTCAGTATTACTTCATATAGCAACTGTTAAAAAAGATTTCAGACTTCAACTAGAGATATGAATGAAGCAGATCTGGTTAGGACTAAGGCAATTCAGACCAAGGGGTAAAGGATGATATTGACTGTTATAAAACTTCAACTTCGTGTGAGACCAAGGGAAGGGATTTTATTTGGTGCAGGATATATATTTTCTGCAGCACACTGTATAATTTAACTTGCATGGTCAGGTTATTCAAACACCATAATTACATGGAACTTTGAATTGGAAGTGAGATCTGGCAGTTTTGTAAAGGTTAGTGTGAAATCCTGATACATCCCAAAGTAATGTGGGTAAAGAATGAGGATACATTTTCAGGGCTCCCTGAGACACTGAGGAAAAATGCAGAAATATTAAACTTCCCCACTATGGTTATTACTGGTGTTCTTGCAAGCATTGAGGACTGCCTGTTGGGTAGGCTGAGCCCTCAATCTTGGGGCTTACACTTAAGAAGCTTTTGACTGCAAAGTGAGGCTAAGCCTACTTATAATTGTTCCTGAGAGTCTCCCCCAGAGAACCTCTTTTGCCGCTCAGATGTGGCCTTTCTCTCTCTAAGCCCATTTGGCAGGAAAACACACTGCCCTCCAACCATATGATGGCCATGACTTCCAGGAGTGTAAATCTCCCTGGCAACACAGGACATGGCTCCTGGGGATGAGACTGGACCTGGCATTGTAGGATTGAGAAAGTCTTGTAGACCAAACGGGGAAAGCAAAATGAATCAAAATAAAGTTTCAGTGGCTGTGAGTCTTCAAATGCAGTTGAGAGGTCACTCTGGAGGGTATTCTTATGCACTATATTGATATCCCTTTTTAGTCTTTAGTGTACTGGAATAGCTAGATGGAAATAACTGAGACTGTAGAACTGCAACCCAGTAACTTTGATTCTTGAACATGATTGTATAACTATGTAGCTTACATGGTGTGACTTTACAATTGTGAAAACCTTGTGGCTCACACACCTTTTATCAAATGTATGGACAGATGAGTATAAAAACAGTGACAAAAATTAAATGAAAAAGAGGGTGGAATGGGGGAATGAGATGTTTTGGGTGCTCTTTTATACTTTAATTTTTTTTCTTAATTAAGGTTTCTTGGAGCAATGACAATATTGAGAAATTGATTGTGGTGACGAATGCACAACTATATGATGGTACTGTGAACAATTCAATGTATACAGTGGATTATTTTATAGTATGTGAATATATCTCAATAAAATTGAATTTAAAAATAAAAAAGTTATAGGGGAGAAGTAGGACATCTAAATTACAGTGGTGAGGGTGAGCCTGTATATCTTCCTAAATGTGATGGTTCTGGGACTTAACTTTGAGGCATAAGTAAGGTTTATCTAGACTCCAAAACAGGGACATCACTTTCTTTTTCAGTTACAGGAAATTTACTTCTTAAGAAAGATCATTTTACTTTTGCAATGCTGTAATCAATAGAAACGTCTTTCCTATAATGAGCCCAAATCCACATTTTGCAACTTGCATCTGGGGGTGATGTATGATGCTCCTTTTCAAAGCTGTCCAATAAGTCTCCATGTTGAATATACCTGCAGTGCTTCAATAATCTTCTAGACATGATTCTGCTCTCTCCCAGATAGTCACTACCTTCTTTGACTACCTCAAGTTTGTTAAAGTCTACTTAAATTGTGACACCCAGAACTGAAGAATGGTCATTAAATGTGCTTTGACTGATCAGAAACACCTGACCACCATAATATGTAGTCCTTATTCTGCCTCTCTTACCTCTGTTAATCCAACTTTAAATTATGTGGATTTTTCTTTTTTAGAGATGGAGATAATAGTCATTTTACATTATCATGTTATTATCACTCAGAGTGTGTGATGCTTTAGCTTTTATGGTAAGTAATAATTGTAAATAAATAAAATCATCTAGTCCAAGATTCAAGAATGTTAAATCAGATGAGACACATGGCAACATCTTAATTGTTAAATTTTCATTTTTCTCTGTTAGCTTTTTTGTTCTTTTTTCTTTTCACATCATCTTCTGGTTTGTATCTTCCATAATGAGAGAAGAGTTTTGGATGTCTTTATGGGAATCAATTATTAAAATTTTGGGTACCATTGGGAAAGAAAAAATAATATGGCATACCACTAGAGGCTTTCCTTCAGGGTTTCATTCCATTTGGTGACATTTTCAGGGGAATTATTACTACCCAATCAGCTTTTAAATCCCCTAATTCCATTGTCATTTAGCTCAATACTTTATATTTTATACAAAATAATTCCATGTGAGACTTTCTCAATTTACTGAAATCCTGCTCTACTACTATGCTTATGAAAGTCTCTTGATCTCGTCTATTGCAAAAAGGAGAGAAACGGATTTGGTTTGACCTTACTTAGTGAAACAGTGCTAGTTCCTAGTGATCATCATAACCCAAGTGTGAAGCAATGATTCATTTAACAATTTGTGCTACAATTTTGCCAGGTTTGGTACCTATCTCATTTGTTTTCATTTCCAGAATCATCTTCTCTCATTTTAGACAATGCATTTATTGCTAATTTCCGGTCTTATTACATTTTCTGCTATTTTTGATTTTAAAAAACCCTCAACTGATTAAAGAAGCCCTTAACTTGACTGACCTTTTTTTTAAGGAAAAAATGTCAAACTAGTTTGAATTTTTTAAAATGTTCATAATTTTAAAGAATCACTCTCCATACTTTTAACTGATAAAGGAACAGAGTATCAGAACAGATCCTTGTGCATCATCTTATATTCCTGCCCAACATTACTTCATTTGGTCTTTGCTCATTCCTTGCTCTGTTTGCTTGAAATCTCTGTCTTTGAATTCTAAGGCTTTGTTCTGTTGTTGAGCCTTTTCCTTATGCCTTTAACACCAAATTTAAAATCACTTTATGATGTTATCTGATCTCTACCTCACACCCCTCTAATGGCCCATGGAAAACTTATATTAGGGTTTTGTTACAGAAAATAACCTCTCATCACTACCCTATCTGACCTAATTCTAATTTTATGGGCATAAATACATAAACATTTGACTGTAAATTAAGGACTAGGATAGACTATTATGACAATAATAATAATTATGACAATAATAATAATAATGTAAAATAATAATAATGTAAAATGAAGTCTTGTAAAAATTGGAAAATATTATTTTAATATAAAAGCTATGCAAATCAAAGGGAGGTGTTAACCAATTTAAGGTAAATCCACCTTTGCATCTGAGATATTGTTGAACCTGTTACTGTGTATTAGGTAATATATGTTTGTTGAATGAACAGTTAATCTAGGTTTCTTTTATTTCAACCTATTTGTGTGTTTGTATGTGTGTGTGGTGTGTATGCTTATGTATATATACAGATTTCACATTCTTAAAATCCTACTAGGGAGCATGTTTAAAATATTTCTCTTTTATTCTTGCAAAGTTCATTGGAATGTTAAACCACAAATGAGATATTTGATTATCTTCTAAGAGTATGGAGTTTAAAAAGAATTGGGTAAATGGGATCACAATATACCCAAAGTTCAATTGATTTCATGTTCGTCTCAGAATGTAATTGAATTTGAAGCTCCAGAAGAAGTAAATTGAAACTAGCAATAACTAAGCACATTACTTTTGTTCTTAATACCACGACTGAAAGGAGCTCTACATCAGGATAGAAACATGATGATATCAGTTATTTACACAGCATCTTTCCATAAAGACTTCAATTTATTTTACACATGGTGGGCTGGATCCTAATACTGAGGAAAAAAAATATTTGCTCCACTGGAGGTGGAACCATGTCAGATGTGAAATCCTCTGGATGACTTGAATAGCTTGGAAGAAAACTTGTACTATTTCAGAAAATGTATGTCTTAATTATCACTGCAACAATCTTGACTGTCATTTCTAAGTGGTACTGTAAGAGTAGAATAGACAGTTACTTTTACAGGGGACTCCTTGGTATCTTAAAGGATAGCATTTTTTTTTCTTCTGTTCAAGGTCCAGTATTTGTTCCAGTAGGAAATTTGGAAAGGTTACCATGGGTTTACATGCAAATTTCTCTGGAACAGTATGCTTTTCTCACTTTCTACATTGCGCAGGAGAAAAGAATTGGAGACTTGGCCTGTTTTTTCATTTAGAGATTTTTGAAGATCTCTTCCTCTACCTTTACCACACTTCAATCCTTTTGCATCTTTACAAGTGAAGTAATATCTTCTTCCCATTTCAATGAGGAAGAATCATTTGGTAAAGGGATAACATGGTGAATTTATATAATAAGGTAAAATGATGTAATAATAAAAAAAGTGAGTTTCTTGTAGATGGGTCCTGTTTTTAAATCCATTCTTTCAGTCTCTCTTTTTATTGGGGAGTTTAATCCATTAACATTTAGTGTTATTACTGTAAGGGCAGTACTTTCATCTACCATTTTGTATTTTAAA
Organism: Choloepus didactylus; assembly: GCF_015220235.1. Lineage (NCBI taxonomy): Eukaryota > Metazoa > Chordata > Mammalia > Pilosa > Megalonychidae > Choloepus > Choloepus didactylus. The sequence goes on along the minus strand of NW_023637624.1, from coordinate 3,105,225 downwards.
TTTTATATCTCATATCTTATTTTTTCTCTCTCCTTTTACCCTTAATAATAGCCTTCATTTCTACACTCTTATCAAAACCTCTCTCTCCTGTCTTTTCCTTTCAGCCTGTAGCAATCCCTATAGTATTTCTTGTAAAGCAGGTCTCTTACTCACAAACTCTCTCAGTGTCTGCTTGTCTGAAAATATTTTAATCTGTCCTTCATTTTTGAAGAAGAGTTTTGCCAGATAAAGTATTCTTGGTTGGCAGTTTTTCTCTTTCAGTATCTTAAACATATCATACAACAGCCTTCTCACCTCTATGGTTTCTGCGGAGAAATTCATACATAGTCTTATCAAGCTTCCCTTTTATATGATGGATCACTTTTCTCTTGCTGCTTTCAGACATTGGAGAATCTGATCAGTAATTGTTTTGGGGTAGGTCTATTGGGATCTATTCTGTCTGGGTTAACTGTGTTTCAAGAATCTGTAATTTTATGTCTTTAATCACAGTTGGGAAGTTTTCAGTGATTATTTCATCTATTCTTTTCTCCTTTTGGGGCACTCATAACACATATATTCATGCACTTCATATTGTCATTCAGTTCCCTAAGTCCCTGCTCATATGTTTCCATTCTTTTCCCTATCTGTTCTTTTGTGTTTATGATTTCATATATACTGTATTCTAGTTAACTGATCCTCTCTTTTGCCTCTTCAAATCTACTGTTGGATGCCCCACTGTGTTTTTCATCCCTTCTATTGTTCCTTTCATTCCCATAAGTTCTGCCATTTGTTTTTTCAAGCTTACAAATTCTTCTTTATGGTCATCCAGTGTCTTCTTTATATCCTTCATCTCTTTTGCCACATTTTATTTCAGCTCATTGATTTGATTTAGATTTGTTTGAACATCTTTAATTAGTTGTTCCAATTCCTGTTTCTCAGTGGAAGTGTTAGTTTGTTCATTTGGCTGGTCCATATTTTCATGTTTCCTGGTATGGCTCATGATTTTTTTTTTGCTGTCTAGGCATATCCAATTTTCTTGGCTAGTTTATTCTGGAGATCATTTTCACTCTTTCACCTAGGGTTTTCTTGCTGGTTGACTTTGTTCTCAGTCTGCTCTTTGGATTTCAGTTCAACATATTCTAGACTTCTAACATAGCTTCTGTTTAGTTGATCAGAATATTTCAGCTCTTTTTTTTTTCTGGTTCTTGCCCTTCCTCTGTGTAACCCTTTTGTAAGAGTGTATCCCCAGGTATGATTGACCCCAATCAGATTTTCACATTCCAGACAGGTCCAGCTCTCCTGAGGAGGATGTAATCAGTATCAAATATCCCTGTAAATGATACCCCACAGGTTGTCAGACCCTCCTGTGGAGTCTCTAGACTCTGTTCTTTTCCTACCCTGTCCAGCAGGTGGCCCTTGTCAGCCCACAGCTCCCCACAGGTGTAAAGAGGTGCAGTGCCTTTAATTCTCAGCAGACCCTGTCCCTGCCAGAGGCAGGGCTAACTCAAGCTGTTTCTGTTTTCTGGCCCCTGGAGTCTCAGTTCTCTGAAGGAGTGCTGCCACTTGAGCTGGGCCCTGCCCCATTGTCTTGGGGGAAATTATGATCTTTAGGGAATTACCTCTCCTACTAGACTGATTGCTTTGTTTCTCAGACCTATCGCAGCTCTGCCCTTGCCTTGGTCCATCTGTCAATTGAAAATATCTGAGGTTTTCTGTAGTAAGCTACTTAGAATAGTTTAAAAAATGAAAAAAGATAAAAGGAAGAAAGGAAAAAAAGAAATCCCCTTTCAAAGCCTTTCCCCAGCCCCTAAGATTTGTCTGTCCCAGTATAGACTATGTAAACATACACCCTTTAGGGATTTATCTCCTTCTGACTAGTTACTTTCAGATAACTGTAATTCAGCCCTTGCATAGGGCAGTGCTGAAGCCTGAGACTTCCTGCAGCTCTCATGGGCTATGAATAGTTGGAAAGAAAGAAAACAAAACAGGAAAAAGTCCCTTTTCAGAGTTAGACCCCAGCTCTCCATGTTTGCAACTAAGAGCTGGAGTTCGTACCCAACCCTATATGCCCCTTTTCCTTGGAGCTCAGCCCTTTTCCAGTATACTGAACACCTCCAACTCCAGAAGTCTCTGTTTTGTGTTGTTGTTGTTGTTGTTTTTAGCCCTGCCTCCTCTCTGCTTGGCCAAAACCTCCCAGTTCTGTGCTTGCTCTTGTTTTATGTGTGCTGTGAGATTTCATCCAGGAACCTGAATTTCTTAATTAATTCTGCAGTTTGGGCCTGGTTGAGCCCCCCTCCTTGCTCCCAGTACAGACTGTTTCTTTTTCCCTCAGGGAACCATCTCCAAGACAGTCTGCCATGCCTGGTAGGGGAAGCTTACAGTTCTTTGCTGTGATCTCAGCTATTCCACCTATTCCAAACTGGTGTCTGATGCATGTCCAGTCACAGAAGTTCCTGAAACAGTTCCATACAGTTCCTGGCTATTTATCAACTTCCCTAGAGGAGTAACTAGATTCCACACCTCACCATCTTGCCCCACCCTCTGAAACCCTTTTTTAATGTGCTTTTTAGCCATTTGTATAATCTGTTTGGAGAAATGCTTATTCAGGTATTTTGCCCATTTTTTAATCATGTTGTTTGTCTTGTGGTTTTTAAGTTGAAGAATTTCTTTACATATTCTGGATAATAAAACTTTATTGCATATGTGGTTTCCAAATATTTTCTCACATTGAGTAGGTTGTTTTTTCACTTTCATTTTAATGTCTGTTGATGCACAAAAGTTTTTAATATTGATGAGGCCCCACTTATGTATTTTGCTGATTGTGCTTTGGGTGTGATTCATGTGATTGTGAATAGTGTCTTAGAAACTATTGCTTAACACCAGATCCTGAAGAGCCTTCTCTACATTTTCTCCTAGGAATTTGACAATTCTGGTTCTGATATTTAGTTATTTGAAAAATTTTGAGTTGATTTTTGAATACCATGTGAATTAGCAGCTCTGTTTTTTTTTTTGCAAATGGAGATACAGTTTTCCCAGTATTATTTATTGAAGAGATGATTCATTCCCAGTTGAGTGATGTGTGCCACCTTGTCAAAAATCAGTTGGCCATAAATGTGAAGGTTGATTTCTGAGCTCTCAATTCTATTCCATTGGTCTATATGTCTGAACCTGCACCAATACCATGCTGGTTTACTGTGGCTTTTTAATACCTTCTAAGATCAGGAAGTGTGAGCTCACTAACTTCATTATTCTTTTTTAAGATGGGTTTAGCTATTTGGGGGCCCTTACCATTCTATATAATTTAGAAGATTGGCTTTTCTATTTCTGCAAAGAAGGTTCTTGGAATTTTGTTTGATATTGCATTGTATCTATAATTTGCTGTTGATACATGTTTGATAGAATTCACCTTTGAAGACTGATCCTAGGATTTTCTTTGAGGGGAGGTTTTTGATGACTGATTCAATCTTTTTACTTGTAATTGGTGGGTTGATATCTTTTATTTCTTCTAGAGTCAGTGTAGTTTGTGTGTTTCTAGGAATTTATCCATTTCCTCTGGATTGTCTAACTTGTTGGCATACAGTTGTTCATAGTATCCTCAGTATCCTCTTATGGCCCTTTTTATTTCTAAGGGTCAGTAGTAAAGCCCCCTCTCATTTCTGACTTTATTTATTTGTGTCTGTTCTCTTTTTTTCTTTGTCAGTGTAGCTAAAAATTTGTCAATATTATTAGTCATTCCAAAGAACCAAATTTTGGTTTTGTTAATTCTCTCTATTGTTTTTATATACTCTATCTAGCTTATTTCTGTTCTAACCTTTACTATTTATTTCTTTCTGCTTGCTATGAGTTTAGTTTGCTGTTCTTTCTGTAGTTCTTCCAGGTGCAGTTATCTTTGTGGCTTTTTATTCTCTTTTAATGTGAGCATTTAAGACTAAACATTTCTCCTCACCACTGTCTTTGTGATATTCTATAAGTTCTGATATGTCATGTTCTCATTTTCATTACACTCAGGCCACTTACAGGTCTCCCTTGTAATTTCTTCTTTGACTCATTGCTTTTTAAAGAATGTGTTATTTAACTTCATATATTTGTTGATATTCCAGTTTTCTGCCTGCCATTGACTTGCTGCTTCATTTCCTTGCAGATGCTTTGTGCAATTTCAGTCTTTATAAATTTATTGAGACTTCTTTTGTTACCCAACATATGGTTTCTCCTGGAGAATGATCCATGAAGACTAGAGAAGAATTTATAGCCTGCTGTTTTGGGGTGCAATGTTTTGTATATGTTTGTTGGGTCTAGTTCATTTATCAAATACTTTAAGTTCTCTCTTTCCTTATTGATCTTCTGTCTAGATGTTCTATTAATAAGTGTATTGAAGTCTACAACAGTTATTGTTGAGGTGTCTGCTTTTCTGTTCAAATTTGCCAGCGTTTGCCTGAGGTAATTTGTAGCCCCATGATTAGGTGCATAATTATTTATAATCATTATTTCTTTTTTGGAGAATTGACCCTTTTATTGATATATATTGTCATGCTTAGTCTCTTATAACAGCTTTGACTTAAAATCTCTTTTGTCTGATATTAGTATAGCATCTCCAGCTCTTCTTTTGTTACTATTTGTATTGATTATCTTTTTTTTCATCCTCTCACTTTCAGCCTATTTGTGTCTTTGGTTTTAAGGTGAGGGCCTTGTAAATATGTATTTGGATAGTGCTTTCTTTATCCATTCTGCCAATTTGTGAATTTTGATTAGGGAGTTTATTCTGCTAAGACTCTGTTGTTATGGTAAAGGAAGGATTTCATCTTGTCCTGTGATTTGTATTTGTCTTGCTTTTCCTTTATGCAGCCTCCTTTTGTGTATAGTTTATCTTTGGAGATCTACCTTCTGATCCCTTTTTCATTTCTGTTTCTTTGTATTTTTGAAATACTTCGTATTACAAAACCTACATGTATAGCCTAATAATTTGGAAAGATACCAACTTAGATTCAATAGCATATATGTTCTTTGCTTCCCTATCACTCTGTTTCCCTTTGTATATTGCTTTTGTTCCATGTTACCTCTTTGTATCTTGCATGTCCTTTATAAAAAGTGTGACCTTTTCATGTTCAATTGTATTCCGGCTCTTATAGGAATTAAAGAGAAGGGTTATAACTTGAGGATACAGCACTATTGGGTGTTGCATTTATCCTTTTAGTTATCTTTACAGAAGATCATCACTTCTTCCCACTACTCCAAGCTACTCTCTGTTGTTTCTTCTGTTCAACCAGAAGAACTTCCTTTACTAGTTCTTATTGGTTAGTTCATTTGTTGTTTATCTCTCTCAGTTTCTGTTTATCTGTGTATATTTTAAATTCAGCCTCATTTTTGAAGGAGGTCTTGCCCCATAATGAATTTTGGCTCGTGGTTGTTATTGTTCAGTACCTTAGATATATCATCCCACTGCCTTCTCCCCTCTAGGTTTCTGATTGCAAGTGGGCACTTAGTCTTACTGAGGATCCATTGTATGTGACAAATTTATTTTCTCTTGCTGCTTTGAGAATTCTCTCTTTATCTTTATTTTTTGATATTCTGATTAGTATGTGTCTCAGAGTAGGTCTGTTAGGATTTATTCCATTTGGAGTATGTTGAAATTCTTAGATATGTATATTTATGTCTTCCATTGGAGTTGGTATATTTTCAGGCATTACTTCTTCAGATATTCTTTCTGACCCCTTTTCCTTCTCTTCTACTTCTGGGACACTCATGATCCATATATTTGCATGTAAGGTCTAGGAAACCACCTCCTATCACAAGATCATTTAGATATTTCCCTGTATTTTCTTCTAAGGGTTCTATGGTGTTATGCCTATTGTTTAGGTCTTTGATCCATTTTGAGTTAGTTTTGTGTAAGGTGTATGATAGTGATCTTCTTTAATTAATTTGGATATGAATATCCAGTTCTCCCAGCATCATTTGCTGAAGAAGCTCTTCTGTTACAGTTGATTGGACTTGGCCATCTTGTCAAAAATCAATTGGTGGTGACATAATCAACATGGTGACATAAACAGCTACTGAAAACTTCTCACCAGATAGTCAGAAAAAAAGGGAGATAACACTGACTTGTTTACAACTCTGGAGCAGGGAAAAGACTGGATAAGGACCCTACCAATGCTGAACTGAAGTAAAAGAAAAGTATCAGGTAGGAAAACTGTTCATGACCAGCTGACCCTCTCCCTTCCCCCTCATTCATCCTTGTGCAACATAGAAGGAGCACAGAAACAGCACTTGGGATTCATCTCACCTCCCACTGGGGTCAAAGACAATAAAATCTCTCACAGCAGTGAGACAGAGCCCCAAAATTTAGAGACCCAGGGGATAGGGGAGGACATTTTATGGCCCAGACCAATGAGGGACAGAGACTGTAAAAAATGTACACAGACACTGTTTCCAATCCTGGAACTGAAAGCTCTTCCCCCATGCTTGAGGGAAACAGTCAATGGAGTAATCACTTCCAGGGGGAAAGCTGAAATCTGTGGCAGCTGTGGGAGTCCTCTGCCACAAGTAAAGTAGAGGACTTTTCAGGCATTACATAGTCCCACACTGAGTCAGATTTTGCCTGGTCAAGTGAGTGTACAAGAACCCCACAGCTTCAGCCCTGTACAGTAAGACACAGCAGGGGCAGCAGGAAGTAATTCAACCCCACCCATCCAGATGCAACCAGGGCTCCAAGAGGTAATTCAGCCCTGCCAGGCCAGATTCAGCCTGGGTGCCAAGAGGTAATTCACCCTGCCTGGTCAGACACAACCAGGACTAGAATAGAAAATTCAGCCCCACATGGTCAGATGCAGCCTCTCCACTCTAGGAGGTAAATCAGCCCCACCTGGTCAGAACAAACCCAGGCTTCAAGAGGTAATTCAGCCGTGCCTGGTTAGATGTTGAATCAGACCCATAAGGTAAACACCTTCTGAGGACTATTAGGCCATCAAAAAGCACCATCTGCTGGGCAGACTGGAAAGTGGAAGGGAATTACAGGACTTCTCAGAACTTCTCCAGATGTTATCCCAGACTTACTGGTGCTTGTCTACACCTCCTGCATGTGAACCTGGCCCTGTTTAAGCTGAGAAATTCTAATGACCCAGTGGTAAAAGGAGTGTTCTAAAACAAATCCAGAGCTTGCTAGCTGGTGAAAAATGGAGCACCACTGTGAGTCAGTAGACTTGTTTTACCCACACACAGAGACATTGCTGTGGTGACCAGTGCCTACACCAAGAGGCAGACTACTGTCGATGCCTGGTTTTGGGGGGAGTCTGGGGGACAGAGCCAGTCTGACAAATAGCCAGCAAGAAAGACAGAGTATAGTTAGAGATCAAGGCCAACCAGGCAAAAGAGAGAAAACAAACTCCAGAATAAACTAATCAAGAAATTCAGATGCCTAAAGAGCAAACAATCATGAGTCATAGTAGAAAGCATGAAAATGTGAATGTTCCAGTTTGCTAAACTGTTGGAATGCAGTATACCAGAAATGCATTGGCTTTTACAGAGGTGATTAGTTCACAAATTCACAGTTCTAAGGCCAAGAAAATGTCCAAATTAAGGGATCAAGAGGTAGATACCCTCTCTGAAGAAAGGTCAAGGCATCTTGGGTTCCTCTGTAACATAAGGCAAATGGTGACATCTGCTGGTCCTTTATCTCCTGGGTTCTGGATCCAAAATGGATTTCTCCAAACTGTCACTGAGCTCTGTCTCTAAGCATCTCTGGAGTTATGTCTTAGTTGATCTCTTAGGTTGTCCTAGGGGAAAAATCTGGATTACATATCTTAGCTTCTCTCCAATATTTCTCTCTCAGTTTCTCTCTTTAAGCATCTGTGAGTTCTCATTTAGCTTCTTCAGAGCAAACTCTGGGCTTCATCTCTTAGCTTTGCATCTCCAAACAACTTTTCTTCTCCATCTCCAAACATCAGGATCTCTCAGCTCTTGGGCCTCACTCTCTCTGTGAGCTCTCCTAAGGACTGCAGTAAACTAATTAAGAATCACATTGAATGGGTGGGGTCAAGGTTCCTTGGAAATAATCTAATCAGCAGTTCCCACCCACAATTGAGTGGGTCACGTCTCCATGGAAAAAGCTAAACAAAACAGATTCTATCCAAAACAGGATTGCTCTCACAATATAGGATTAAAAGAACATGGCCTTTTATGAGGTACATGATAGACTTAAACAAGCACAGTGGAACAGCCAAAGGAACAAAGTAACACTACAACTAAGATACAGGATTTGAGATAGCTAATTAAAGATGTTCAAACAAATCTAATTCAAATCAATGAGTTGAAGGAAAATATGGCAAAAGACATGAAGGATATAAAGGAAACAATGGGTGACCATAAAGAAGAAGTTGTAAACTCGAAAAAACAAATGGCAGAAATTCTGTGAATGAATGGCACAAAAAGAAGAGATGAAAAGCACAGTGAAGATATACAACACCAAATTTGAAGAGGCAGAACAAAGGAGCAGTGAACTAGAAGATAGGACATCTGAAATCCTACATACAAAAAAACAGATAGGAAAAAGAATGGAAAAAATACAAGCAGTGTCTCAGGGAACTGGAAGATAATGTGAAGTACATGATATACATGTGTGCTGGTTTGTATGTATTACGTCCCCCAGAAAAAGCCATATTCTTCAATCAAATCTTGTGGGATATTTGGATTAGGTAGTTTCCATGGAGATGTGACTCTCCCAACTGTAGGTGATAATTTTGATTAGATTATAATTTTGATTAGATTATGTGACATTTGGGTGTCCCAGAAGGACAAGAGAAAGGAAAATGGGCAGAAAGAATAACAGAAGAAATAATCACTGAAAATTTCCTAGCTTTTATTATAGTTATAAAACTACAGGACCAAGAAGTGCATTGTAATCCAAACAATAGATCTAAATAGACTTGCTACAGGACATTTGCTAATCAGATTGCCAAATGTCAAAGACAAAGAGAAATTCTGAAAGGGGCAAGAGAAAAGCAAACAATCACATGCAAGGAAGGTCTATAAGATTAAATGCAAATCTCTTAGCAGAAAACATGGAGGTAAGAAGGCAGTGGTATGACATACTTAAGATACTGAAAGAGAAAAACTGCCAAACAAGAATTCAATATCCAGCAAGAGTGGTCTTCAAAAATGTTGGGAGAATTTAAAATATATACAGATAAACAGACTCTGAGAGAGTTCATGAACAATAGAGCTGCTCTACAAAAAATACTAAAGGGAACACTACATGCAGATAGGAAAAGACAGGAAAGAGAGCTTTGGAGAACAGTGTAGAAATGAAGAATATCAGTAAGGGTAACTAATGGGGTAAAAAGAAAGAAAAAATAAGATTTGCCATATGAAATCCAAAAAAGTGTTTGAAGAAAGTACTACCTTTGAAATAATAGCATTAAATGTTAATGGAAAGGCATAGATTACCAGAATGGATTAAAAAAAAACAAAACAGATCCATCTATATGGTATGCAAAAGACTCACAATCGACCCAAGGAGAAAAATAGGTTGAAAGTGAAAAGGTAGAAAAAGTTATTTCATGGAAACAACAAACAGAAAAGAGCAGTGGTAACTATACTAACACCAGACAAACTAGACTTCAAATGAAAAACAATTAAAAGAGACAAAGAAGAACACTATGTATTAATAAAAAGGACAATTCATCAAGAAGAAATAACAATCATAAATATCAATGAACCATGCCAGAGTGCGCCGAAATACATGAGGCAAATGTGGACAACACTAAAGGAGGAAGTAGACATTTCTGCAATAAAACTTGGAGACTTCAGTACACCACTATATTGGATAGAATGTCTAGACAGAGAATCAAAAAGGAAACAGAAATTTTGGGTAATTTAATAAATGAACTAGACCTAACAGAAATTTAGGGAACATTGCATCCAACAACTGCAGGATACTTATCTTTCTTAAGTGTTTATGGATCATTCTCCAGGACAGACCAAATATTAAAGTATTAAGAAAGTCTCAGTAAATTTTAAAAGATCAAAATTATACAAAATATTTTCTCATATCACAATGAAATGAAGTTGCAAATCAATAACAGGTGGAAGGCTGGAAAATTCACAAATATATAATGGTCTAAAAAAACATGCTTGAAAAACCAGTGGATCAAGAAATAAATTGAAAATCAGTAAGTATCTAGAGGCAAATGAAAATAAGAACACTGCATAGCAAAACTTATGGGATGCAGCAAAGGTAGATCTGAGAGGGAAATTTATTTCCCTAAATGACTATATTAAAAGAGAAGAAAGAGCAGAAATTGAAGAATTAACTGCCCACTTGGAGGAAATAGAGAAAGAATAGCAAACTAATCCCAAACCAAACAGAAGGAAAGAAATAACAACAATTAGAGCAGAAATAAATGAATTTGAGAATGTGGAAACAATAGAGAGAATCAACAAAACCAGAAGGTGGTTCTTTGAGAAAAACAACATTATCAATAGACACTTAGCTAGGCTGACAAAGAATGAAAGAGAGAGGATGCAAATAAGTAAAATCAGAAATGGGAGGGGGGACATAACTAGTGGCCCTGCAGAAATAAAGGAGATAATGTGAGGATACTATGAGCAACTACATGCTAACAAACTAGACAACTTAGATGAAATGGTCTACTTCTTAGAAAAGCATGAGCAACTAACATTGACATGAGAAGAGATAGAAGACCTCAAGAAATCAATCAAAAGAGATTGAATCAGTCATCAAAAACCTCGCAAAGTAAAGTTCAGGACCAGATGGCTTCACATATGAATTCTGCCAAGCATTCAAGAAAGAATTAGTACCAATACTGCTCAAACTCTTCATAAAAATTGAAGAGGATGGAAAGCTACCTAACTCACTCTATGAAGTCAACATCACCCTAAAATCAAAGCCAGACACAGATACAAAAGATACAGACTAATAACTTTAAGGAATATAGATGCAAAAATTCTCAACAAAATGCATGCAAATCGACTTCAGCAGCACAGTAAAAGTTATACACCATAATCAAGTTGGGTTTATTGTAGATATTCAAGTGTAGTTTAACACAAGAAAACCAATCAATGTAATGCACCACATCAGTAAATTACAGAGTAAAAACCACACGATCTTCACAGTTGACTCAGAAAAGGCATCTAACAAAACTCAGAATACATTCTTGATGAAAACACTTCAAATTATAGGAATAGATGGAAACTTCTTCAACTATGACAAAGGGAATATCAGAAAAAAACATAGCTAATATCATACTCAATGGAGAAAGACCAAAAGATATCTCTCTAAGATCAGGAACAAGACAAGGATGCCCAATGCCACCATTGTTATTCAACATTATGCTGGAAGTTCTGGCTAGAGCAACTAGACCAGAAAAATAAATAAAAGGCATCCAAGTTAGAAAGAAAGAAATAAAACTTAGACTGTTTTCAGAAAACATGATCCTATATGTAGAAAATTCTGAAACAGCTATAGTAAAGCTACTAGAGCTAATAAATGAGGACAGTAAAGTAGCAGGATACAAGATCAACACATAAAAATCAATAGTGTTTCTTCAATTGCATGGAACTTTGAATAGGAAGTGAGATACGGTAGGTTAGTATAGGCTGGAGTGAAATAGTGACACATCCTTGAGTAATTTGGGCAGATAATAAAAAATATATTTACAGCCTCCCCCTCCCCAGCCCCAAGGATCTGGAGGAAGGTGCGGATGTGTTGGACATCCACACCTGGACTGGTGTTGATGTTGTCACAAACATTGGGACTGGCGGTTTGATGTGCTGAGCCCTCGATCATGGGACATGCCCTTATGAAGCTCATTACCACAAAGGAGAGTCTAAACTCGTATGCAATGGTGCCTAAGAGTCTCCCCCTGAGTACCTCTTTGTTGCTCAGATGTGGCCCTCTCTCTCTCTAACTGAGCCATCTTGACAGGTGAACTTGCTGCCCTCCCCCCTACGTGGGACCCGACTCCCAGGGGTGTAAATCTCCCTGGTAATGCAGAGTATGACTCCCGGGGATGAATGTGGACCCGGCATCGTGGGACTGAGAGTATCTTCTTGACCAAAAGGGGGATGCAAAATGAGACGAAATAGTTTCAGTGGCTGAGAGATTTCAAATGGAGTCGAGAGGTCACTCTGGTGGACATTCTTATGCTCTATACAGATAACACCTCTTAGGCTTTAATGTATTGGAGTAGCTAAAAGTAAATACCTGAAACTACCAAACTCCAACCCAGCAGTCTGGACTCCTGAAGACAATTATATAATAATGTAGATTACAAGGGGTGACAGTGTGATTGTGAAGACCTTGTGGATCACACCCCCTTTATCTAGTGTATGGATGAGTGGAGGAATGGGGATAAAAACTAAAGGACAAATGGGGTGGGATGGGGGGATGATTTGGGTGTTCTTTTTTCACTTTTATTTTTTATTCTTGTTCTGATTCTTTCTGATGTAAGGAAAATGTTCAGAGATATATTGTGGTGATGAACACATAACTGTGTTATCATACTGTGGACAGTAGATTGTATATCATGGATGATTGTATGGTATGTGAATGTATTTCAATAAAACTGAATTTAATAAAAAAAATCAATGGTGTTTCTATACACCAGTAAGGAGCAATCTGAGGGGGAAATCAAGGAAAAGGTGCCATTTGCAACAGCAAGCAAAAGAAACAAATATTTAGGAATAAATTTAACTAAGTACACAAAAGAGCTATACACAGAAAACTACAAAAAAAATGCCAAAAGTAATCAAGGAAGAGGTAAATAAATGGAAGGACATGCTGTGTTCATGGATTGGAAGACTAAACATAGTAGAGATGCCAATTCTTCCCAAATTGATTCATAAATGCAATGCAGTACCAAATTAAAGCCCACAACTTACTCTATAGAAAACAGAAACACAAAAATCAAATTTATTTGGAAGGGCAGGGTGCCCTGAATAGCTAAAAATATCTTGAGAAAGAAAAATGAAAGTGAGAGGTCTCACACTACCTGACTTTCAAGCATATTACAAAGCCACAGTGGTCAAAACAGCATGATAATGGCATAAAGTTTGATGTACTGACCAATGGAAACAAACTGAGTATTCAAGAGTGGGCCCTCATATATATGGACAATTAATCTTTGTTAAGAGTCAAATTGGCTCAACTGGGACAGAACAGCCTCTTCAACAAATGGTGCCTGGAGAACTGAACATCCATATCCAAAATAATGAAACAGGACACTTAGAGAAAAATTAACTCAAAATGGATCAAAGATCTAAGCATTACAGCTAAGACCATAAAACTTTTAGAATATGTAGGGAAATATCTTAAAGATCTTATGATATAAGGTGGTTTCCTAGGCCTTAAAACCATAGCATGGGGATCGCCTCAAATTTGAACACTTTTACGCATCCAAGAGATTTGTCAGGACCTAAAAAGGCTGCCTATGCAATGGGAGAGAATATTTAGAAACCACATATCAGATAAGGCTTTACTATCCAGAATAGATAAGGAGATGCTACAACTCAACAATAAAAACACAAACAGCCCAATTTAAAAATTGGCAGAAAGCATGGACAGAAACTTTCCAAATAGGAAATACAAATGGTTCAGAAACACATGAAAAGGTGCTGAACTTCACTAGCTATTAGGGCAATGCAAATCTGAACCACAATGATATATCATCTCAGAACTACCTGAAAGACAATTATTTTAAAAAAATAGAAAATTTCAAGTGCTGGAGTAGATGGAGAAATAGGTACACTCATTCACTCTTGGTGGGAATGTATAATGGTGCAACCATTCTGCATGACAGTTTGGCCATTCCTCAGGAAGCTAGGTATATAATTGCTGTATGAGACATCAATTCCATTAGTAGGTATATACTTGGAGGAACTGAAAGCAGGGACATGAATGGATATTTGCACACCAATGTTTATAGCAGCATTATTCACATTTGCTAAGAGATGGAAACAGACCAAATGTCCATCAATGGAAGAATGGATAAACAACCTGTGGTATCTACATACAATGGAATATCATGCAGCTGTGAGACAGAATAAATTCAGGAGGCATTCAGCAACGTGGATGAACCTTGAGGACATTATGGTAGGTGAAATAAATCAGAAACAGACAAATACTGTATGGTCTCACTAAAATGAACCAACTATGAGGAGGAAATTCTGAGATGTAAAGTTGAGGACACAGGCTATCAAGGGATATAAAGAGCATAGAGATTGAGCACTTGATGAAAGAGTACCGGACTTCAACAGGATTGATTGTAAAGATCCAGAAATGTATAGCACAATACTGTGTGATGGTAGCACATAATTGTAAGTATAATGATCAAAGCTGAGTATGAGTATGGTTGAAAGACTAAGGCTATGAGTATGTATGACATCAGAAAGAAAAATGGAGGATAAAAACTGGGACTGTGTAATGTAGCGAAACATAGAGTAGACAATGATGGTGATTACATGCAGAAATATAAGAAAGTTTTTACTTGAGGAAGAACAATTGTATGTCACCATTACTTGTGTTATAAATGGGATGGTATATAGAAAAATACAATTAATGCAAACTAGCATCTATGATTAACAGTAATATTGTAGTGTTCTTTCACTAATTGTAACAAGGGCAATATACCAAAGCTAAAAGTTAATGAGAGGGGGATGTAAAGGGAGGGGTATGGTATTCCTGTTGTTGATGTGTCTCCTTTTTCTTTCTTCTCTTCTTTTTTCTTGAGGGAGAAATGACAATGTTCTCATACAGATTGTGGTGGTAAATGCATAACTATGTGATTATCCTGGAAACCATTGATTGTACACCTATGGCTGTATGGTGTGAATACATATTTTTAAAAATATACAGAAGTATACAAGTGCCAGAGAAGATGTAGAGTGAGAGATATAACTATTTACTGTTGGTAGGGAAGTAGAAATGTGCAGCCCCTCTGACAGGCAGTGAGGTGGTTCCACAGGAGGCCAAGGATAGGGTTGCCACATGTTCCTGTAAACCCATTATTAGACAAAGACTTGGAAGAACTGAAAGCAAAGACACAAATAGGCATTTGCACACTAGTGTTTATGGCAGCATTATTCATGGTTTTCAGTGGATGGAAGTGGCAAAAGGTACATCAACTGATGAATGGAACTGTGGTGTATACATATGACAGAATACTGAGCAGCTGCAGGAAGGAATGAAATTGTGTGGCATCCAACTAGGTGAATGAACCTTGAAGACATTATGTTGAGTGAAATAAGCCAGACACAAAAGGAAAAAATAATGTATGGTTTCACTAATATAAACTAAATATAATGAACAAAGCTTGAGAAATGAATTCTAGAGCATAGCTTATCAGAGGATAAAAGTGGACCGAGATTGGGCAATTGATGATTAAGGCATACAGAATGTTCAAATAAGTCTCATTATGAGATTGTAAGCTCTTACGGCAGTACATCAATTCCTGAGTTTTAACTGTTATTTCTAACTTCTGAGATGCTCTGCTCTTTGTGTATACCCTGGTAGTTCCCTGGAACATTGGGTATTTGTGTGACACGTGAGGCACAGATTTAGAATTGTGCAGCTCCAAAAGTCAGCATCACTCCATACAGAAACTGTTAAAGAAGCTGAAAAAGACATCAGACTTCAGTTAGAGATATGAATGAAATGGACCTGGTTAAGACAAAGGTAAAACAGAATACTATGTAAAGGATGATATTGTCTGTATTTTAAATCTTCAGCTTCTGTGTGAGACCAAAGTAAGAGGTATTTATTTGGTCCAAAATTTAAATTTTCTGTAGCACAGTATCTATTTTAACCTATCTGGTCTGTTTTTTTAAACAACTTAATTATGTGGAACCTAGAGTAGGAAATGAGATCTTATCATTCAGAAAAGGTTAATGAAATAGCTGGATACATTCCAGAGTATTTTGGGCAGAAATTTAAAAAAAAATATTTGCAAAATCTACTTGAGGGACTGGTGAAAAATGTGGAACCATTAAACTTCCCTACCTGGGGAATTCCTGATGTTCTCTCAAGCACTTAGGATTCCCAATTTAATAAGCCAAACACTCAGTCTTGAGTCTTGCCCTTAAGAAACTTATTTCTGCAATGGCAAAGCTAGGCCTGCATGTAACTATGCCTGATTCAGCCCAGAGAGGTTCTTTTGTTGCTCAGATATGACCTCTTTCTTTAAGTCAACTCTGCAAATAAACTTACTACTTTTCCCCCTATTTGGGACCTGATTCCTAGGTGTGCAAGTTTCTGTGGAAACATGGGGCATGATCCCAGGGGTGATCCTGGCTCTGGCATCATGGGACTGAGAATGTGTTTTTACCAAAGTAGGGAAAATAATTGGAGCAAAATAGAGTTTCAGTGGCTAAGAGATTTCAAATACAGTTTAAGGGTCATTCTGAAGGTTACTCTTTTGCAAGCTTTAGCCAGATACTGCAAACTACCACAGCATGTCAAGCCACAATGAATAGTATTCCTGAAAACCCTAGGGAGTGCCCTGGGCCCCATCTAAGTCTCTATACAAATTTTTCTTAGTAAGTTCATTTTTTCAGAAACTTAAGGCCTCCACATTTATCCCATACCAAATAAGCCCTGAAACCCAGAGGTACCAGTCTCTCTGAGAACATCAACTAGTTTCATTCCTCTACCCCATAAGGTCAGCACTTCTTTCCAGCATAAAGAAGTTAAAATGGTCATTGCCAAGATTCCCTGAAGATTGAGAGAATGTTGAAATGAGAGGGAGGAGGTATAACTGAGAAATTAGGATTTTAAAAATGCTGTGACTATTACTCATTGTATCAATATTTCTTTTTAGTGTCTCATGTTTTAAAGTAGCCAGAAGCAAATTCCTGAAGATGTTGAACTGTAATCCAGTAACCTTTATCTTTCATAATGATTGTATAAATATATAGCAAAAAAAAGTTGGTTGCCTGTACTTGTGTGGGTCTACTTCTGATGTTTTGTTCTGTTCCACAGATCTATATATCTATCTCTGACAATAATACACTGTCTTTGTTCACCTACCTCTAATATAATTCGTAAAATTGGACAGAGTACAGTACTAGTGGTCAATAAGGGGTGGGGATGGTTAAGGATATGGAATATTTGAGGATTTTCTTGTTTCTTTTTATTTGTTTTTCTGGATTAATGTAAATGTTCTAAAAATGATCATGGTGATGAATGCCCAATTATGTGATGATAATATGTACCATTGGTTGTATACCTTGGATGGATTGTATGGTGTGTGAATACATCTCAATAAAATTACATTAAAATAAGTTAAGGAAAATAGTGAACCCTATTGTAATTGATGGACTATATTTTAAAAATATATTGAAATGTTCATTCATGAATTGTAACAAATGTACCACACTAATGCTGGATGTTGATAATAAGGTGGTATATGGGAATGCTGTATTTTATGCATGAATTCTCTGTTCACCTGCAACTTCTCTAATTAAAAATTTAGTTGTTAAGGTCCAGAAAGGACTGTAAAATAAATATTCATTATTTGAAGGACTAAAGTAGCTTTCTACTAAACAAAGGTGGCAAGATAATTCAATGTGGAATGGATAGTCTTTCAACAAATGGTGCTGGGACTGTTGGAGATCCACAGTCAAATATAAAAGACCTTAGATCCTTATTTGACACTCAAACAAAACTTAACTCAAAATGGATAATAAAACCAAATGTAAGAGCTAAAAGTTATGTATAAATTCTTATAGAAGAAAGTGAAAAGAAAATAGTCTTGATTTTGGGTTAAGAGAGAGTTCTTATATATGACAATAAAAGCTTGATACATAAAAGGAACAATCAATAATTTGGACTTCATGAAAATTAAAAACCATTTAAACCAAAAATAGACATCATTTTGAAATGAAAGTTAAGCTAGAAGTTGGGAGAAAATATTGGCAAATCGTATTTGAAAAAAATAAAGGCTTGTATCTAAAATATAAAAGAACTCTTCCAACTTAATTAATAAAAAGTCAAACAACCTAATTTAAAAATGGGCAAAAGATTTGAAGGCACATTTCACCAAAGAGTATATATGAATGGCTAATAAGCATTTGAGAATAAGTTCAGCATCGTTAGTCATTAGAGAAATACAAATGAAAACCACAGAGGGCTATCACTGAACACTCACTAGATTATCTATAATAAAAAGACAAACAATACAAAATGTTGGTAAGGATGTGGGGAAATTGGAACTGTCCTATATTGCTGGCAGGAATGTAAAATGATACCATCACTTTGATAAATAAGTTGGCAGTTTTTGAAAAAGTTAAACTTATCATATAACCTAGTAATTTGGCATCTATGAATATACCCAAGAGAAATAAATACATATGTTCACACCAAGATGCACCTCATCAAAATTAAAAATTTTTGCACCTCAAAACTTTATCATGAAAGTAAAATGACAGCCTACACAATGGGAGAAAATATTTGAAATCACATACCCAATTACTATAAAGCTACAGTAATTAAAATAGCATAGACATGCCCTCCAAGAAACCCTAAAGGGAGTTCTGTCAGCTGGAAAAAAGAAAAGAAAGGAGAGAGGTCAGAATTGAAGAGTTTTAGTAAAAGTAAATTAAAAGATAAAAAGAAAAGGAGGAAAAAATATATCTGACAAACAAAAAACAAAGGATAAGATGGCTGGTTCAAGGACTGCCATTAGAGTAATAACTTTAATGTGAATGGATTAAACTCCCCAATTAAAAGATACAGACTGGCAGAATGGATTAAAAATTATGACCCATTGATATGCTGTTTACAAGAGACTCATCTTAGACACAAGGGTACAAATAAATTGGAAGGAAAAGGAGGGAAAATACTATTCCACACTAGCTATAACCAAAAGAAAGTAGGGATAGCTATACTAATAGCAGACAAAAAAGACTTTAAATCCAAAGATGTTATAATAGACAAGGAAGGACAATATATATTAGTAAAAGGGACAATTCATCAAGAAGAAATAACAATCATAAATGTTTATGCTCACAATCAAAGTGCTCCAAAGTACGTTAGGAAAACATTGGTGAAACTGAAGGGAGCAATAGATGTTTCTACAATAATAGTTGGAAATTCAATACACCACTCTCTTCTGTAGATACAATAACCATACAGAAGTTCAATAAGAAAATAAAGAACCTGAAAAAAAAGGATAAAGGAATTAGTCCTAACAGACATCTATAGATAGTTGCAGCCCAAAACAGCAGGATATACATTCTTTCCTAGTGCCCATGAAATGTTCTCAAAGACTGATCCTATGATGGGGCACAAACAAGTGTCAATAAATTTTAAAAGATTGAAATAATACAAAGCAATTTCTCTGACCATAATGGAATGATGCTGATATCAATAACCATCAAAGAACCCATATCTTTCATGAATATATGGAGATTAAATACCACATTCTTAACCAATCAGTGAGTCAAAGAAAAAATTAAAAGAGAAATTTGTTCCTGCCTGGAGACAAATAAAAACAAGAATACAACATATCAAAAATTATGGGGTGCAGCAAAGACTGTGCTGAGAGGGGAATTTATAGCTCTAAATGCATACATTGAAAAAGTAGAAAGAGCTAAAACCAAAGACCTAACCAAAAAATTGAAGAGGCTAGAGAATGAGTAGCAAATTAACCCTAAAGCAAGTAGAAGAAAAGAAATAACAAAGATTAAAGCAGAAATAAATGATCTAGAGAACAGAAAAACAATAGGAAGTATCAAGGGTTGCTTATTTGAAGATGGTGGAGTGGTGAGGCACAGAATTTTGTCTCTCCCCTAGAAAAGCTGGCAATTACCCATGTTTCTGGAGTCTCCAGTAACCAGCCACACATCAGACACAAATTTGGATTCAGAGGAAAAGCTGAGATTGCAGCAAACATTGTAAGTTACCCCAACAAGGGGTCTGGTGCCCCTCCCCACCAAGACCCCACAGACTATCTTGCTGCTGGCCCCCTGAAAGGGAAAACAAAAACAATAAAACAACAATCTGCTGAGGGCAAGAAGGGGGGCTCAACCCAGCCTCAACTGCAGAATTAATTAACAAATTAATTAACTAACTTTCGGAGCTGGGGTGCTAAAGAAGGGCCGGCTCTGAGAAGGGAGGGGGGGCACATAAAAGCAGGCACCCATTCCCAGGCTCCAAAAAGGCCATTTTTCCCCTACATTTTGTCCCCTCTCACTTCTCACTGACTCTTTACTTTTTGCATTTCAATAGCCCCCAGCAGGGGTGGAATGGAAGCTGTTGGAGAGCAATTATCAGACAATAGCCCAAAGTACATCTTTAAATGCTCTATTCTGACACTGACAAAACTTCCAGGCCAGGGAAAGACTTTTAAAAGGAACTCCTTTTTTCTTTCCTTTTACTGTTTCTTGTTTTACTTTTCTATTTTTTTTTAATCTAAAATTAACATATGTGGTTATTTTCTATGAGAAAGCCCAAGTTGAAGGATTAGGCTGGTCTTGCAAGGAGACAGAGTACCCAGAACTTCTTTGAATTTCAGATTCACTTCTGAAGAAGGTGTCCACCCCTGTCTTTAATTGGCAACTCAGGCTGACCAAGGAATTTAGCTGGAGATGCCCCAAAGAGGAGAGGGGAGAAAGGAATAGTGCTCCTGATAGACAACTAGAGTTCCTAGGATTGGGAGAGTGGAGGCTGGTCCAGCTCAACTGGCAGCCCTCCTTTTGGATACTCAGACCCCAGGGGCTGGAATTCAGATTCCAGCTTCAGTCAGTCATGCCCCCAACAGGATCAGAGTCACCAAGAGAACTAAAGGATCCATACCTCCTTACACTGGTGGGGGAGCTGTGGGCTGGCAACAGCCACCTGCTGGACAAGAGAGGAAAAGCACCAATTCTAGAGGCCTTATAGGAGGGTCTCATTCTCAGGAAAACTCATGAGACCTGGACCTCTCTAAACTGGGAAAATATGACTGGGGTTGACCATATCTAAGGAGACCCTCTCACAAAATGGCTACATAGAGGCAGGGCAAGAAACAGAAAAAACAAGAGGTGAAAAATTCTGATCAACTAAATAGAACCTAAGTTAGAGGTCTATAATAAGATGAACTGAATAACAGAGGTCAGAGAACAAAGCTAACCAACAAGAACCTCCTAGGTAAAAGAGAGAAAACAAGCTCTAGAATAAACTAATCAAGAAAATCAGATGCCTAGACAACTTAAGATAACAAGCCATACCAGGAAACATGAAAATATGGACCAGTCAAAGGAACAAACTAATAGTTCAACTGAAATACAGGAGTTGAGGAAACTAATGCTAAATCAATTCAGTAAACTGAAGGAAGATATAGCAAAAGAGATGAAAGATATAAAGAAGACACTGGAAGACCATAAAGAAGCATTTGTAAACTTGAAAACACAAGAGTCAGAACTCATGGGAATGAAGGCCACAATGGAGGAGATGAAAAACACAATGGAGGAACACAACAGTAGATTTGAACAAGCAGAAGAAAGGATCAGTGAACTGGAAGACAATACATTTGAATTCATAAACACAAAAAAACAGATGGTGAAAAAATGGAAAAAGATGAGCAGGGTCTTAGGGAGCTGAGTGATGACATGAAGTGCACAAATATACATGTTATGGGTATCCCAGAAGGAGAAGAGAGGGGAAAAAGGGCAGAAAGAATAATAGAAGAAATTTTCACTGAAAATTTCACAACTCTTATAAAAGACAGAAAATTAGAGATTCAAGAAGTACAGTGTACCCCAAACAGAACAGATCCCAATAGATCTACTCCAAGATACTTACTGATCAGATTGTCCAATGTCAAAGACAAAGAGAGAATTCTGAAAGCAGCAAGAGAAAAACAATCCATCACATACAAGGGAAGCTCGATAAGACTATGTACAGATTTTTCTGCAGAAACCGTGGAGGCAAGAAGACAGTGACATGATATATTAGATACTGAAAGAGAAAAACTGTCAACCAAGAATTCTATATCCAGCAAAACTGTCCTTCAAAAATCAGGGACAGATTAAAATATTCCCAGACAAACAGACAGTGGGAGAGTTCATGAATAAGAGACCGGCACTACAAGAAATACTAAAGGGAGTGCTACAGGCTGATAGGAAAAGACAGGAGAGAGAGAGTTGGAGAAAAGTGTAGAAGTGAAGATTATCAGGAAAGGTAAAAGGAGAGAGAGGAGAAAATAAGATATGACACATAAATTCCAAAAAAAAAAAAATGGTAGAAGAAAGTACTGCCTTTACACTAATAAAACTAAATGTAAATGGATTAAGCTCCCCAATAAGAAGACACAGACTGGCAGAATGTGTCAGGACCCATCTATATGCTGTCTACAAGAAACTCACTTTAGACACAAAGACAAAAATGGATTGAAACTGAAAGGTTGGAAAAAGATATTTCATGCAAACAACAACCAGAAAAAAGCAGGAGTAGCTACATTAATATCAGACAAATTAGACTTCAAAAGTAAAACAATTAAAAGAGACAAAGAAGGACACTATATATTAATAAAGGGGTCAATTCATCAGGAAAACAAACAATCATAAATATTTATGCACCAAGCCAGAATGCCCTGAAATTCATGAGGCAAACACTGAGATCACTGAAAGGAGAAGTAGACACATCTACAATAATAGTTGGAGACTTTAATACTTCTGCTCTCATCAATGAATAGAACATCTAGGCAGAGGATCACTAAAGAAACAGAGATGTTGAATTGTATGATAAATGAACTAGACTTGACAGACATTTATAGAACACTACATCCAACAACAGCAGAGTACACTTTTTTCTCAAGTGCTCATGGAACATTCTCTAGGATAGACCACATGTTGGGTCACAAAGCAAGTCTCAACAAATTTAAAAATATTGATATTATACAAAAAACTTTCTCAGACCATAATGGAATGATGTTGGAAATACATAAAAGGCAGAAGGTCATGAAATTCACAAACATATGGAGGCTAAACACCCTCT
This sequence comes from Choloepus didactylus, assembly GCF_015220235.1. Classification (NCBI taxonomy): domain Eukaryota; kingdom Metazoa; phylum Chordata; class Mammalia; order Pilosa; family Megalonychidae; genus Choloepus; species Choloepus didactylus. The sequence continues at coordinate 3,082,265 of NW_023637624.1, read as the reverse complement.
TAGAAAACCAGTTGGTAAAGGAAGAAATTACAAGAGAAATTAGTAAATAGCTTGAGGCAAATAAAAATGAAAATACAACATATCAAAACTTATGGGATGCAGTAAAAGTGGTGCTGAGAGGGAAATTTATTGTCCTAAATGCCTATATTAAAAGAGAAAAGAGAGCAAAAATTGAAGAATTAACTGTTCACCTGGAGGAATTAGAGAAAGAACAGCAAACTAACCCCAAAGCAAACAGAAGGGAAGAAATAACAAAGGTTAGAGCAGAAAAAAATACATTTGAGAACAGGAAAACAATACAGAGAATCAAGAAAAACAGAATTTGGTTCTTTGAGAAAATCAATAAAATTGATGGACTGCTGGTTAGGCTAACAAAAAGAGAGAGAAGGGGGGGATGCAAATAAATGCAATCTCAGAAATGGGAAAGGAAACATAACTACTGACCCTGCAGAAATTAAGGAGCTAATGAGAAGATACTATGAGCAACTATATGCTAATGAACTAGACAACTTAGATGAAATGTACAACTTCCTTGAAAAGCATAAACAACCAACATTGACTCAAGAAGAAATAGATGACCTCAACAAACCAATCACAAGTAAAGAGATTGAGTCTGTCATCAAAAAGCTCCTGAAAAGGAAAACCCCAGGACCAGACGGCTTCACATGCAAATTCTACCAAGCATTCAAGAAATAATTATTACCTATCCTGCCCAAACTCTTCAAAAAACCTGAAGATGAGGGAAAGCTACCTAACTCATTCTATGAAGCCAACATCACCCTAATACCAAAATCAGATAAAGATACTACAAAAAAAGAAAATTATAGACCAATCTCTTTAATGAATATAGATGCAAAAATCCTCAACAAAATTACTCATAAATGGAATCCAGCAGCACATTAAAAGAATTATACACCATGACCAGGTGGGATTTATTCTGGCTATGCAAGGCTGGTTCAACACAAGAAAATCAATTAATGTAATACCCCACATCAAAAAATCAAAGCAGAAGAACCACATGATCATCTCAATTGATGCAGAAAAGGCATCTGACAAAATTCAACATCCTTTCCTGATGAAAACACTTCAAAGGATAGGAATAGAAGGGAACTTTTTCAATATGATAAAGGTGATGCATGAAAAACCCAAGCTAACTTCATACTCCCTGGGGAGAGACTGAAAGCTTTTCCTCTAAGATCAGGAACAAGACAGGGATGCCTACTGTCACCACTGTTAGTCAACATTGTGCTGGAAGTTCTAGGTAGTGTAATTAGGCAAGAAAAAGAAATAAAAGGCATCCAAATTGGAGAGGAAGAAGTAGAACTTTCACTATTTACAGATGACATGATTCTATACGTAGAAAATCCAGAAAAATCTATGGCAAAGCTACCAGAACTAGTCAATGAATACAGCAAAGCAGCAGGCTACAAGATCAACATGCAAAAATCTGTAGTGTTCCTATACACAAGTAATGTGCAACAAGAGGAGGAAATCAAGAAAAAAATCCCATTTACAATAGCAACCAAAAGAATCAAGTATTTAGGAATAAACTTAACCAAGGACACAAAAGACCTTTACACAGAAAACTATAAGAAACTGCTAAAAGAAATTGAACAGGACCTAAAAAAATAGAAGAACATACCATGTTCATGGATTGGAAGACAAAATATAGTTAAGATGGCAATTTTACCTAAACTGATTTATAGATTCAATACAATACCAATTAAAATCCCAACAACGTACTTTACAAAAATCGATAAACCAAGAACCAAATTTATTTGGAAGGGAAGGGGCCCAGAATAGCCAAAAATATCTTGAGATAGAGGAATGAAGTGGGAAGTCTCACACTACCTGACTTTGAAGCATATTACAAAGCTACAGTGCTCAGAACAGCATGGTACTGGCATAGGGACAGATATACTGATCAATGGAATCAAATTAAGTGTTCAGAAGTAGACCCTTACATCTACAGACAATTTACTTTGATAAGGCAGTCAAGCCAAAGCAACTGGGACAGAGTAGCCTCTTCAATAAATGGTGTTTGGAGAATTGGTCATCCATTTCCAAAAGAATGAAAGAGGACATGTATCTCACACCTTATACAAAAATTAACTCAAAAGGGATCAAAGACCTAAACCTTAGCACCAAGACTGTAAGACTCTCAGAAGAAAACTTAGGGCAATATCTTAAAGATCTTGTGATAGGAGACAGTTTCCTAGACCTCACACCCAAGGTGTGAGCAACCGAAGAACAAATAGACAAATGGGATCTCCTCAAAATTAAACACTTTTGTACATCAAAGGACTTCGTCAGGAAAGTAAAAAGGCAACCTACACAATGGGAGATGATATTTGGAAACCACATATCAGATAAGGGTTTAATATCCCAAATATATAAAGGAATCCTACAACTCAATAACAGAAAGACAAACAATACAATTAAAAAAATGGTTAAAAGACATGGACAGATATTTTTCTGAAGAGGAAATACAAATGGCTCACAAACATATGAAAAAATGCTCAACTTCACTGGCTATTGGGGAAATGCAAATAAAAACCAAATGAGATATCATCTCACACCTACCAGAATGGCCATTATCTAAAAAACAGAAAATTACAAGTGCTAGAGAGGATGTGGAGAAAGAGGCACACTTATTCATTGTTGGTGGGAATGTATAATGGTGCAACCACTCTGGAAGACAGTGTGGAACTTCCTCTGGAAGCCAAGTATAGATTTGCCATATGACCCAGCTATTCCATTGCTAGGTATATAGCCAGAGGAACTGAAATTTAAGACACAAACAGACATTTATAAACCAATGTTTATTGCAGCATTATTTACAATTGCCAAGGGATGGAAACACCCAAACGTCCATCAACAGAGAAGTGGATAAACAAACTGTGGTATATATACATCATGGAATATTATGCAGCTGTAAGAAAGAACAAAGACATGGATCATATAATAACATGGATGAACCTTGAGAACATCATGTTGAGTGAAGTTAGCCAGAAACAAAAGGAGAGATTCTGTATAGTCTCACTAATATGAACAAACATTAATGAACAAATTTTGGGAATTAAAAGCTGACAACACAGGCTACCAGGTGATAGAAAGACAGTAGACATCAGGCATTTGATGCTGAAGGACTACAGAATGTTTAGCAGGATTGATTGTATAGATCCAGAAATAGATAACATAATACTGTGTGATGGTAGCACAGTATTGTAAGTACACTGAACAAAGATGTCTGTGAGTAAAGCTGAAAGAGGTGGGATAGGAGAATGTATGACACTAGAAGCAAACATAGATGATAAAGACTGGGACTGTATAACTTGGCAAAAACTGGAGTGGCCAATGACTTTACTAAATGTACAAATATAAAAATGTTTTTGCAGGTGGGAGAGCAAATGAACATCAACCATGCAGAGTGTTTAAAAAAGGATGGTATTTGGGAAAAAACATAATCAAAGCAAACTGGAGTCTATGGTCAACAGTACCATTGTAACATGCTTCCATTAAGTGTAACAAAGGCAGTATACCAAAGCTAAGTGCACATGAGAGGGGGATATAGGGGAGGGATATGGGATTCTTAGTAGTGGTGTTGTTTTCTGTCCTTACTATTATATTGTATTGTATGACATTTTTCTTTTTAACATCTTTTTTATTATTGCTAAAAAACAATATTTTTAGAGTAATCAATATGTTCAAGTGCTGATTGCGGTGATAAATGTACATCTTTATGATGATATCACGAATGACTGTACACTGGATAAATGTATGGTATGTGAATATAACTCTATAAAATTGTAGGAAACAACATATATAGGAGTAAAAGTGTTGGAGAAAACATGATGAGAGGGATGTACCTATCTACCTGATGAGCAGGTAGAATGGTGTAGCCTTTCTGAAGGTCAGTGTGGTGGTTCCACAAAAGCTAAGAATGTGGGGACCATAAGGTCCTGCAGCATCATTATGGGGTATGTCACTGGAAGATCTGAGAACAGAGATAGGAATCGACATCTGCACACTGGTGCTCATGGAGGCAGTATTCATGATCTGCAATGGGTGGAGGTGGCCTAATAGTACATAGACTGAGGAAAAGAATGATGAGCTGTGGTGCAATATTGAGCAACTACAAGAAGGAGTGAAGCTGTGAGACATGCAATGAGGTGAAAGGATTCTGTACAAAGCATTTGAGTGAAGTTCACCAGAAATAAATGCAAACACTATAATGCCTCACCAATATGGACTAACTACAATGTGTAAACTCAGAAGTGAATCTTAGAGCACAGCCTAACATGGAAATGATTATTGTAATGGTCCCTAGATTGTAAGCTCTTATGGCAGTCAACTCTGTTCCTGAACTGTAATGGCTATCTCCAAACTTTGAGATGCTGACCCCTTATGGTATCACCTGATTGGTCTCTGGAACAGTGGGTGTCTCTGTGACACCTGAAACTCAGAGCTAGAGCTCAGCAGATTTGAATGTCAGTATTAGCACATACAGCAACTAGTTAAAAAAAAAAAAAAAAAAAAAAAAAAAAAAAAAAAAAAAGCTGAAAAGAGCCCAGACTTCAATTAGTGATATGAATGAAGCAGATCTGGTTAAGACAAGGGCAAACTGGTCCAAAGGGTAAAGGTTGAAACTGACTGTGTTTTAAAACTTCAACTTCCATGTGGGAGCAAGGGAAGAGATGTCTATTTGGTGCAGGATCTATATTTTCTAAACAATATAACTCTACAGTCGGTTTGTTCAAACGCCACAATTACATGGAACTTCAAATAGGAAGTGAGATACGGTAGGTTAGTACAGGTTAGAGTGAAATAGTGACACATCCCAAAGTAATTTGGGCAGAGAATAAAAAATATATTTTAAGCACCCCCCCCCCCGCCCCTGCTGAGGAGCTGGGGGAAAGTGCAGAAGTGTTGGACTTCCTCACCTGGACTGATGTTGATGTTGTCAGAAACATTAGGACTGGTGGTTTGATGTGTTGAGCCCTCTATCATGGGACTTGCCCTTATGAAGGTCATTACTGCAAAGGAGAGGCTAAACTTGCATATAATTGTGCCTGTGTGTCTCCCCATGAGTACGTCTTTGTTACTCAAATGTGGCCTTCTCTCTCTCTATAACTGAGCCACCTCAGCAAGGGAACTCACTGCCCTCCCCCCTATCTGGGACCCAACTCCAAGGGGTGTAAATCTCCCTGGCAACAGAGGATATGACTCCTTGGGATGAATCTGGACCCAGCTTCATGGGATTGAGAATATGTTCTTGACATAAAGGGGGAAGAAAAATGAGACAAAATAGTTTCAGTGGCTGAGAGATTTCAAACTGAGTTGAGAGGTCACTCTGGTGGACATTCTTATGTGCTATATAGACAACACCTCTTAGGTTTTAATGTATTGGAAGAACTAGTAGGAAATAACTGAAACTATCAAACTCCCAGTAGTCTGGACTCCTGAAGACGATTGTATAACAGTGTAGATTACAAGGGGTGACAGTGTGATTGTGAAAACCCTGTGGATCACACTCCCTTTATCTAGTGTATGGATGGGTGAGTAGAAAAATGGGGACAAAAACTAAATGAAAAATAGGGTGGGACTGGGGGGGATGATTTGGGTGTTCTTTTTTACTTTCATTTTTATTCTTATTCTGGTTCTTTCTGATGTAAGGAAAATGTTCAGAAGTAGACTGTGGTGATGGATGCATAACTATATGATCTTACTGTGAACAGTTGATTGTACACCATGGATGATTGTATGGTATGTGAATATATTTCAATAAAACTGAATTTAATTTTTTAAAAAAAGAGATAATACATCAGATACACAGCTTGAAATTACTAAAAGTTAAAATAAGTCTTGTTTGGGTAGCCAGGAACTATGCTTACCTATTTTCCCCCAAGTTACACTTCCTCTAATGCTTTCAATTTGTTTCTCATTGTTTAAATGTGTGAAAATAAAAAAGTTGGTCATTTGAGAAGATCAATAAGGCTGAAAAACCTTTAGCTAGAATGATAGCATAAAAGGAAAAGAAGATCTAAATAAATCAAATCAGAAAGGGGGTTCATTATTATGAAAATGAAAAAGTCTTAAAGAAGATACTATAAACAGCTGTGGTACATTCACATAAACTATACAACTTACAGGAAGTAGAAACTATACAACTTACAACTTACAGGAAAACTATACAACTTACAGGAAGTAGAAAATTTCCTGGAAACACATGAACAATCTAGACCAACTCAAGAAGAAATGGAAGACCTCAGCAAACCAATCACAAGTAAAGAGATCCAATCAGTAAACACAATGCTTCCTACAAAGAAAATCCCAGGGCCAGATGGGTTCAAAGGAGAATTTTACCAAACGTTTCAAAAAGAACTAACACAATTCCTGCTCAAAATCTTTAAAAAAATTGAAGAAAAATGGACACTACCTATTCTGGTTTGCTAATGCTGCTGATATGAAATGGATTGGCTTTTATAAAGGGGATGTATTAAGTTACAAATTAACAGTCCTAAGGCCATAAAAGTGTCCAAACTGAGGGATCAATGAGAGGACACCTTCACTGAAGAATACTTGATGGCATCTAGAACACCTCCATCAGCTGGGAAGACATGTGGCTGGCATCTGTGCTTCTCCAGGGCAAACTCTGAGTTTCACCTCTTAGCTTATCATCTCCAAATGTCCTTCTCTCTGGAACTCCAAGCATCTCTTAAGCATCTCTGTCAACTCTGTCTCCTCTTAAGGGACTCCAGTGAAATAATTAAGAACCCCATGAATGGGTGGGGCCACACCTCCATGAAAATATCAAATCAAAATGTTTCACCTACAGTTGGGTGACTCACATCTCCATGGAAACAACCAAATCCAAATATCCCACAAGATTGGATTAAAATAAGACTTTCTGGGGGGCAGAAATATCCAAACCAGTGAACTACCTAACTCATTTTATGATGCTAACATCACTCTCATACCAAAAACTTATAAAGATACTACAAGAAAGGAAACTACAGGCCAATCTCCCTAATGAATATAGATGAAAAACTTCTCAACAAAATACTTGCAAGTTGAATCCCAAGATATATTAAAAGAATCATAAAAGAGGTGGATCTAAGAGAGCTGATTAGGAGAGACAGAGCAAAATTCTCCTCTGTGAAAAACACTAGATAAAAGACAGAAAGTGCTCCAGAATAGAGGTTCCAGGGTTCCAGCAGCTGAGCAGGGGCTTCCACATCCACAGTGACTGTGCACTTGGAAAAACCAAGAGAGTGCATTTAGAGTTGTTTAAGTGTTTGATTCAGAGAGCTTCTGGGGAAATGGCAGCCAGAGTCATGCTGCAGTGGGAAGAAACTGAGAGAATTTTTCAGAGATGGGGTTGGGTAAGATGTGGAAAGCAGCCAGGGAGCCAGCAGTGAGAGATGCAGTTGAACATGGTGGGGAGTGCCTTCCATGTCCCAGGCACCTGCCTTAGTATCTGGTGTGGGTGACAGTACTTCACACATCTGCAGCGAAGAGCCCCAAGCCAGGGATGAGCTGTTGCAGCAGGCAGATGATCACGGATGAGGGTAGTTTCCATGTAATGTGCAGCTATCTTTGCAGCAGTCTGGGTGACACCCTTTCACAGTGCAGTGGCCAAGAGCTTCTTCAAGGGAAATTGGGATTCGGCTGGCTTGTGATGGCACAAACTCCTCCTCTGCAGAAGCCTGTGGGGTACATTGCCTAAAGATAGGGCTGCAGCATGGAAGTGCCAGGAGCCCTACAACAATCCAAGGGACTTGCGGGCCCATGGCAAAGAGGGACTGTGGATAAACTGAGCAGAAAGTTTAGATGTGTGCCGCAGTTCCAGGGTATTCCAACTGAAGATTTAGGAATAGCTGGGAGTACTACGTCTTAAAGCTGTCTTCCCTGTCAAACTGCACATGGTATGCCCCCAACCCACAGAGCTGGTGATCCCCACTGAACATGAAAATTGGTGCACTGATTGGACACCAATATGGTTTGCACCCCCATTTACTGCATAAATGAAGTTGGAGAGAACTGGACTGAGGGCAGGAGGTGGCTAGGGTGCACCATCCGCTGGTAGATCAGGGAAAGTGCACTGCATAAAGCTGTAGCTTGGTCAAAATAGAGATGACGGTTTTAAATAAGCCTGCATATCCTAAAAGAACCCTATCAAAATAAACAAATGCCAAGAGGCCAAAAACACCAGAAAATTGTAAAGCATATGAAGAACCAGAAGATATGGATAACCCAAACACCTAAATTAAAAAATCAGAGGAGACACACAACATGGAGCAATTAATTAAAGAACAGAACATGGAGCAATTAATCAAAGATGTAATCACAAACACCAGTACCATGGTTCAGGATATAAAGGACATAAAGAAGACCCTAGAAGAGTACAAAGAAAAAAGTGCAAGAGTGAAAAAAAAAATAGAGAATCTTACGGAAATAAAAATATTGATCAAAATAAAAAGATTCTTGAAAAACATAGCAACAGATTAGAAGAAGTAGAGGAACAAATAAGTGAACTTGAAGAAAGTGTTTTGGAAAGTGAAAGCACAAAAGAACAAATGGCGAAAAAAAATAAAAAAATTTGAAATGGATCTCAGGGATATGATGGACATCATGAAATGCACAAATATAAATATCATTGGTGTTCCAGAAAGGGAAGAGAAGGGTAAAGGTCTAGGAAGAGTATGCAAAGACATTGTTGAGGAAAACTTCCCAACCCTTCTAAACAACATAAATATGCAAATCATAGACATTCAATGAACTCCAAACAGAATAAATCCAAACAAACACACTCCAAGACATATTCTGATCAGATTGCAAAATGATGAAGAGAAGGAGCAAATTCTGAAAGCAGCAAGAGAGAAGCAATTCACCTCACACAAGGCAAACAACATAAGACCAGGCAGTTACTACCTAGCAGCCACCATGGAGATGAGCAGGCAGTGGGATGACATTTAAAATTCTGAAAGAGAAAAATTGCCAACCAATAATTGTTTATCCAGCAAAGCTCTTCAAATTTTAGGGAGAGCTTAAAAACTTCACAGACAAACAAATGCTGAGAGAATTTGCTAAAAAAGAGATCTGCCCTACAAGAAATACTAAAGGGAACCCTACCAGCTGGAAAAAAAAGAAAGGAGAGAGGGGTGTGGAGAAGGGCAAGGAACTAAAGAGTTTTAGTAAGGGTAAAATAAAGAGAGAGAAGGAAAAATATATCTTACAAATAAAAACCAAAGGATAAGATGGCTGATTCAAGAACTGCCTTCATATTAATAACATGGAATGTGAATGGATTGAACTCCACAATTAAAACATATAAATTGGCAGAAAGGATTTAGAAATATGAACCATCAATATGCTGCTTACAAGAGACTCATCTTCGACCCAGAGACAAAGAAATTGAAAGTGAAAAGATTGAAAAAAATATTCCATGCATGCTAAACACCCATCCCCCCAAAAAACAGGAGAAATGATATTAATCTCAGACAAAATAGACTTTAAATGCATGGATGTCATAAGAGACAAAGACCGACACTATTTACTAATAAAAGCTACAATTCAACAAGAAGAAATAACAACCAGAAATGTCTATGCATCCAAGCAACGTGCCCTTAAGTAGATGAGACAAACAATGGCAAAACTGAAGGAAGCAATAGTTGTTTCCACAGTAATTGTGGGAGAATTCAATACATCACTCTCTCCTATAGATAGATCAACCAGACAGAAGACCAATAAGGAAACTGAAAACCTAAACAATCTGATGAATGAATTTGACATATATAGAGCATTACATACCAAATCACCAGGATACATATTCTTCTCTAGTGTCCATAGAACTTTCTCCAGAATAGATCATATGCTGGGCAATAAAACAGTCCTCAATAAATAAAAAAAGATTACAATTATTCAAAGCACATTCTCTGATCACAATAGAATACAACTGATATCAATAACCATCAAAGATTTAGAAAATTCACAAATATCTGGAGGTTAAACACACTGATAAACAGTCAGTGGGTAAAAGAAGAAATAGCAAGAGAAATTGCTAAATATCTAGAGAAGAATGAAAAACAGCCCAATGTGTCAAAACTTCTGGATGCAGTGAAGGTGGTATTGAGGGGGAAATTTACAGCTTTAAATGCATACATTAAAAAAGGAAGAAGAGCTAAAACCAAAGAACTAATGGAACAACTGAGGAAGCTAGAAAATGAATGGCAAACTCACCCTAAACCAAGTAGAAGAAAAGAAATAACAAGGATTACAGAAGAAATAAGTGACGTGGAGATCAAAAGAACAATAGAGAGAATAAATAAAACCAAAAGTTGATTCTTTGAGAAGTTCAACAAGATTGATAAGCCCATAGCTAGACTGACAAAATAAAAAAGATAGAATACCCAAATAAAAAAAATGACAAATGAAAGTGGGGACATGACTGCAGATACTGAAGAAATTATTAAAAATCATGAGGATACTATGAACAACTGTATGCCAACAAACTAGATAATTCATATGAAGTGAACAATTTCCTGGAAACACATGGACAACCCAGACTGTCCAGAGAAGAAAAAGACCTCAACAAACGAATCACAAGCAAACAGATCCAATCAGTCATCAAAAAGCTTCCCCAAAATAAAAGCCCAAGGACAGATGTCTTCACAGGTGAATTCTCCCAAACTTTCCAAAAAGAACTGACACAAATATTACTTAAACTATTTGAAAAAATTGAAAAAAAAAATGGAACACTATCTAAGACATTTCACGAAGCTAACATCACTCTAATACCAAAACCAGGTAAAGATGCTACAAGAAAGGAAAATTATAGGCCAATCTCCTTTATGAATATAGATGCAAAAATTCTCAACAAAATAATTGCAAATTGAATCCAATGAGACGTTAAAAAAATCATAAAACATGACCAAGTGAGGTTCGTTCCAGGCATGCAAGGATGGTTCAGCATAAGAAAATCAGTCAGTGTAACAAATCAAAAGGGAAAAATCAAATGATCCTCTCAATAGTCACAGAAAGAGCATTCAACAAATCCAGCATCACTTTTTGATAAAAGACTTCAAAAAGTAGGAATTGAAGGAAACTTCTTCAGTATGATAAAGGGCATATATCTAAAACCCATAGCCAGCACAGTACTGAATGGCAAAAGAGTGAAAGCCTTCCCTCTAAGATCAAGAATGAGACAAGGATGCCCGCTGTCACCACTGTTATTCAACATTGTGCTAGAAGTGCTAGCCAGGGCAATCCAGAAAGACAAAGAAATAAAAGGCATCCAAATTGGGAAGGAAGAAGTAAAACTGTCATTATTTTTGGATGATATGATCTTATATTTGGAAATCCCGAGGAATTGATGACACAGCTACTTGAGCTAATAAACAAATTTAGCAACATAGCAGGATACAAGACTAATGCATATAAGTCAGTAATGTTCCTATACACTAGAAATGACCTAACTTAAGAGACACTCAAGAAAAAGATTCCATTCTCAATAGCAACTAAAAAAATCAAGTACCTAAAAATAAATTCAATGAAGGATACAAAAGACCTATATGTAGAAACTTACAAAATTTTACTAAAAATAAAAAAGGGGACCTAAAAAGATGGAAAAATATTCCATGTTCATGAACAGGAAGGCTAAATGTCATCAAGATGTCAATTCTAAGCAAACTCATCTACAGATTCTATGAAATTCCAATCCAAATTCTGACAACCTACTTTGCAGACTTTGAAAAGCTAGTTATCAAATTTATTTGGAAGGTAAAATGTCTTGAATTGCTGAAAACATTCTAAAAGAGAAAAATGAAGCAGGGGGGCTTACACTTCCTGACTTTGAAGCTTACTATATAAACTCAGTAGTCAAAACATCATGGTCTTAGCACAAAGATAGACATATTGATCAATGGAATTGAATTGAGAATTTGGAAATAGACCCCCAGATCTACAGACAATCAATCTTTGATAAGGCCCCCAAACACACTGAATTGGGACATAGTCTCTTCAACAAATGGGGCAGGTAGAGCTGGATATCCATATCCAAAAGAATGAAAGAGGAACCCTACCTCACACCCTACACAAAAATTAACTCAAAGTGGATCAAACACCTCAATTTAAGAGACAGTACCATAAAACTCCTAGAGGATAATGTAGGGAAAAATCTTCAAGACCTTGTTTTAGGAGGTTGCTTCTTAGACCTTACACCCAAAGTGCAAGCAATGAAAGAAAAAAATAGATAAATGGGAACTCCTCAAAATTAAAAGCTTCTATACCTCAAAGGAATTTGTCAAAATGGTGAAGAGGCAGTCAACTCATTGGGAAAAAATATATGGAAACCATGTATTTGGCAAAAGAGTGATATCTTGCATATACAAAGAAATCCTACAACTCAATGACAATAGTACAAACAGCCCAATTATAAAATGAGCAAAATATATGAAAAGACATTTCTCTGAAGAAGAAATACATATGGATTAAAAGCACATGAAAAACTGTTCATCTTCACTAGCTATTAGGGAGATGCAAATTAAGAACACAATGAGATATCATTTCACACCAATTAGAATGGCTGCCATTAAGCAAGCAGGAAACTACTAATTCTGGGGAGGATGTGGAGAAATTGGAACTGTTATTCATTGCTGGTGGGAATGTACAATGATATAGCCACCCTGGAGGACAGTCTGGCTGTTCCTGAGAAAACTAAATATTGAATTACCCTTCGATCCAGCAATTTCACTTCTTGGTATATAGCCAGAAGATTTGAATGCAGTGACATGAACATATATTTGCACACATATATTCATAGCAGCATTGTTCACAATGGCCAAGAAATAGAAACAAACCAAATGTCCTTCAACTGATGAGTGGGTAAACAAAATGTGATATTTATGTGCGATGGAATACTATGCAACAATAAGAAGGAATGAGGTCATGAAACATATGATGAAATGGATGAACCTTGAAGACATAATGCTGAGTGAAATAAGCCAGACACAAAGAGAGAGATATTATATATTACCACTAATGTGAACTTTATGAAAAATGTAATATAAATGTTTTGTACTGTAGAATGTAGGGGACTTAGAGATAGACAGAAACTAGTGAAGGGGGAATGATAGTCTAATAAGAACAGATAAGCTATTGAGGGTAATCTTAATGTTATGGGAATGCTCAGGAATGATTATGGTTTGTAAAGTTTCTTGGGTATGGTAGGAACATGTTGGAAGCAATGTGGTTAGTTTAGGTTATTTGTTTTTCTTATTCTTTTGTTTTGATTGATTTTTTATAATTTTTTATAAATAAAGTAAAAAAAAATTTAACGAAAGAATCATACACCATGACCATAATGGTTTCATTCCAGGCATGCCAGGGTGTTTCAACATGATAAAATCAACTGATGTAATATATTAACAAATCAAAGGGGGAAAAAACAAATGATCATCTTGATAGATGCTGCAAATGCATTTGAAAAAATCCAGCATCATTTTTTGATAAAAACACTTCAAAAGTAGGAATTGAAGGAAACTTCCTCAATATGATAAAGGGCATATATGAAAAACCCACAACCAGCTTACTACTCAGTGGTGATAGACTGAAAGTCTTCCCCCTAACATTGGGAATGAGACAAGGATGCCCATTCTCACTACTATTATTCAACTTGTGCTAGAGGTTTTAGCCAGAGCAATCTGGCAAGACAAAAAAATAAAAGTCATATAAATTGGAAAGGAAGAAGTAAAACTGCCATTAGTTGCAGATGATATGATTGCATATTTAGGGAATCCTGAGAAATCAATGACACAGCTACTTGACTAGAGTTCTGTACCTATGAAAGTCAGCATTACCCTTACAGCAACTGTTTAAAAAGCTGAAAAAGAGATCAGACTTCAATTACAGATGTGAATGTAGCTCATCTGCTTAGGACTAAGGCAAATCACACTAAAGAGTAAAAGATGATATTGACTGTGTTTTCAAACTTAAACTCTGTGTGAGACCAAAGAAAAGATGTTTATTTTGTGAAAAATTTGTGTTTTCTATGGCACACTATCCAATTTGACTTGTGTGTTCTGTTTTTCTGAACACCAAAATAACATTGAACCTATCAATGTAATCTCACATTCTCACCCTATTCAAGGGAGTGAGATCTTGCTAGTTTTTACAGGTTAGTGTAGTGCCCTAATATATCCCATAGCAATTTGGGCAGGGAATAGAAATGCATTTGTGGACATAACATATGCTATGTGAACTTATAAACTCCCTACTATAAAAGTCAACCTCTCAATCTTGAGGCTTGCTCTAGTGTAACTTATGGCTGTAAATGGGAGGCTAAGCCCACCTATAATTATGCCTAGGAGTCACCTCCAGGGAACCTCTTTTGTTGCTCAGATGTGGACTTTCTCCCTCTAAGCCCAACTCTGTAAATAAATTAATCACCCTCTCCCTGATAGGGGACAGGACACCCCAGGTGAATGAGTCTCCCTTGTGGTGTAGGACACAGATTCCAGGAATGATCCTGACCCTGGCATAAAGGGGTTGAAAATGCCTTTTTGATCAAGAGGGGGGAAATAAAGGCAATGAAATAAGATTTCAGCAGCTAAGAGCTTTCAAATAGAGTTGACAAGCCATCATGGAGGTTACATCTATACAATCTTCAGCTAGATATCTCAAATGGCCACAGTATGATAAGCCCAATAGTAGTCCCAAAACCCCTAAAGAATACTCAGATCCCTATCTTAGACTCTATAAAAGTTTCACTCATTAACTTTTTTCTTCAGAAACTTAAACTCACTAGGAAACTCCTATGCCAGCTAAGTTCCAAAATCCAGAGGCAATAGCATCTTCAAGAACACTGAACCAGATGTGTCTCTTTTCCATAACGTCAACACCCCTTTACAACATGAACAAGTTAGGGTGGCCACTGCCTGGACATCCCTGAAGATTGGGAAATACATTAAACTAGATGAAAGGGTAGCAACAGACATGATGGCATTTAACAAAGAATTATGAACACTGACTCTCTATATAATTTTCTTTTTCTTAGTTCCTAGGGGAATAGAATAGCTAGAAGGAAAGAATTGAAATGGTGTAACTGTAATTAATATCATTCTTTGAAATGTGCTCTATAGCTACTTGTTAAATTGTAGTTTGAACATTATCACATTTTTATATATGTTATATTTTACAATAAGGAAATAACTGAAACTATTGTACTGTAACTCATAACATATTTGGAAATTTCCTATATAACTATGTGTTAAGTTGTACTTTGAAAATTATTACCTTTTTGCATATATGTTATATTTCATGATAAGGAACTAACCACAGCTGTGGAACTGTAACCCATAACAATGTTTGAAATTTGCTCTCTAACTACTTGTTAAATTGCACTTGGAAAGTTATCACTTCTATGTATATTCCACAACAAAATGTATGATTAAAAATGTATTTGCAAAGCACTCATGAGGGACTTGAGGAAAATGTGGAAATACTAAACTTCCCCACCTGAGGAATCCCTGAAATTCTCACAAGCATTGGGCACTACCAATCTAATAGGCCAAGCTCTTGATCTCTGGGCTTGCCATTATGAAACTTATTCTTGCAAAGAAGAAGCTAAGCCTACTTATAATTATGCCTGAGTCACCCCCAGAGAACCTCTTTTGTTGCTCAGATGTGGCCTCTCTCTCAAAGCCAACTCTGCGCGTAAACTCACTGCCCTCCTCCTTACATGGGAAATTACTCCCAGAGCTGTAAATCTCCCTGACAATGTGGGACATGACTCTAGGGAATGAGCCTGTCCCTGGCATCATGGGAATGAGAAAGCCTTTTGGACCAAAAGGGGAAAGAGAAATGAAGCTAAATAAAATTTCCATGGCAAGAGATTTCCAAAAGAGTTGAAAGGTGATTCTAGAGGTTATTCTTATTAATGATATGGATGTCTCTTTTTAGTTTCTAGTGTACTAGAATATCTAGAAGGAAATACCTGAAACTGTGGAGCTGTCAACCAGTAGCCTTGATTCTTGAAGATGATTGTATACCTATATAGCTTTTACAGTGTGAATGTGTAATTGTGAAAACCTTGTAACTGACACTCCCTCTACCCTGTGTATGAACAGATGAGTAAAAAAATAAAGATAAAAATAAATAAAAGGGGGGATAAGTGGTATGGATGTTTGGGTGTTCTTTTTATTTTCCATTTTATTGTTATTTTTTCAGAGTAATGAAAAATTCAAATGTTGATTGTGGTGATGAATGCACAAGTATATGCTGATACCATAAACCACTGATTGTGCACTTTGGATGATTGTCTAATATGTGAATATATCTTAATAAAATTGTATTTAGAGAGAGGGAAGATGGTGGCATAGAGAGGAGTGGAAGCTAAGTAGTCCCCCTGGAACAACTGAAAAAAAAAACAGAAACAACTAGTGAATGATTCAGAATAACTGCAGGGGGGCAAACAAGACTGACCACTCATCATACACCAACCTGAATTGGGAGGAATGCCCAAGATCACAGCATAAAATCTGTAAGTAAAACCTGCAGATACAAGTCATGAGACCCCCTCCCCCATAGCCCAAGCTGCAAAGCCTCATGGTGCCAGAGAGAAGCTCTCTCCCAGCAAGTGAGTATAGCTCAGCTGAGCTCCAACTGGGGTTTTAAGTAGTGAGTGTGAACTGCTCACTACAGGTATGAATCCCCAAAAAACAGACAGAGGCTTTGGGTGATGACTGACCTTGGAGAGCCAGAGGGTCACCTTGGACTAGGTTTGAAGGGGACCATCTGTTTCTTTTTCAGCTGAGTGGAGAATGCCCCAGACATTTTCAGTTCCCAGTGCTGTGAATCAGAGAAAGGTGGAGATAGCATAAGCAGAGAGAGAGGCCATTGAAATGCTAATGACCTCCTCCTAGGGGGTCTGTCTTCTCCAAGAGGAAAGGAGTGGGGCCCTTTCCATTCAGAACCAGAGTGCAGAGCCTGGGGGAACACGGCCATACCTCCTCACACCAGTCAAGAATTATAGGCTAAAAAGGAGAAAAAAACACGACTTGTAGTCATCTGCCTGGTGGGCAGTGGCACTCCTGCCCGGGGCTGAACCCACGGAACAGAGCTGTGCCAAGAAACCCAGTGTGACAGGGAGTCTTTCCTGCAGCACCGCTCACATGACACAATATCAGCCATGGACAGTGGCCTTGAGTACACCCATGGCTGATTGTCCCGGAGCTGGGAGGGCAGAGCTGTGCAGAAGGTGGAAGTTAATGTATCTCATTCAACAATCTTTGAAGTGGGCTGGGAATCCCAGGGAACCTACACCAATACCAAGGACTTTTGGGTCAGCAGCAGAGAACAACCTTAAATCTCCAGGAACACCTGGGAGGTTTGATTATTAAAGCTGCCCTTCCTCCCTAACCACTCAGACACACACTCCTCATCTGGGGCAGATGGCACTGACAGCACTCCCAAATTAAGTGCACCGAATGGAACTTATGGGGGTCAGATCCCCACACACCACAAAGACAGGTTTGGGGACTTGAGGGGAATTGGTGACTCATGGACACCATCTGCTGGTTGGTTGGAGAGAGTGTACGACAATAAGCTGCAATTCTGACAAATTAAAGATCAAGCAAAGCAAATGCCAAGAGGCCAAAAACAACAGAAAATCTTAAAGCATATGATAAAACCAGACAATATGGAGAACCCAAACCTAAACACCCAAATCGAAAGATCAGAAGACACACAGTACTTGGTGCAATTAATCAAAGAACTACAGACAGGCAATGAGAGCATGGCATGGGATATAAAGGACATGAAGAAGAACATGGCACAGGATATAAAAGACATAAAGAAGACCCTAGAAGAGCATAAAGAAGACATTGCAAGAGTAAATAAAAAAATAGAAGATCTTATGGAAATTAAAGAAACTGTAGGCCAAATTACAGAGACTCTGGGTACTCATAATACAAGATTAGAGGAAGGTGAACAACAATTCAGCCACCTTGAGGACCACAGAACAGAAAATGAAAGAACAAAAGAAAGAATGGGGAAAAATTGAAAAAAATCGAAATTGATCTCAGGGATATGGTAGACAAAATAAAATGTCCAAATTTAAGACTCATTGGTGTCCCAGAGAGGGAAGAGAAGGGTAAAGGTCTAGAAAGAGTATTCAAAGAAATTGTTGGGGAAAACTTCCCAAACCTTCTACACAATATAAATACACAAAGCATAAATGTCTAGTGAACTCCAAATAGAATAAATCCAAATAAACCCACTTCAAGACATATTCTGATCAGACTGTCAAATACTGGGGAGAAGGAGAAAGTTCTGAAAGCAGCAAGAGAAAAGCAATTCACCACATACAAAGGAAACAACATAAGACTAAGTAGTGACTACTCAGTGGCCACCATGGAGGTGAGAAGGCAGTGGCATGATATATTTAAAATTCTGAGAGAGGAAAATTTCCAACCAAGAAGACTTTATCCAGCAAAACTCTCCTTCAAATTTGAGGGAGAGCTTAAATTTTTCACAGACAAACAAATCCTGAGAGATTTTGCTAATAAAAGACCTGCCCTACTTCAGATACTAAAGGGAGCCCTACTGACAGAGAAACAAAGAAAGGAGAGAGAGTTATAGAGAATTTTGACAGACATATATAGAATATTACATCCCAGGTCACTGGGATACACATTCTTCTCTAGTGATCATGGATCTTTCTCCAGAATGGACCATATGCTGGGACATAAAAACAAGCCTCAATTAGAAAAATGAATTTATTCAAAGCACATTCTCTGACCATAATGGAATACAAATAGAAGCCAACAACCATCAGAGACTTGGAGAATTCACAAACACCTGGAGGATAAAAATGAGGGGAAGATGAAAACATTCCCAGAAAATCAAAAGCTGAGGGACTTCATCACCAGTAATCAGTCCTATAAGAAATGCTAAAGAGAGTTGAGCAGGCTGAAAGGAAGGGACACTAAACAATTGACTGAAACTACATGAAGAAATAAAGATTTCCAGTAAAGATCACATGGTAAATATAAATACCAATACTACTGTATTTTTGATTTATAACTCCACTATTTACTTTCTACAGGATCTAAAACACATAAACTGTAATGATAAATCAGTGGTTTGGGACTCAATGTAAAATAATTTTTTACAAGAACTACATAAAGGTGGGGGAATGATGGAGTATAGGAACATAGTTTATGTGCCATATTGAAGTTAAGTTGGTATCAAAGAAAAACAAGATTGCTATAGATTTAAGATGTTAAATTTAAGCCCCACGATAAACACAAAGAAAGTATCAGAGAATATGACCATAGAGATGAAAAGTAGAGTAGGGGTTCTGAGAAGTGGGGGAAGGGGCAATGGGAAGTTAAGAAATGAGAGTAGGGTTTCTGATTGGGGTGAAGGGTAACTTCTAGAAATGGATGGGGGAAGGTGATAGCATTGCAACATTCTAAATGTGATTAATCCCAGTAATGGAATGCTAGCGAGGGGGTGGAATGTGAAGATTTAGGCTATATATACGTTTCCACAATTGAAAAAAAAAGGGCAGCCTAAATAGATGATGATTAAATGTCAAGGACGATCCTGGATGGGATCTGAGGATGGAGGAGAGGATGCTCAAAGGGACACAGATGGAACACAAGAGAAAAAAAAAGGAAATATAGAATGTAAGCTTTATATCAATGTTGAATTTCTTGAACTTCTTAGCTGCGCTTAATGAGATTGCATAAAAGAATGTTCTTGTCCATGGGAAAGGTATATGTGAATTATATTGTTTGTTCAAAGATATGTGCAGCTTGCTCTCATATGTTCAGAGGAGAGAAATAGATGATGGATGAGAGATAGGGAGGGAGGGAGGGAGGGAGGGAGAGAGGGAGGGAAAGAAAGAAATGGTGGTGTGACAGGATCTTAAAGGTGATGGATCGGGGTATCAGGGGAGGGGGTTCAGGGTATGATGGAGTTCTATGCATGGGGTTTGTACTGTTTTTGCAACTGTTCCTATAAGATTGAATTTATTTCAAAATAAAATTTATTAAATTAAAAAAAGTAATAAATATCTGCTTGTTATAAGAAGTAAAAAGCTCATACATTATATTAGGATTTTTTTTTAAAAAAGCCCAAGTCCTCCTCTGCATACATCTATATTCCCAATCCTATTCCTTCCCCATAGCGAAGAACTGTTGACAATTTGGTTAACTGCTTCCAAAGAGTATTTTATTACATGAGATTATTTTTACACAAACATGATGATATAATACATATTATTTGATGGCATGCTATTTTTAACTTAATTATATATCTTGGAAATCTTTTCATGTCAGTGCATACTTGTAATATATAATGGCTTACAGTTTTCCATTCTGGATATATAAGCATAATTTATTTCATACTTTTGTTGATTTGTTTAATTTACTATTATCCCTTATTGACAGGCAGTTAGATGATTTCCAATATTTTGCTATTATAAATGATGCTGCAGTGAACATTCCTGTTGCTATACCCTTGCCTATGTGTGCAAATATTTTTTTGTATTGAAGATTTCTAGAAGAAGAACTGTTGGGTCAAAGGAAATGTCGACTTTAAATTTTGTTGGACACCAACTGATTTTATTTCTTTTTAAATTCTTTTTAAATTCCCACCATTAGTATTTGAGACAGTCCATTTCCATATACCCTCCACAAAATAGACTGTTGTTGATATTTTCAATATTTTCTGATGGATCATATATGGGATCTCATTATTGTTTTAGTTTGCATTTCTCTGACTATAACATGACTGCCTTTTTCTTAATATTATAGCAACTTTGACATGGTATAGATATTAATCCTTTGTTTTTTATGCTTCAAAGGATCTGATAAATCTGTGAAGCCAGCCAGGAACTTTTTTTTTCCCCTGCCAGCATTTGAATTGTAAGAACAGTGCTGGATGTAAACTATTAAATGATATAATTAATCATACAGACACTATTAAATGAAAATAATGTTTCAAGGGAACAATACACTAGCAGGTGATTAGCAGACAAATAAGTGGTTCAGAGTCTAAGAAATTGCAGAGCAGGGAGAGAGACCAGGTGGGAGACTGGCTGAGCTACCTTAGGGCTCTTGGCCCCTCTGGCATCTTGGATGAGGAGGTTGGGGAGCAGCTGTGGATTTCATTGGGTTGTGTGGACCCCTTGGGCTGTACAGAGAAGGAGGGGTGTTAAGCCTTTTATTTTACTTTGCAATGTCTCACGAATAATTTCCCCAATGTTCTTTGTTCTTTTGTTGGTCACCATTGTTGTCATCCTGCATCATATGAGAGCAATAAAATACATGTATCTGAAAAAATTGTATTTAAAAAGACCTAGTAATAGGAGGTAGCTTCTTAGACCTTAAACCTAAAGCACAAGCAACAACCTCAACAAGAAACTTAAATGGGAACTTCTCAAAATCAAATGCTTCTGTGCCTCAAAGTGCTTTGTCAAAAAGGTAGAGAGGTTGCCAACTCAATGGGAGGGAATATTTGAAAAAAGTATATCTGATAATAAACTGATATCCAGCATATGTAAATAAATCTTACAACTCAACAACAAAAGTACAAACAGCCTGTTCCAGTTTGCTAATGCTGCCCTTTTGCAAAACACCATAAATGGATTAGCTTTTATAAAGGGGGTTTATTTGGTTACAAAGTTACAGTCTTAAGGCCATGAAGTGTCCAAGGTAAGGCATCAACAAAGGTTACCTTCACTGGAGAAAGGCCATTGGCATCCAGAAAACCTCTGTAGCTGGGAAGTCATGTGGCTGGTGTCCACTTGCTCCCAGGTTGTGTTTCAAAATGGCGTTCTCCAAAGTGTTGCTCTTGGGGCATTTTGTCCTCTCTTAGCTGCAGCTGCTCTTCAAACTGTCACTCTCAGTTGCTCTGAGCTCCTTCTGTCTGAGCTTATATAGGGTTCTAGTAATTTAATTCAGACCCACCCTGAATGGGTGGGGTAACACCTCCATGAAAATTATCCAATCAAAGATCTTGTCCACAGTTGATTGAATCACATCTCCATGGAAACAAAGGATTCCAATCTAATTAACACCAATACGTCTGCCCTCACAAGATTGCATCAAAGAATATGGCTTTGGTGGGACATAATATATCCAAACTAGCACACAGCCCAATTATAAAATGGGTAAAAAATATGGAAAGACATTTTTCCAAAGAGGAAATACATAAACCATACTGTGAAAGTTATCACTTTTATGTATATATGTTATATTTCACAATAAAAAATGTTTCCAAAAAAGGTCACCTAGGGCCTTGCCTCATATAGTCATATGATTAGCAGAATCATATGGTGATATTTTGTGTATCTCTATTGCCAACTCATACCACAAACTATCAGTGCCACATCGATTATTGTAAATAAAGTCATTAGTGCCTTTGAATCTAATCAGAGTAGAAAACCAATTGCAAAAACCCATTTTTAAGATTCTGTTTCTCAAGAACCACTCCCTGAACCAAAGCTGTATTAGTCAAGGTTCTCTAGGGAAACAGAGCCAACAGGAGATATCTGTAAATAGTAAAAGATTTTGTAAGTGTCTCATGCATCTGTGGGTATGCATAAGTCCAAATTCTGTAGGGCAGGCTGCAAGCTGGCACTCCAATGAAAGTCTTTGATGACTTCCCCAGGAGTGGCTGGCTGGCTGAAGTAGAGACAGAAGTTCTCTCTTCTGAAGGCTGAAGCTATCATATGCCCCTTAAAATCCTTCCATTGATTAGATCAAACATCTCTCACACTGGAAGACACTCCCCTTGACCGACTGCAGATGTAATCAGCCATAGATGCAATAAACATACTGATGATTAAAGTCCACAAAATGTCCTCACAGCAACAGAAAGCGCAGTGCTTGTTTGACCAGATGACTAAGCACCAACAACTGGCCAAGTTGACACATGAACCTAACCATCACAATGTGATTCCATGTAGTTCATCTGCATAATCCAGTATAATCTCCCTATATTATGGTCAACTAATAACCTCAATTACTTCTGCAGAGTCCCTTTTGCCATGGACTGTGACATATTTCCAAAGTAATTCCAGGACAGAGATCATGAGAGCCAAAATTCTGTCTACTGCAGTCACGAAAATATTAATTATGGTCACCTAAATGTAGAGAAATTTCAAATGACCTTTACTTTCATTCACATGCATTCCTGAGTTGTCTGAATCTTTAAAATAATTCATATGTAATAAGTATAATCAGAAAAAACTACTTATTCCATAAGGAAAGAAAGTGCACTGAGGTAAGAGGCCTGGGTGCTAATTATGGATTGGTGTTTGGGGTGTGGGTGTGGATTCTGCTGTCACATGGTTGCCTTAAATCTCAGTGGATATGTTATATCATCCTGTTGCTTTTCTGTTTAAAATTTTTCAATTCCTTCATTTACTGTTACAATCTTAGAAATGTTAAGATCTATTTTTGTGAATTGAAGCATAGGTGGGGATCTGTGTGCCCCTTCATCTCATGGGCCCAAGAAGTGTGCTGAGCTTTTGCAGTAGATTTCAGGGATTGAATTTTTCCAGATCATTTCCAACAGAGTTCTGTGAAGGCAAGCAGCCCCAGAGAAGCCCAGGGTTTCGATAGTCCTTCAGTGGTAGTGGGAGGCCTTGCTTCCAGGTATTATGTGTCTGGTAAACAGCCAAGATACCTATTCACCTCGCCACTCTCAGGCCAATCCAGAGGGAAAGCAAACCCACCCTGTTTGCTGGTCTTTTCTGGATTAGGGGTTGGTGCTTCTGGGAATCCAATCTTCCAGGTCAAAAAAGATTCCTGATTTCTCATAAGAGATCATTATAGATCAGGTCTGTGGGAATGAAGCAAGTCAACTCCATGTCCTTTTCAATTACTAGCAAGGTGACTCACTTGAATACACGCTGTGGAGGGACAGAAACATCTGGGTTCAATCAGGAGCTTCCTGAGTTTCACAGAATGGTTGATACCTTCATGTTATAATTCCTGCACTGTACAGGGATGAACAGAGGTCTGAAATATAGCCAAGACTCTTCCTGGTCACAGCTGAGCAGAAGCTATGCAGGAAGCCTCTGTTTTGGGCAGGGAGGGTCTCTTTTGTGCAGGATTATAGAGGCACTGTGTATGTTCCTAGTTATGGGAAGGACCTACTTCATGACTTCTAATAGGTGTAGGGTAAATATAATCCCATATAAGGAAAAGAAAAAGAAAAACACATTTACATATATCTACATTTAAACATCTAAATTTCTATCTCTGTAGAGAGCATATGCTGGAGTGTTCATAGTATAAGTCAACTCTTATAGTGGTGTCAGGGTCAAAAAAATCTGAGGCAGCATTGAAAGAGTTGTTTCTTCTTTTATAATCCCTATATTTTATCACTCTTACCTTACTAAGCCAATTAAGATCTCTGGTAAAATGGTCAAGAGGAACTGTGAATTTCTTGATCTCCAATGGAAAGTTTTCAATATTTCTCCAGTTAGCATGATACTTACTGTATAAATTGTTTAGATATCTGTTATTGGGTTAAGAAAGTTTCTTTTTATCCTTAAGTATCTAAGAAATTTCATTGTAATTCGGCTTGAGTTTTAGCTAACATCTATGCATGTATTGAGATAATCATATGATTTCCTTGCTTTATTCTGTTAATGTGGTGGATTACACTAATTTATTTCCTAATGATAAACCCACCTTGGTCTGGATATATTATTTTGTTTAAACATTGCTGAATTTGGTTTTCTAATATTTTCTATTTCATTAGTGTGATTGGTCTCTTACTCTCCTCTCTCCCTTCCTTCCTACATCCACCACCTTCACTCTTTTAGGTAATCACCATTCTGACTTTTGTAGTGCTTTGCTTTGTAATTTTCTAATGATACATGCGTCTTTGAAACAGCATAGTCTCAACTTCCATATTTCTTAGATTAATATAAAAGAGATCAGAAATTAGGTATAATTTTACATTTGACTACATTTACCCAACATTATATTTCTGAAACCACTTATGTTGTTGTATAGTAGAATAAAAACAAATGTATTCATCCCACTGTTGATGGACCTTTGAGTTGTTTCCAGTTTTTGGCTCTCATGAAAAATGCTGCTGACAGTATTTGCATCTTACATTCTCCAACACAGATGTATACATATCTGTTGGGTACATACCTAGAAGTGGAATTACTGAATCATAGGATGTGCATAATCACAACTGTAGTCAATAATACCAACATCTTTTACACAGTGATTCATTTTTACACTCCTGCCAGCAACATATGAGAGTTCTTTGTTCTCCACATTAGTGGCAACACTTTATATTGCTAGATATTTTCATTTTGAACAGATAGGTGGTTTTCTCTTTGTGGTTTAAATTTGCATTTCCTTGATTAAAAATGAGGTTGAAAATTCTTTAATATTATGTTTACTGGCCATTTGATTTCTTCTTTTGTGGAATGTGTGTTCAGGTCTTTGCCAGAATTTGTATTGGGTCACCTCTCATTTATATTGGTATGTAAATGTGTTTCCCATATTCTGAGTAAGAGTTCTTTGTCAGTTACGTATAATGCAAATATCTCTTCTCATATTTCCTTTAACTCTTTATATACTATCTCTTGCCAAAACAAGTACTTTATTTGAATGTAGCAAAACATTAATATTTACTCTATGGATGTAGTTTTTGTGTCTTTTTTAAGAAATTGTTCTTTGACCTGAGGTCATGAATATATGTAATCCTTTATTCTATTCCAATGACATAATTTATCTTTTCCAATTAAAGTCAACCAAGAATTAATTTTTGTTTATGATGTAAGGGAGAGGTGCTGTTTTTCCAAGACCAATATGGAAAAGACAGTCATTTCTCCATGGTCTGTGGTGCCATAATTACCATTACTCAAGCATCTGTGTATGTATCACAATTACTTCCCACCTTGTTCTTCCTTGAATTAGACCTTCATTTGCTTGGACATCTGAACACTCATATATACTTTAGAATTGGTTTATCAATTTCTATTAGAAAAATACATTAGACATTTTTACTGGATATTGTCAAACCTATAGATCAGTTTAAGGAGAATAAGCACCTTTAAAATATTGAATCTTCCATGTCTTGAACATGTAATATCTCTCCATTTATTTGTCCCATTTTTTTCACTCTCAGTAACATTTTATTATTTTCCACTCAAGGATGGCATAGATTTTATTAGTTTTGCTAATAAATGCTTGTTTTAATTTCAGAATATGTTATTTTATTGTTTATATTTACTGAGGTATATAACCTTAAATTATTAAAATTCACTCTTTTTGTGTACAGTTCTATGAGTTCTGCTGAACACACATAATAGTATAACCCCCACTGCAGTCAAGAAATAGAACAGTTTCGTTACCCCTTAAAGTTTCCTCATGCCCTTCTGCAGAAAAATCTCCTTCCTAGCCTCTAGTAAACTGGCTGCTCAGAAAGCAGTCCTTGGCCAGGAAGTTGTCCTGCTGGAACTAAAATACATTTGGAAGGAGGGGATCTTATTTGGTGTTGTAGGGTCCTTGTCAATGGAAGGGGGAAACAATCCTGATTACATCTGGGTATGGAGATGGCAGCATAGTTCTCCTCATTTGACTTTTCTAGTGTTCGCTTGTTGTGCTCTCCTCCTAACTCTCTGTCCACTTCTTCTGAGGTTCCTTCACTTTCTCTTTTTCTGCCTCCTGCAACAGATGTTTTCTCTGCTCTTTTCTTTGCCAACGTTTACCTATCTATCCTTAAATTATCAACCTAGATGCCACTTTCTCAGGGAAGCCTTTGTACCCCTCTCCCCCCAGATCTGGTAGGTCCATACTATTACACATGCCCACAAAACCATCTATTTTTCCTTGAAACACTTTCTCCACTTAGAGTCGCTGGTTAAACTTTTTGTAATAATGTGTTTAATACCTAACTTCTGATGCAATAAACTCTTGGTTGCTTTTTTTGTGGACCACATTTATCAGAATCTACTACAGCTTCCGGTACATAGTTGTTGCTCAAGAAATATGTTTTGATGGGCTGAACCTGACACATCAGTGATGATGATGATGTTCCCCAAAGTAACATCCAGAATCCTGCTCTCCTTTTTTCCTTCCGCCATACCTCTGCTCTGTTGCTATTCATCCCTCCATCTTCCCCTTTTGTTAGTCTCATACTTTTTTCAAGGTGAGCTCATCTATGCCCGTGAATTTAGTCTCACTATGAATGACCCCTCTATCTGACCCCTGCCCAGGCCCCTCTCCAGGTCTCTGGGTCCATGCATTCAACTGCTTGCTAGAAATCTTTACTTGGAAAGTCAATGGCATCTATTAAGGGCCACTGAACTCTTTCTCTAACTCCACTTCCTCTCACATCCTACTCCAGTTTTCCTCCTTCCACTCTTGTGCCCAAAATCTCAATTTGTAATGCCATCATACAACCAGTCTCCCAAACCAGAAACATGGGAATCATTTTTCTCTTGTCCTTGTCCCTTCCATCTGGTCACCAACCAGCTCATTCCTAAACCTAAAACCCTCTCAATTCTATTTCCATCCTGCCTCCTTCATCTACATCCACTACCGCAGTTTTAGTCCAGTGCCACATCAGTTCATCTTGGTTCATTTATTTGGTGTTGCAGCGGCTTCCTGACCATTCTCCGCACCTTCAGGAACACCATCCTTCAGTTTGTTCTCCAAACTGCCACTGGCATGGTCTTTCCAGAATGCAGGGCATTTCTTCTTCTACTGCAATCCCCCCACCCAACAACCCACTGGCTCCTCATTTGCTGCCTGCAGGATAAACAGCAAATATTTCACCACAAGCTCTCAGGAGTGCCCTTGAAACTGTCCCTGCATTTGGAGCCCTAATCCTTCCCTGCCACACTACCTAAACAAATCTCCCAGAACCTGAGCTCTGACTGAAACCCGCAGTTCTCTTATCCCAGGTCTATAGAGCACTGTACAGTCTGCCCATATTCTACTGACTTCTGCTCATTAATCATTGAATGGCATCTTGTGAGGAAGCAACATCCAGATCCTGGAAGCAAATGTTGACTGCCAAACTTCCTATATCAAGCATGATGTCCCACTTAAGTGATATCTACAGAATTCCCTGATCATAAACAATTCATTGATCTCTCCCAATAGAACAAACAATTGCATTGTAACTATGATGGCCATACAACTACCAGCCAGCATACTGACAACCAATCTGTATCATTAATAAGATCTGTGGACCACCCAAAATGATCTCCTTAATGCCCTGTAATATACCAAGGATCAACATGAAGCCCACTCCAACAGGAATTTGGGAACCATGGGAAAAGAGAGTTTCAGTCAGAGCTCAGATTCTGGAAGAAATGATATGGAGACAGTGGCTGGGGCAGATTAGGGCTTCCTGAAATAATAGGGCCTGTTGCTCCTGACATTGTGTGTTTCATAATTGTCTAGAGTTGTCAAAGACTATGGCATTTGGAATTTAAGATGTGAGTGTGCCAGGAAATAAAAATCCATTTGATTGGAGGCTAGTGTCTTTTACCAGGCAGCTGACAATAGTTAGAATCAGTTTTATTTCAAAAGTAGGTGTAACAGGAGAACTCTGTTCAAAATATAGACCCCATCCCAGTATTGGAGGCATCTGCCTTTATCATGCACAGATAGATTGGGCAGGGGTAGATGAGACCAAAGGGAAGACTCTCCTTGACCACCTAAAATGTGCCTGATGAATGCAGAGCACAGCCAAAATGTCCTCCTCTTTCTTGGCAAGACTGGTAACTAGGAATTAACTTGTGGTTACTTTAACTAGAATTCTAATATTACAGTTTAAAGGAACTTAGTCCACCAAGACAAGAATCCTTTCCTGTCATTTTTTAAGCACAATTACATGTGCTTAAAATATTGCCTGGCATATAATAGGAGATAAATAGGTATTTGTTGAATTAATGCATAACTAAAGGAACAGGTTGATGTATATAACTTTTCAAGAATACATAGATTGCTCCAAGTGAAATCCACCTTACAATTTGGACTGAGAGGATCAAGTTGGCAGTATTGCTATTGACTTCAGATAGCAATAGTTGGAAGAATTTGTTTTGTTTAATTTGGATTTTATTTTTTAGTAATTCTTCAGGGAAAATGGCAAACAGTATTTTCTGGTAGACAATTACACCCTGTTCTGGCAGTGGTTCCATTTATACAGCTCTCACAAAAACTGTAGGCTTGGCATGCAGTTTACAGGGTTAAGACTATCAGACAATAGGACTTTCCACAAATTCTTTCTGGATAACTCCATCTCCATTCCTGGCTAGTATTGAAATGGTGGTTGGGTTCCATGTTTGGTTAAATCCTCACATGGGGCTGTAGCCTCTGGGGTCTCATATTCTGGAAGCCTGGA
This sequence comes from Choloepus didactylus, assembly GCF_015220235.1. Lineage (NCBI taxonomy): Eukaryota > Metazoa > Chordata > Mammalia > Pilosa > Megalonychidae > Choloepus > Choloepus didactylus. The sequence goes on along the minus strand of NW_023637624.1, from coordinate 3,052,865 downwards.
ATTTTCCAAACTATCAATTTCTGACTTCTTCATACCCAAGAGTTCATTTCTCAGCTTACCTCTGTCCTGTCACATTTTACTATAAGCTGCAAGGAGAAGCCAGGCTACATCTTCAACATGTAGTCTGGAGATCTCCTCAGCTAAGTATTGCAGCTTATGGTTTTCAAATTCTACCTTCTATCCCATACCAGGACACAATTTTGCCAAATTCTCTGGCACTTTAAAACAAGGATTGCCTTCCTTCCAGTTTGAAACAATACATTCATCATTTCTGCTCAAGTCCTCATCAGAAGTATTTTTAGAGTCCATATTTCTACCAACAGTCTCTTCAAAGCAGTTGGGGCCTTTTCTATCAAATTCTTCACAGTTCTTTCAGAATATTCTTCTTATCCATTTAAAAAGACATTCCAACATGTTTGGTATTTGCAAACACAGCACCCTACTCTTGGTACCAAAATCTGTTCAGGTTTGCTAATGTTGCCCTTTTGCAAAGCACCAAAAATGGATTGGCTTTTATAAAGGGGATTTATCTGGTTACAAAGTTACAGTCTTAAGGCTATAAAGCGTCCAAAGTAAGGCATCAACAGTAGGGTAGCTTCACTGGAGAAAGGCCATTTGAATCTGGAAAACCTCTGTCAGCTCAGAAGGCATGTGGCCAGTGTCTGCTTGCTCCCAGGTTGCATTTCAAATGGCATTCTCCAAAATGTCAGCATCAGCTTTCAATGGCTGTCTTCAAAATGTCTCTCTAAGATGCAGCACTAAGTTCCTTCTGTTTGTCAGCTCTTTTATATGGCTCCAGTGATTTAATTCTGACCTACCCTGAATGGGTGGGGTAACACCTCCATAGAAATTATCCAATCAAGATCTTGCCCACAGTTGATTGAGTCATATCTCAATGGAAACACTCAATAAATAGGTTCCAACCTAATCAACATTAATACATCTGCCCCCACAAGATTACATTAAAGAACATGGCTTTTTGGGGGACATAATACATCCAAACTTGTACACACCCCTTCCAAAATTTTGGATCACTATTAAAACTCCCCAAAGAAAGTATATTCTTCTATCATTATGTCATGTAAATTTCTGGAGAGGTGCCTGAGGGAAGGGAGATTCTCTTACAGGTCACCTTATACAGGATATTCTTCTCCCTCTTACAAATTTTATCCATCCTCCTTACTGCATACCAAGTGCCCATTTCATCACCTGGTTGGTGGTGAGAATGCCATGCAAGGTAATTCCAATCCTCAAATGACAAGCCCAGACAGTAAATGACAGATCTTCTGAGGGGGGAGTGCTTATGAGGTTCATATCTACTGCTCCAAACTCAACAGCCTAGTTACCAGCCTTGCCAAGAAAGAGGAGGACATTTTGACTGGGCTCTGGTTTCATCAGGCACATTTTAGGTGGTCAAGGAGAGTCTGAATACCCATAGTATTTTTCTTTTGGATAAAGAAGCAGTATGTCTTAACACACTTCAAGGCATTTACTCATGCTGCTTATTTATTTATAATGTACTCTTCAATACATTCATCTCTTCACTCTTACCCTCCTTCTGGTTTCAGCTGAGACATCACTTCCTCAGGGAAGCCTCTGATCAGGTTTTCCTTTGATAGGCTTTCATGATACCATATACTCTGCCTTAAAAGAAGTCATCACAATTTGTAATTATGCATCCCTTGGATTATTTGATTAATGTATGTCTTTACTAGATGATAAGCTCCATGAGAGTGGTGCTCATATCTCTTTTTGTTTATCACTTTTTTCCCAGGGCATAGCACAGTGCCTGGCACATAGTATGCACCCCTAAAAATTTATTAAATGAATAAATAAATATACATTGATTCTATCTGAGAATTGAGTACAGAAGAAAGTGCATGTGTGTGTGTGTGTGTGTGCATGTGCATGTGTGTATATTTTTGTATATGGTGTAACTGAGGATGTCCTTCCTAGGGAAAAAAAAAGAAATAAACAAAGATGTTTGGGCACAGAGAGACCTTAAACATTTATCCTATTAAGTAACTGAATTCCTGAAATCCAGGGAACCTCCTTTAGATTCTAGCAACCTCTCCATAGACTCGGCTATTTCTATAATCTTTGATATTTTCTTTTCTAGTCTGGGCCCTTTCCTTTCTTGAAACTCCCCTATACCTTGTTCTTCTGACTATGTGATCTATCTCTCTCTTTCTTCCTTTTCTAGACTCGAAACCTGGATGAATGACAGCATGCTAGTCATTTCACCCTAATTGCAAATTGCCAGGACCTTTCTAAGAAGAGTGGCCCTGCAACAAAATGCCTTGTGAGGAAGTGAACTTCTCATCACCAAAGGTAATCAGTCAGATGTTAAATGTTTACTTTCATGGATGTTGTAGAGGGGAATCATGCATTCATCAGGACTGCATTAGGGCTTCTAAGTTTTCTTACATCTTTTAAGATTTTATTTTAACTGCCCACAAACCCACAGATATACATTTTCAATTTTAACAAGATAATGTAATACAGGTAAGCCGCGCTTAAGAAAAATGAAAATATGGATTTTCCAAAAAAAAAATGAAGTATGAAGGGACAATGAGCTTATAAGTTTGGTCACTTTGTTGTTTTTCCAACTGAGCTCCTCTGAAAAATTCTGTCAGTCAGATTATCCTAGTGGAATAAGCCAAAGCAAATTGAATGGGAGCATTTTAGAGACAGTGAGGATAAGAATCACAAATCCCTAGAGACTAGTCCTCCTAGAGATGCCTCTGTGATTTTGGATGCTTGATAACATTTTGATGAAGATGAGGAAAAGGAACACACAAAATAATGAGCAGTAGAATCTAGTGCAGTCATTTATGAACCCTCAGCAAAGCCTGGCACAACAACCCACATCAGCACTATTTTAGGTCTTGTGGTTTCAGTGGTAGGCAAGATAGCAAGATCCCTGCCTTTGCAAAGATTACATCCTAGATGAGAACACAGGTAACAAGCATGTAGTATTTTTACAAAATAATATCAGTTGGTGTAAAGACCATGAAGAAAAGAAAATAGTGCTAAGAGGTAGTGACTGTGAGATATGTTAGAATGGCAAAGGAAGCTCTCTCTAAAGATATGATGTTTGAGTGCTACCTAAACTACCCTAAAGAAGGAACCATGTGACATTCTGGGAGAAGAGTGCTTCAGGCAGAGAGAACAAAAAAATGCAACACATCTGGGAATGTGGGAATGAGTTTGAAGATTTCAAATAACAGAAATAAAGCCTTTGTGGCTGGAGTAGAGTGGGAAAGGGAAATGGTGGAGAGAGATGAGGTCGGAGAGGGAAGCAGTGGCTGGATCATGCAGGGCGTTGTATGCCTGGATAAAGGATTTGGATTTTATATTAAGTTTTATGGAAAATATTTGGGTGTTTTTCAGCAAGTGATGTGATCTGATTTTTTGGTTTTAAAAGATCACTCTATCTGGTCAATTCTCTAAGCAATTCCCCTGGCCTGCCTCTTCATTCATTCCAAAAAACTGACTAGTCTCCTGAATACACCAGGTGGAAGAAGTATATTGCATTTCTTTGCATTTGTGCCCTCTGCACCCCCACTTTCTTATTCCTACAATTGCTTCCTCTGTGACCTTCTCAACCTGGCAAAACACTGTGTGTTGCCAGACTTGGCTCAACCATCACCTCTTCTGGGATGTTTTCATATGTCTTGGGTGCTTTGTAACTGCAGGGAGTAAAAGTTCAAGGATTACAAAGCTGATCAAGAAAAAGATTTGACCACTAGATGTCAGTAACATATGATTATTTATTGGAGGCAAACATTTGACAGATTATGGGGAGAGGGGAATATCTCTCAGCAGACCTTCCAGAGGCTGGCACTAGAAGGGGAAGCAGGGGCAAGGTAAAACTCCTGAGAGAAGAGGGGAGAGGGGATTACATGTTTAGAGGATGTCATGCCACAGAGTCAGCATGAGAATGAGCCTCTTGGTCAGAAAACTCAAGGCACAGAAGCAGCTTTGAGTCTCATAACTGCAGGATTTTATCTTATCTATAGCTAGCAGATGTTGGATGAAGTTTTTCAGGGGTATGAAAAACAGATCATCTCTAAATAGTTAACATTTGCTTATTTAGGCTATCTTTAAAACAATTGGATGTGTAAGTATTTCAGTTTGGTGCTAGTGGGTTTCTTGGGGTAACTAACAGACCCAGGCTTCTGTGAAGAAATAAACAACATAAAAACAATAACCATCTCTGGCTCATTTTTATAACAGTAAGTGCCTCCATTATCTCATGGAGCTGGAATTGGTGATTTATTTGAACTCTTTGATGGCTCAGACAGCATCTGATTCCCCTCCAAATTCCCCAGCATCAGAACAGTGTCTGGATTAATTAATCCATCCACACATAGTTGAATTAGGCTAAAACAAAATCACAATATTTTGGGAGATGTCCTCCAAAATATAACTAGGTTTTTTTTCAATAATACTATATATCACACCATTTTATTCATTTTTTCTGGTATATTTTGTAACTATATTTTCCTGGAGGGTCACCTGGAAACAACATAGCTGAAATTAGTTGTTCCCTGAAAACATCTTTTCTATAGCTGTGAAAGATGATTGCTATCCCCTACTTTTAAAAGTTCCAGTGCATAAAAGAATCAAATATCTAGTAATAAACTTAACCAAGGATATAAAGCACCTATAACACAGAAAACTAAAAAAAAAAAAATTACTAAAAGAAATCAAAGAAGACCTAAATAACTGGAAGGCTAAATGTTAATGGATAGGAAGGCTAAATGCCATTAAGACGTCAACTCTATATCTTCTTGACCAAAAGGAGGATGCAAAATGAGACAAAATAGTTTCAGTGGCTGAGAGATTTCAAATGGAGTCGAGAGGTCACCCTGGTGGACATTCTTATGCACTATATAGATAACACCTCTTAGGTTTTAATGTATTGGAATAGCTAGAAGTAAATACCTGAAACTACCAAACTCCATCCCAGCAGTCTGGACTTCTGAAGACAATTATATAATAATGTAGATTACAAGAGGTGACAGTGTGATTGTGAAGAACTTGTGGATCACACCCCCTTTATCTAGTGTATGGATGAGTGGAGGAATGGGGATAAAAACTAAAGGACAAATGGGGTGGGATGGGGGGATAATTTGGGTGTTCTTTTTTCACTTTTATTTTTTATTCTTGTCTGGTTCTTTCTGATGTAAGGAGAATGTTCAGAGATAGATTGTGGTGATGAATGCATAACTACGTTATCATACTGTGGACAGTGGATTGTATACCATGGGTGATTGTATGGTGTGTGAATGTATTTCAATAAAACTGAATTTAATAAAAAAAAAGATGTCAACTCTACCCAAATTGATCTACAGATTCAATGCAATACCAATAAATATTCCAACAACCTACTTTTCAGAATTGTGAAAGCTAGTTATCAAATTTATTTGGAAGGGAAAGGGAACTTGAATAGCCAAAAACACCTTGAAAAAGAAGAATGAAGTGGGAAGACTCATACTTCCTGGCTTTAAAGCTTATTATAAAGCCACAGTCGTCAAAACAGAATGGTACTGGCATGGCATGAAGATAGATATATTGATCAATGGAATTGAACTGAGAATTCAGAAATATACCCTCTGATCTATGACCAATTTATTTTTGAAAAGTCCCCCAAATCCACTAAACTGGGACAGAATAGTCTCTTCAGTAAATGGTGTTGCTTAACTGGATAGCCATATCCATGGGAATGAAAGTGGACCCCTACCTCACATCCTATACAAAAATTAACTCAAAGTGGATCAAAGATCTAAATATAAGAGACTGCACCATAAAACTCCAAGAAGATAATGTAGGGAAACATTTTCAGAACTTGGTAATAGGAGGTAGCTTCTTAGACCTTACACCCAAAGCACAAGCAATGAAAGAAAAAATAGATAAATGGGACTTCCTCAGACTGAACACATCTGTGCTACAAAGGACTTTGTCAAAAGGGTGAAAAGGCAGCCAAGAGATAAAATGAGGCTAGAGAATGGGAAGTGGTTGCTTAATAGTTACAGAATTACTAATGAGTTTGAAATGAAATGTTCGGAAATGGATAGAGGTGACAGTAGTTCATTGCTGGGATTATAAGTAATAGTGTTGAATTGTAGGTAAATCTGGTTTAAAGAGGTTGTTTAGAGTCATGTATGTCACCAGAAGGAAAGCTAGAGTTGAAATATTGGATTGTATAACACAATGAACTTTGTGGAGGATGATATTTATGATTAACACTACAAATATAAATAAGTTCTTTCATGAACTAGTACAAATGTACAACACGTGTACAAAGAGTCAATAATAGAGTGATATATGGGGAACATACCTATTGCAAAGTACAGACTAGTTAACAGCAGTATCTTAATATTATTTCATCTACAGTAACAAATGTACCACACAAATAGTAGGGGTCAATAATAGGAGTCTGGTCAAGCAAACACTGGTCTAATCATTACTGCAAGGGCATTAGTGGCTGGTTAATAAATCAGAAGTCTGGTTTATTAAATCCTCAGTCAGTTGAATGCACTTGTGACTAATTATGTCAATGAAGGGTGTGTCTTCCATGAGAAAATTCAATCAGCTGGATTTTATCCAATCAGTTGAAGATTTTTAAGGGAGAAAGAGAGAGAATCTTCACTTTTTCTTTGGCTAGCCAGTGAAAGCATTTCCTGGGGAGTTTATCAAACAACTTCAATGGAGTTGCCAGTTCACTGCCTGCCTTGTGAAATTTGGACTTGTGCATCCCCACGGTTGTGTGAGACACTTTTATAAAATCTTATATTTACAGATATCTTTGTTGGTTTTGTTTCCCTAGAGAACCCTAACTAATACAGCTTGGTACTGGGAGTGGTCCTTGAGAAACCAAAACTTAAAATGGGTTTCACAATTGGTTTTCCACTTTGATTAGATTCAAAGGCACTGATGACTCCATTTACAATAATCAAGTTGGCACTGACAGTCCATGGCATGAGTTGGCAAAGGAGAAATGCAAAATATCACCATTTGATTCTCCCAGTCATACTCTTGTACAAAGTAAGGCTCTGAGTGACAGTGTTTTTGGCATCTTAACAGAGTTTTGTGGAGTTAAAAGGTATAATGATGTTGGTTTGTTGCTCTTAGATATGCAGGATAAAGTTATAAGAGAAAGGGACAAGATAAAGGCTTTAAATTTGAAATTTAGGCATTATATGACAGATGTAAAGGTTTATATATGCCCTGAAAGAAAATCTTATTTACTGTGGCCACAGACTTGAGATTTCTGAAAACCAGACCCAGAGTCTCATTGTGCAAGTAGCAGATTTACAATGTAAACTAAAATCTCAAACTCACCAGTGTCTGCTGTTAAAGTAAAGGCATTGCTTGGAAAAGAATGGGATCCTGAAACTTGGGATGGGAATATATGGATTGATAATAATGGCAGTGAGGACATTGGAACCCTGGATTCTGCTGAGTTTTTGCTAGATACACCTGTAATGGTCTGCCCTGAGGAAACAGGCCCCACCACCATTTCCAGTCTGCCCTGAGGAGACAGCTACCAAACCTTCAGTCTGCTTTGAGGAGATGGTTTCCCTACCTCCAGTCTGCCCAGAGGAGCATGTGATCCAACCTTCACCTAAGGAGATTAACCCTTCAGTGTCTGCTAAACCTATAATCACCTCCCCTGAGGAAGCAACCCTCACTCCTGTCTGGAGAGATTAATCCTGTTTCACAAGATGAAACTGCAAGGAATGTCCTGAGGTAAATAGCATGAGGAATACTTCCAATTCTTTTCATGACCCATCCCCACCACCAGTCTTCTTCAAGACCTATAGCTAGACTAAATTCCCAACAGGCCCCAAAGGGTGAGGTGTAAAGTGTGACCCATGAGGAATTATGCTATACTCCAAAAAAACTTCATGAATTTTCCAATTTATATAGACAGAAATCAGGGGTATATGTGTGGGAATGGATATTAAGGGTGTGGGATAATGGTGGAATTTATAAAGTTGTATCATGCTGAATTTATTCATATGGGCCCACTAAGCAGATATTCTGCATTCAGTGTTCTAGTGGGAGGGATTAGAAAGGGCATTAACAGTTTGTTTGGGTGGTTGGCTGAAACATGGATCAAAACGTGGCCAGCATTACCAGAGGTTGAAATGCCAAAACTGCCCTGGTATAATGTAGAGGAAAGGATCCAAAGATTTAGAGAGATTGGAATGTTGGAGTTGATTTATCATGGAAGACCAGCTCACACACTCCTGGAATGTCCAGATGACACACCTTTTACCAGGAGTGTGAAGAATAAATTTGTGAGACTAGCTCCATTATCCCTGAAGAGCTCTGTAGTTGCCCTTCTCGGTAGGTCAGATATTGCTGTGGGAACTGCTGTCACTGAGCTGGAAACATTAAACACAATGGGGATAATTGGATCCCAAGTTGACAGAAGCCACATGGTAGGCATGGCTACAATATTGGAAAATAGGCTCAAAGCAGCAATCAAAATAATCTAAATTTCAGAGACTTATGTCATTGGATAGTAGATCATGGAGTACCTGAAAGTAAAATATGTGGGCAGTCTACTAAATTCTTGTTTGATCTGCATTAGCACAAAATTCTAGGTCAAGTGAACAAAAGTATACCTTGAATTACAAAAACAGAGAGTCATGGTCCCTTAATCAATTCCCAGACTTAAGACAGTTTACAGACCCAGAGCCCCTTGAATGAGGGGAAGTTCAGGCACCCTTGTGGAAGGGCCCTGTTACACTGCCAAAAATTTATACTGTTAATCTTCCTTTCGGCCTTCCCCAGGGGGACCTATGACCTTTTACCAGGGTAACAGTGCATTGAGGAAAAGAAAATGATCAGCTATTTCAGGGATTATTAGACACTGGATTAGAAGTGATGTTAATTCCAGGAGACCAAAAACATCACTCTGGTCCAACAGTCTGAGTTGAGGCTTATGGAGGTCAGATGATCAATGGACTTTGATTCAGATCTGTTTCACAGTGGGTCCACTGGGTCCAGTGTGTCCCTGGACCCATTCTGTGGTTATTTTCCCAGTTCCAGAATGCATAATTGGAATACACATATTCAGCAACTGGCAGAATCCTCACACTGATTCTCTGACTTGTGGAGTGAGGGCTATTATGGTAGGAAAGGCCAAGTGGAAGCCACTAGAACTTCCCCTTCCTAGCAAAATAGTAAATCAGAAGCAATACCATATTTCTGGAGGGATTGCAGAGATGAATGCTACTCATAATTACTTGAAGGATATAGGGATGGTGATTGCCACCACATTCCCATTCAACAATCCTTTTTGGCCTGTGCAGAAAACAGATGGGTCTTGGATGATGACAGCAGATTATTGTAAGCTTAACCAGGTGGTGACTCCAATTGCAGCTGCTGTTCCAGATGTGGTATCATTGCTTGAGCAAATCAACACCTCCCCTGGTAATTGGTATGCAGCTATTGATCAGGCAAATGCTTTACTCTCAATAGCTGTTAGTAAGGACCACCAGAAACAGTTTGTATTCAGCTGGCAATGTCAGCAGTATACCTTCACTATGTTACCTCAGGGGTATATCAACTCTCCAGCCCTATGTCATAATATTGTCTGCAGGGACCATGATCATTTCTCCTCCTGCCACAAGACATCACACTCATCCATTATATTGATGATTTCATGTTGATTGGACCTAGTGAGCAAGAAGTAGCAACTACTCTAGATTTGTTTGTAAAGTATTTGCATGTCAGAGGATGGGAAATAAATCCAACAAAAATACAGGGGTCTTCCACCTGAATAAAATTTCTAGGTGTCCAGTGGTGTGGGGCATGTCGAGATATCCTTTCTAAGGGGAAGGATAAGCTGTTGCATCTGGCCAGTCCCATGACCAAAAGAGAGGCACAATGCCTAGTTGGCTTCTTTTGGATTTTGGAGCCAACTTATTCCTCATTTAGATGTGCTACTCCAGCCCATTTACTGAGGGACCAGAAAAGCTTCTAGTTTTGACTGGGGAATGACACTAGATGAGGCTCTGCAAAGGGTCAAGGATTCTGTGCAAGCTGCTCTGCCACTTGGATCATAGGATCCAGCTGATCCAATTGTGCTGGAAGTGTCAGTGTCAAACAGAGATGCTGTTTGGAGCTTTTGGCAGGCCCCTATAGGATAATCACAATGCAGGCCCTTAGGATTTTGGAGTAAAGACTTACCATCCTCTGCAGATAACTACTCTGCATTTGAGAAACAGCTTTTGGCCTACTATTGGGTCTTAGTAGAGAATGAACGCTTAACCATGGGCCAACAAGTTACCATGAGACCTGAGTTACCTATCATGAGCTAGGTGTTGTCTGACTCACCAAGCCATAAAGTTAGGCATGCACAACAGTACTCCATCACAAAATGGAAATGATATTTATGAGATAGGGCTCAAGTGGGTTCTAAAGGTACAAGTAATTTACATGAGGAAGTGGCCCAAATGCCCATGACCCCCACTCCTTCCACCTTACCTTCTCTTTCCCAGCCAACAGCTATGGTGTCTTGGGGAGTTCCTTACAGTCAGTTGACTGAGGAAGAGAAGACTCGGGCCTCGTTTACAGATAGTTCTGCACGATATGCAGGTACCACCCGAAAGTGGACAGCTGCAGCACTGCAGCCCCTTTCTGGGATATCCCTGAAGGACAGTGGTGAGGGGAAATCCTCCCAGTGGGCAGAACTTCAAGCAGTGCACCTGGTTGTTCACTTTGCTTGGAAGGAGAACTGGCCAGAGGTGCGTCTGTATACTGATTCCTGGGCTGTTGCTAATGGTTTGGCTGGATGGTCAGGGACTTGGAAAGAACATGATTGGAAGATTGGTGACAAAGAAGTCTGGGGAAGGGGTATGTGGATAGACCTTTCTGAGTGGGCAAACAACATGAAGATATTTGTGTCCCATATGAATGCTCACCAGAGGGTGACTTCAGCAGAAGAAGGTTTTAATAACCAAGTGGATAAAATGACCCGTTTGGTGGATACCAATCAGCCTCTTTCTCCAGCAACTCCTGTCATTGCCCAATGGGCTCATGAACAAAGTGGTCATGGTGGTAGGGATGGAGGTTACACATGGGCTCAGCAACATGGACTTCCACTCACCAAAGCTGACCTGGCCACAGCCACTGCTGAGTGTCCAATTTGCCAGCAGCAGAGACCCACACTCAGTCCCCAATATGGCACCATTCCTCGGGGTGATCAGCCTGCTACCTGGTGGCAGGTTGATTACATCGGACCACTTCCATCATGGAAAGGGCAGCAATTTGTTCTTACTGGAATAGACACGTACTCTGGATATGGGTTTGCCTTCCCTGCACGACATGCTTCTGCCAAAACTATAATACGTGGACTTACAGAATGCCTCATCCACCGTCATGGTATTCCACACAGCATTGCTTTGGACCAAGGAACCCACTTCACAGCAAATGAAGTGAGGGAATGGGCACATGCTCATGGAATTCTGTGGTCTTACCATGTTCCCCATCATCCAGAAGCAGCTGGGTTGATAGAATGGTGGAATGGCCTATTGAAGACTCAATTACGGCACCAACTAGGTGGCAATACCTTGCAGGGCTGGGGCAGTGTTCTCCAGAAGGCTGTGTATGCTCTTAATCAGCGTCCACTCTATGGTGCTGTTTCTCCCATAGCCAGGATTCATGGGTCCAGGAATCAAGGGGTGGAAACAGGAGTAGCACCACTCACTATCACTCCTAGTGATCCACTAGGGAAATTTTTGCTTCCTGTCCCTGCAAGTTTAAGCTCTGCTGGTCTACAAGTCTTGGTTCCAAAAGGAGGAGTGTTTCCACCAGGAAACACAACAATAATCCCATTGAACTGGAAGTTAAGGCTGCCACCTGGCCACTTTGGGCTTCTTATGCCTCTGAATCAACAGGCAAGTAAGGAGATTACTGTACTGGCTGGGGTGATTGATGCTGACTATCAAGGGGAAATAGCACTGCAACTACACAATGGAAGTAAAGAAGAGTTTTCCTGGCATACAGGAGATCCCCTGGGGCGTCTCTTAGTACTACCATGCCCCGTGATTCAAGTCAATGGAAAACTGCAACAACCCAATCCAGGCAGGACTACCAATGGCCAAGAAACTTCAGGAATGAAGGAATGAAGCTGAAGTGCTTGCTGAGGGTAAAGGGAACATGGAATGGGTAGTGGAAGAAGGTTGTGATAAATATGAACTACGGCCACGTGACCAGTTACAGAAACAAGGACTATGATGATATGGTTTTAGGTGATGTGTACAACTGCCAAGTTGACAAGGGGTGGACTGTGATGGTTGGGTTCATGTGTCAACTTGGCTAGGTGGCCTAGCTGTCTGATCAAGCGGGCACTGGCCTGACGATTGCTGTGAGGCTATTTGAGGCTGGTTAGTAAACCAACAGGCTGGTTTGTTGGATCATCAGTCAACTGACTGCAGCTGACTGATGACTCATCAAGGGGCGTGCTTCCACAGTGAGAGAATGCAATTGTCTGGATTTGGTCCAGGTGATCAGTTGGAGGCTTATAAGCCGGACGGTTAGAGAACCTTCACTTCTTCTTCAGCTGCTCAGTGAAGCTTTTCCTGGGGAGCTTGTCAAAGTTGCCAGTTCGTTTCCCGAGGAGTTCATGAGACGTCTTCCTTGGAGTTGACAGCTTGTTGACGGCTCTGCAGAATTTGGACTCGTGCGCTCCCGCAGTTGCGTGAGTCACTTTTACAATTTGATAATAAGAGACATCTCTCATTGATTCTGTTTCCAAGGAGAACCCTAACTAATACAGATACATACATCTAATATATATAATTTATGTAAATTATATTGTACTATATACTCTCTTCTATAAGCCTGGCTGCTTCCCACTCCAAAATGCATTGTGGACATCTTTCTACAGTTCAATTGCATGTATACCTGACTAATGCTACATGCAATAACTAGGCGTCTGGTTCACGAATTTAAGATACCTCTTATAATATTCTAGCTTAAAGAGCTTTAAAATTCATCTTCATACAGAACAAATAAGATAACTTTACTGGCTGTAAGAGTACTAATGTGCAACAGAGGATCGCTTTTCCTCAAATCTCAAACTCTTTTTGCATCACAAGATTGAATGAATCTTCATTCCAGATGCTTTCTTCTTTGATACTTGACATTTTTATTCAAGTACAATAGTATAAAAGGTCAGCAAACCATGGTGCACCACCTGTTTTTGTAAATCAAGTTTTATTGGAACAAAGCCATACCCTTTTGTTTATATATCATTCATGGCTGTTTTTGCACTACAACAGCAGAGTTTAATAGTTACAACCATATGGCTTTAAAGGTCTAAACTTTTTGCTATCTGGCTCTTTCCCAGAAGTTTGCTGACCCCTGATCTAAAGGATAATTTTCTCAAAGACAAAGTGAATCTAGACATGGGAAAAGTCTCTATGTTATCAAGTTATGCCATTCTTTCATAGTGACTGTAACCACAAAAGGAACACAATTATAAGCGTAACTGAATCCATTTTTATGATTTTAGTTCTTATAAATTAAGAAGATCAGGAACAAATGACTTACTTTATATATTTTGTTCCAGTTTTCTGTCTCTAATTTGTGTTGGCTCTGTTTAAGTTGGTTTAAACTTGGTTTAACAAGAGAATTTCCCACTGTTTCCTTTGTCCAGTTGTCCACTAGCTTGTGTAAGTCATCTGTGAACATCCCTTTTTTACTAGCTGGAGATTGCTGGCATGATGCTGCATTAGTCTCCACACATGGAGGATGTGTAAGAAAAAAACAAACAGGGAAACCATGAAATGGAATTAAAACTTGTAAGTAGATACTCCTCTTTGGTCAGGAATATAATTAATAGAACCACATGTGGGGTACAGATAGGGTGACTACATTCTAGTTTACCTGGGAAACTCCTAATTTAAAGCTGTTGTCCTGAAGTAATTATTTAACACTATCCCTTTCAAACTTATCCTCTTGTTTAGAACAGCAAATTATGATATATGGTCATTGTTCTGGTTTGCTAAAGTTACTGTTATGCAAAATACCAGAAATAGATTGGCTTTTTTTTTCCCTTATTCTAGAGCTGTATTTCTATTTTTTTTAAATCTTTATTCTATTGAGATATATTCATATACCACGCAGTCATACAAAACAAATCACACTTTCGATTGTTCACAGTACCATTACATAGTTGTACATTCATCACCTAAATCAATCCCTGACACCTTCATTAGCACACACACAAAAATAACAATAATAATAATTAAAGTGAAAAAGAGCAATTAAAGTAAAAAAGAACACTGGGTGCCTTCGTCTATTTGTTTGTTTCCTTCCCCTATTTTTCTACTCATCCATCCATAAACTAGACAAAGTGGAGTGTGCTCCTTATGGCTTTCCCAATCCCATTGTCACCCCTCATAAGCTACATTTTTATACAACTGTCTTTGAGATTCATGGGTTCTGGGTTGTAGTTTGATAGTTTCAGGTATCCACCACCAGCTACCTCAATTCTTTAGAACCTAAAAAGGGTTGTCTAAAGTGTGCGTAAGAGTGCCCACCAGAGTGACCTCTCAGCTCCTTTTGGAATCTCTCTGCTACTGAAGCTTATTTCATTTCCTTTCACATCCCTCTTTTGGTCAAGAAGATGTTCTCCGTCCCACGATGCCAGGTCTACATTCCTCCCCGGGAGTCATATTCCACGTTGCCAGGGAGATTCACTCCCCTGGCTGTCTGATCCCACGTAGCGGGGAGGGCAGTGATTTCACCTTTCAAGTTGGCTTAGCTAGAGAGAGAGGGCCACACCTGAGCAACAAAGAGTCATTCAGGAGGAGGCTCTTAGGCACAATCATAGGGAGGCCTAGCCTCTCCTTTGCAGCAACCGTCTTCCCAAGGGTAAAACCTATGGTAGAGGGCTCAACCCACCAAACCACCAGTCCCCCATATCCGCGGCCATGCCAGCAACCATCAAGGCGGGCAGGAAAACGCCCCTGCATTCTCCACAGGCTCCTCAAGGGGGCACCAAATCTTTTTCCTTGTTTTTCTTTTTTTTTTTAACTTTCCCTTATTTTTTTTTTAATCATCATTTTATTGAGATATATTCACATACCACGCAGTCATACAAAACAAATTGTACTTTCGATTGTTTACAGTACCATTACATAGTTGTACTTTCATCACCTAAATCAATCCCTGACACCTTCATTAGCACACACACAAAAATAACAAGAATAATAATTAGAGTGAAAAAGAGCAATTGAAGTAAAAAAGAACACTGGGTACCTTTGTCTGTTTGTTTCCTTCCTCTACTTTTCTACACATCCATCCATAAACTAGACAAAGTGGAGTTTGGTCCTTATGGCTTTCCCAATCCCATTGTCACCCCTCATAAGCTACATTTTTATACAACTGTCTTCGAGATTCATGGGTTCTGGGTTGTAGTTTGATAGTTTCAGGTATCCACCACCAGCTACCCCAATTCTTTAGAACCTAAAAAGGGTTGTCTAAAGTGTGTGTAAGAGTGCCCACCAGAGTGATCTCTCAGCTCGTTTTGGAATCTCTCTGCCACTGAAGCTTATTTCATTTCCATTCACATCCCCCTTTTGGTCAAGAAGATGTTCTCCATCCCACGATGCCGGGTCTACATTCCTCCCCGGGAGTCATATTCCACGTTGCCAGGGAGATTCACTCCCCTGGGTGTCTGATCCCACGTAGGGGGGAGGGCAGTGATTTCACCTTTCAAGTTGGCTTAGCCAGAGAGAGAGGGCCACATCTGAGCAACAAAGAGGAATTCAGGAGGAGACTCTTAGGCACAAATATAGGGAGGCCTAGCCTCTCCTTTCCAGCAACCATCTTCCCAAGGGTAAAACTTATGGTAGAGGGCTCAACTCATCCAACCACCAGTCCCCTATGTCTGTGGTCATGTTAGCAACCATCGAGGTGGGGTAGGCGAATACCCCTGCATTCTCCACTGGCTCCTCAAGGGGGCACTACATCTTTTTTTTTTTCCTTGTTTTTCTTTTTTTTTTTTTTTTTTAACTTTCCCTTCTTTTTTAAATCAACTGTATGAAAAAAAAGTTAAAAAGAAAACAAACATACAATAAAAGAACATTTCAAAGAGACCATAACAAGGGAGTAAGAAAAAGACAACTAACCTAAGATAACTGCTTAACTTCCAACATGTTCCTACTTTACCCCAAGAAAGTTACCTAATATAGCAACATTTCTGTGAACTTGCTCCTACTATATTCATCAGAAATTCACAGACCATAGTCATTCCCTGGGCATCCCCAGAACGTTAAATAGCTTATCTGTTCTTCTTGGATTATTGTTCCCCCTTCCTTAATTGCTCTCTATTGCTAGTTCCCCTACATTCTACATTATAAGCCATTTGTTTTACATTTTTCAAAGTTCACATTAGTGGTAGCATATAATATTTCTCTTTTTGTGCCTGGCTTATTTCGCTTAGCATTATGTCTTCAAGGTTCATCCATGTTGTCATATGTTTCACGAGATCGTTCCTTCTTACTGCCGCGTAGTATTCCATCGTGTGTATATACCACATTTTATTTATCCACTCATCTGTTGAAGGACATTTGGGTTGTTTCCATCTTTTGGCAATTGTGAATAATGCTGCTATGAACATTGGCGTGCAGATATCTGTTCGTGTCACTGCTTTCCGATCTTCCGGGTATATAGCGAGAAGTGCAATCGCTGGATCGAATGGTAACTCTATATCTAGTTTTCTAAGGAACTGCCAGACTGACTTCCATAGTGGCTGAACCATTATACAGTCCCACCAACAGTGAATAAGAGTCCCAATTTCTCCACATCCCCTCCAGCATTTGTAGTTTCCTGTTTGTTTAATGGCAGCCATTCTAACCGGTGTTAGATGGTATCTCATTGTGGTCTTAATTTGCATCTCTCTAATAGCTAGTGAAGCTGAACATTTTTTCATGTGTTTCTTGGCCATTTGTATTTCCTCTTCAGAGAACTGTCTTTTCATATCTTTTGCCCATTTTATAATTGGGCCGACTGTACTATTGTCATTGAGTTGTAGGATTTCTTTATATATGCAAGATATCAGTCTTTTGTCAGATACATGGTTTCAAAAATTTTTTCCCATTGAGTTGGCTGCCTCTTTACCTTTTTGAGAAATTCCTTTGAGGTGCAGAAACTTCTAAGCTTGAGGAGTTCCCATTTATCTATTTTCTCTTTTGTTGCTTGTGCTTTGGGTGTAAAATCTAGGAAGTGGCCGCCTAATACAAGGTCTTAAAGACGTTTTCCTACATTATCTTCTAGGAGTTTTATGGTACTTTCTTTTATATTGAGATCTTTGGTCCATTTTGAGTTAATTTTTGTGTAGGGGGTGAGGTAGGGGTCCTCTTTCATTCTTTTGGATATGGATATCCAACTCTCCCAGCCCCATTTGTTGAAAAGACCATTATGACTCAGTTCAGTGACTTTGGGGACCTTATCAAAGATCAGTCAGCCATAGATCAGAGGGTCTATCTCCGAATTCTCAATTCGATTCCATTGATCTATATGTCTATCTTTGTGCCAGTACCATGCTGTTTTGGCAACTGTGGCTTTATAATAAGCTTCAAAGTCAGGGAGTGTAAGTCCTCCCACTTTGTTTTTCTTTTTTAGAGTGTCTTTAGCAATTCGAGGCATCTTCCCTTTCCAAATAAATTTAATAACTAGTTTTTCCAAGTCTGCAAAGTAGGTTGTTGGAATTTTGATTGGGATTGCATTGAATCTGTAGATGAGTTTGGGTAGAATTGACATCTTAATGACATTTAGCCTTCCTATCCATGAACATGGAATATTTTTCCATCTTTTAAGGTCCCCTTCTATTTCTTTTAGTAGAGTTATGTAGTTTTCTTTGTATAGGTCTTTTACATCTTTGGTTAAGTTGATTCCTAGGTACTTGATTTTTTTAGTTGCTATTGAAAATGGTATCTTTTTCCTGAGTGTCTCTTCAGTTTGTTCATTTCTAGCATATAGAAACATTACGGACTTATGTGCATTAATCTTGTATCCCGCTACTTTGCTAAATTTGTTTATTAGCTCTAGTAGCTGTATCGTCGATTTCTCAGGGTTTTCTAGATATAAGATCATATCATCTGCAAACAATGACAGTTTTACTTCTTCTTTTCCAATTTGGATGTCTTTTATTTCTTTGTCTTGCCGGATTGCCCTGGCTAGCACTTCCAGCACAATGTTGAATAACAGTGGTGACAGTGGGCATCCGTGTCTTGTTCCTGATCTTAGAGGGAAGGCTTTCAGTCTCTCACCATTGAGTACTATGCTGGCTGTGGGTTTTTCATATATGCTCTTGATCATGTTGAGGAAGTTTCCCTCAATTCCTACCTTTTGAAGTGTTTTTATGAAAAACGGATGTTGGATTTTGTCAAATGCTTTTTCAGCATCTATTGAGATGATCAATTGATTTTTCCCTTTTGACTTGTTAATGTGTTGTAATACATTGATTGATTTTCTTATGTTGAACCATCCTTGCATGCCTGGAATAAACCCCACTTGGTCATGGTGTATGATTTTTTTAATGTGTCTTTGGATTCGATTTGCAAGTATTTTGTTGAGGATTTTTGCATCTATATTCATTAGGGAGATTGGCCGGTAGTTTTCTTTTTTTGTAGCATCTTTGCCTGGTTTTGGTATTAGATTGATGTTAGCTTCATAAAATGAGTTAGGTAGTGTTCCATTTTCTTCAATGTTTTGAAAGAGTTTGAGTAAGATTGGTGTCAGTTCTTTCTGGAAAGTTTGGTAGAATTCCCCTGTGAAGCCATCTGGCCCTGGGCATTTATTTGTGGGAAGATTTTTGATGACTGATTGGATCTCTTTGCTTGTGATGGGTTGGTTGAGGTCTTCTATTTCTTCTCTGGTCAGTCTATGTTGTTCATATGTTTCCAGGAAATTGTCCATTTCCTCTACATTATCCAGTTTGTTGCCATACAGTTGTTCATAGTATCCTCTTATAATTTTTTTAATTTCTTCAGGATCTGCAGTTATGTCACCTTTTTCATTCATTATTTTGTTTATATGGGTCTTCTCTCTTTCTGATTTTGTCCGTCTAGCTAGGGGCTTGTCAATCTTGTTGATCTTCTCAAAGAACCAACTTTTGGTGATATTTATCCTCTCTATTGTTTTTTGTTCTCTATGTCATTTATTTCTGCTTTAATCCTTGTTATTTCTTTTCTTGTACTTGGTTTAGGATTGGTTTGCTGTTCATTTTCTAGCTTCTTCAGTTGATCCATTAGTTCTTTGATTTTGGCTCTTTCTTCCTTTTTAATATATGCGTTTAGTGCTATAAATTTCCCCCTTAGCACTGCTTTTGCTGCATCCCATAGGTTTTGGTATGTTGTGTTCTCATTTTCATTCGTCTCTATATATTTAGCAATTTCTCTTGCTATTTCTTCTTTAACCCACTGATTGTTTAGGAGTGTGTTGTTTAACCTCCAGGTATTTGTGAATTTTCTAAGTCTCTGATGGTTATTGACTTCTAATTGTATTCCATTGTGGTCAGAGAATGTGCTTTGAATAATTTCAATCTTTTTAAATTTATTGAGGCTTGTTTTATGTCCCGGCATATGATCTATTCTGGAGAAAGTTCCATGAGCACTAGAAAAGTATGTGTATCCTGGTGATTTGGGATGTAATGTCCTGTATATGTCTGTTAAATCTAATTCATTTATCAGATTGTTTAGGTTTTCAATTTCTTTATTGGTCTTCTGTCTGGTTGATCTATCTATAGGAGAGAGTGATGTGTTGAAGTCTCCCACAATTATTGTGGAAACATCAATTGCTTCCTTTAGTTTTGCCAGTGTTTCTCTCATGTATTTTCTGGCACCTTGATTGGGTGCATAGACATTTACGATTGTTATTTCTTCTTGCTGAATTGCCCCTTTTATTAGTACGTAGTGGCCTTCTTTGTCTCTCAAAACATCCCTGCATTTGAAGTCTGTTTTATCTGAGATTAATATTGCTACACCTGCTTTCTTTTGGCTGTAGCTTGCATGAAATATTTTTTTCCATCCTTTCACTTTCAGTTTCTTTGTGTCCCTGTGTCTAAGATGAGTCTCTTGTATGCAACATATTGATGGTTCATTTTTTTTGATCCATTCTGCGAATCTATATCTTTTAATTGGGGAGTTTAATCCATTTACATTCAACGTTATAACCGTGAAGGCATTTCTTGAATCAGCCATCTTATCCTTTGGTTTATGTTTGTCATAATTTTTCCCCTCTGTCTATTAATATCCTTTATTGTACCCATACCGAATCTCTTTAGTACTGAACCTTTCTCCAAGTCTCTCTGTCCTTTCTTTGTTTCTCTGTCTGTAGGGCTCCCTTGAGTATCTCCAGTAGGGCAGGTCTCTTGTTAGCAAATTCTCTCAGCATTTGTTTGTCTGTGAAAAATTTAAGCTCTCCCTCAAATTTGAAGGAGAGCTTTGCTGGATAAAGTATTCTTGGCTGGAAATTTTTCTCACTCAGAATTTTAAATGTATCGTGCCACTGCTTTCTTGCCTCCATGGTGGCTGCTGAGTAGTCACTACTTAGTCTTATGCTGTTTCCTTTGTATGTGGTGAATTGCTTTTCTCTTGCTGCTTTCAGAACTTGCTCCTTCTCTTCTGTGTTTGATAGTGTGATCAGTATATGTCTTGGAGTGGGTTTATTTGGATTTATTGTATTTGGAGTTCGCTGAGCATTTATGATTTGTGTATTTACGTTGTTTAGAAGATTTGGGAAGTTTTCCCCAACAATTTCTTTGAATACTCTTCCTAGACCTTTACCCTTTTCTTCCCCTTCTGGGACACCAATGAGTCTTATATTTGGACGTTTCATATTATCTATCATATCCCTGAGGTCCATTTCGATTTTTTCAATTTTTTTCCCCATTCTTTCTTTTATGTTTTCATTTTCCATTCTGTCATCTTCGAGGTCACTGATTCGTTGTTCAACTTCCTCTAGTCTTGTACTATGAGTATCCAGAATCTTTTTAATTTGGTCAGCAGTTTCTTTAATTTCCATAAGATCATCCATTTTTTTATTTAGTCTTGCAATGTCTTCTTTATGCTCTTCTAGGGTCTTCTTGATTTCCTTTATCTCCCGTACTATGGTCTCATTGTTCATCTTTAGTTCTTTGAGTAGCTGCTCTAGGTGCTGTGTCTCTTCTGGTCTTTTGGTTTGGGTGCTTGGGCTTGGGTTATCCATATCGTCTGGTTTTTTCATATGCTTTATAATTTTCTGTTGTTTTTGGCCTCATGGCATTTGCTGAACTTGATAGGGTTCTTTTCGGATTTGTAGACCAATTGAAGTCCTTATCTCTAATTTATCAGATCTACAGCTTCGTGGAGTACACTTTCTCTAACTAACCAGCAGGTGGCGTCCACGAGCCACTTGTTCTCCACAAGCCAGTTGTCCCCCACTCAGCCTTTTTGGTGAGTGGGGGAATGAGTCTTGTGGGGTCCAATTGGTGTACCAAGCTTGCGTGTGTAGTTGGTGTTGCCTGCCCTGTATATGGGGCGTGTTTCTGGGCAGTCAGGGAGGGGGGGGTGGCTCTAACAATCAAATCTCCCTGGTGATCCTAGAGTTTTAAAGCTGCTGCAATAGTCTAATCCTTCAGTTCAGTCCTGCCACAGTTTGTCTCTGCCACTGACCCACAATCCTTGGTATTGGCGTATGGCTCCTGAGACTTGCAAGTGGGCCACTCTTCCAGGCCGTGCACCCCGGGTCCTCTGTTGAGGGATGACTGTGCTATGTCACAGGTGAGTGCCGTCCCCCCAGGGCAGTTCTGGGCTGCTGGGCTGTGTAGGGAGGCTCCC
This sequence comes from Choloepus didactylus, assembly GCF_015220235.1. Classification (NCBI taxonomy): domain Eukaryota; kingdom Metazoa; phylum Chordata; class Mammalia; order Pilosa; family Megalonychidae; genus Choloepus; species Choloepus didactylus. The sequence continues at coordinate 3,031,011 of NW_023637624.1, read as the reverse complement.
AGTCTGCTGAAATGATGGCTGAATGGGGCTTTGTTAATTCACACTGCTCCACCTTCCCAACTCTGGGACAATCAGCTGAGGTTGCAGGGAAGGCTAATGTCCACACCCAGTTTTGTGGTGTGTGCCTGTTATTTGAAGCACTTCTGTCACACTGGGTTGTGTGGGGCAGTTCTGGGCTATGGGGCTGGTGATGGGCAGGAGTGTTTCCTGTCCACCAGGATGATGGCTGTGGGTGGACACCCCCCTTTTCTTGGGAAGTTGTGGTGTTTAGTGAATTTTCTCAGCCACTGGATTATTGCGTTTTGTCTCAGAGCTCTCCTAGTTCTGCTCTTGACTTGACCTGCCCAAATAGTAAGTCTTTGAAGCTTTCTGTATTGGGCTTCTTAGAGTAATTGTTTTAGAAAAAGAAAGAAGGATTAAAAAAAAAAAACAAAAAAAAAATGGGCCCTCCTGGGAGATCTAATGGGTTATTGAAACGCTAAGAGCCAAAGCAACCAGGGCCATTAAGGAAAGGTCCACAGGGCAGAGAGATCAGCTTTTCTTTGGGATTTGCATATGCGCCTCAGGGCCCTTCCCCTTTCTATGTTCACCAGAACTCCAAAAATCCTCCGCTTTTATTTTGGAGTTTTTCGTGTTGTTTTTTTTCCATGCCTGTCTCCTCTCTGCTGGGCTGGCTGCTCTCAGATTCTCTGGTGTCTGGTCTCAGTCTATCTATGGTTGGAGTCTGTATCAGTAGAATGAGTTTCCGATAAGAGCAGCCACTGCAGTTCTCCCTTCTCCTTCCCGGAGCTGACAGCCCCTCCTCCCCCGGGACTGAGCCTGGCAGGGAGGGGCGCGGGTCCCCTGGCCGCAAAAACTTACAGATTTCGCTGATCTCAGCAGTTCCACATTTTCATGAGTGTTGTATGAAGTATGCCCAAAGTCAGATTGCTCTGTGGTGTCCAGTCCATGCAGTTCCTGGCTTTCTACCTACTTTCCTGGAGGAGTAACTAAAACATACAGCTCACCAGTCTGCCATCTTGCCCCGCCTCCTCTCATGGGCTGTTTTTAATGGTGTGGCTGGATGGTCAGGGACTTGGAAGGAACATTTTTGGAAAATGGGTGACAAGTCTGGGGAAGAGGTATGTGGATAGAACTTTCTGAGCAGGCAAAAAACATGAAGATATTTGTGTCCCACATGAATGCTCACCAGAGGGTGGCTTCAGCAGAGAAAAATTTTAATAATCAAGTGGATAAGATTACTTGTTTGGTGGATCCCAGTCAGCCTCTTTCTCCAGCCACTCCTGTCATTGCCCAATGGGCTCATGAACAAAGTAGTCATGGGGGTAAGGATGGGGGTTATGCAGGGGATCAGCAACATGGACTTCCATGCACCAAGGCTGACCTGTCTACAGCTACTGCTGAGTGCCGAATCTTCCAGCAGCAGACATCCACACTCAGTCCCTGATATGGCACTGTTCTCCAAGGTGGTCAGCCTGCTACCTGGTGGCAGGATGATTATATTGGACCACTTCCATCATGGAGGGGGCAGCAATTTGTTCTCACTGGAATAGATACATATGCCAGATATGGGTTTGCCTTCCCTGTATGCAATGCTTCTGCCAAAACTACCATCCAGGGACTTACAGAATGTCTGATCCACCATCATGGTATTCCACACAGCATTGCTTCTGACCAAGGAACCCACTTCACAGCAAATGAAGTGAGGGAATGGGCACATGTTCATGGAATTCTCTTTGCTTACCATGTCCCCCATCATCCAGAGGCAGCCTGGTTGATAGAACAGTGGAATGGCTTGTTGAAGGCTCAATTATGGCACCAACTAGGTGGCAATGCCTTGCAGAGCTATGGCATTGTTCTCCTGGAGGTTGTGTATGCTCTGAATCAGCATCCACCCTATAGTGCTGTTTCTCCCATAGCCAGGATTCATGGCTCCAGGAATCAAGGGGTAGAAACAGGAGTGGCACTACTCACTATCACTCCTAGTTTTCCACTAGGAAAATTTTTGCTTCCTGTCATGCAACCTTAAGCTCTGCTGCTTTACAAGTCTTAGATTCAAAAGGAGGAATGCTTCCACCAGAACACACAACAATAATTCCATTGAATTGGAAATTAAGACTGCCACCTGACCACTTTGGGCTTCTCATGCCTCTGAATTCACAGGCAAGGAAGGGGATTACTGTACTGGCTGGGGTGATTGATCCTGACTATCAAGAGGAAACAGCACTGCAACTACACAATGGAAGGAAAGAGTTTTCTAGAAGTACAGGAGATCCCCTAGGAATCTCTTAGTACTACCATGCCCTGTGATTAAAGCCAATGGAAAACTGCAACAACCCAATCCAGACAGGACTACTGATGGCCAAGAAACTTCAAGAATGAAGGTTCGGTCACCCAACCAGGCAAAGAACCATGGCCAGCTGAAGGGCTTGCTGCATGTAAAGGGAACATGGAATGGGTAGTGGAAGAAGGTAGTGATAAATATGAACTATGACTACGTGACCAGTTACAGAACTGAGGACTATGATGGCATGAATATTTCTTCCTTGTTTTGTTATGAGTATGTTTGTATTTCTCCATAAAGCAAATATCTTTGTTTTCTTCTCTATTGTATCCCCTTATCTTATGACATAAGCTGTATTGTTCATTTCACAGTATTTAAGTTATAGGAAATCAAGTTTAAGAGTCAATGTTACCAAACGACTTGCACCTTATTCTGGAGAGAGTTAGAGTTTCTTGTACACAGGACAGCTGAGTATTGTTAGGTGAAATATACATCTGTTATTGTGCTCTATTTAGAGCTGAAGTGTTGTTTAATGTGATGTATTTAACTGCCGATTTGAAAGGGGTGGACTGTGATTGTGAGGTTCATGTGTCATCTTAGCCAGGTGATGGTGTCCAAGTGTCTGGTCAAGCAAGCACTGGCCTAACCATTACTGCAAGGACATTTGTGGCTGGTTAATAAACCAGAAGCTTGGTTTATTAAATCATCAGTCAATTGAATGCACCTGTGACTGATTACATCAATGAAGGGCATGTCTTCCACAATGAGAGAATTCAATGAGCTGGATTTTATCCAATCAGTTGAAGACTTTTAAGGGAGAAAAAGAGAGAACCTTCATTTTTCTTTATCTAGCCAGTGAACCATTTCATGAGGAATTCATTAAACATGTTCATCAGTGTTGCCAGTTCACTGCCTGCCCTATGGAATTTAGACTCATGTATCCTGCCCTATAGAATTTGGACTCATTCATTCCCACAGTTGTGTGAGACATTTCTGTAAAATCTTATATTTACAGATATCTCTTGCTGGTTCTGTTTCCCCAGAGAACCCTAACTAATACAGGGTGTTTGTGGTTTTCTTTTTTACATCTATTTGTTATTTTTCTTCTTGGAATAATGAAAAAGGTCTAAAATTGAGTGTTATGACCATTGCACAACTAGGTGATGATACTGTGAGGCACTGATTGCATACTTTGGATGGATTATATGGTGTGTGAATATATCTCAACAAAATCTGCAGTTTAAAGAAAAGTTCCAGTTCAATAGTATTTGTGCCATGCTTTAAGGTGTTGAATTTGGCAGCCTTGGCTAATCATTTGTTCATATAGCTATAAAATGTAGTACTAAACGACAGTAACTGAGGAAAGTTACCCAGGCCAAGGACTTGGAGATCAATAGCAATGACTATGCTGCATTGTTGGCATGAAAGTCTAGTTGAGAGACAGCATGACCTCTGGAACCGCTCTGCCTAGGTTTGAATCCAGCCTTCCTCACTTATAAACAATTATTTAATCTATCTCTGTCTTAGTTTTCTCAATTCTAAAATAGGAATGATAATAATAGGGTTCATAGGGTTTTTGAGGTTTAAATTAGGTAATCATGCAAAACACTAAATATATGGAACATAGTAAGTGCTCAAAAATCTAAGCTACTGTGATGCAGACAAAATAATTATATGTCTCACTGCTTGCTTATAGAGCAATGAAAACATATAGTAAACATGAATGCAGATGGACAACATCCCTGGTATTGATTCTCAGGCTTCTCCGCCAGGTGGATTAATTCATTCATTTAACAAACTTTTTTGAATACTTGCTAATTAAGTACCAGGTTAAACATTAGGGACTGAGGATCCACAAGTGAACAATACAGATGTGGAAGGTAATTTTACATCAGAGGAAAAAGCCAGGTCACATTTAGATATTCTCCCACTCAGTTCAGGTTGTGTTGAAAGGTCTCTTGAGTGGCCCATATTTTCTCCAAATACTGGCTAACTGCTGGAGTGGCAGTGGTGCTGAGTGATAGAGAAAGTAGTAGGGTCATACACCACAATTGGAGGAAAAGAGAGAGTTCTGAGTATGGCAGGGCTATGAGTTAGTAAGTGAATTGCTTGTGGTAGAGTAGGTGGACCAGAAGAATTGGCTACATTGAACATACCACACAGGGCATGAATCAAGGTGACCAGGTGGTCAATGGGAGCCTACGTCTCACAGGTAGAGGCACTTGGAAAACTGAGCATGAGACAGAAGTGAGAAAGAGAGATCAGGATGGAACAGTCAAGAACACCTATTACAGTGACAGCTTTCCCCTCACTCCTAACCACATTTGTGTGGAAGACCAAGATACACTTAAAGGGCTAAAATTAAAGTGACATGAATAGTTAGAGTAGACCCACAGCACACTTTGGGGAAAAAAATAAGCGTGAATCAAGAAAAATAAAACATAGACACATGGACTAGCCTCAGTGGAGCTCAACCTAGTCAGACATGACACAAAACAATTCACCTAAATGCAATTCAGTCTATGCTGGAAGGACAGGCACGATTGTAAGACAGCCCAGAGGAAGGAAGGGCTGACTGTTGACATCTGAGCTGGAGCTTGAAAGATTTATAGGAGACCCACTGTGGTAGTAATCTGTGGAAACAGGTCTCAAAATGAAGTAAGCCAAGGCTTTATAAAACATCTTTCATTTCCAATGAAAATAAAGCCCACCTAAGGATTTTTTTTTCCTGCGTATTCAACTACTCAAATCCCAGGATTATTTCTTGTGGGATGGCCACCAGGAGACAGCACTGAGTTAAAAATTGTGCATCCTGGAGACACTGAATCCCTTTGCCTGTGGCTCTGTCATAAATCAGGATGCTCTTAACATAACACAGGGGATATGCTCAGCTCTCTAGGATATTCACAAAGTCTGAAAGATTAGGTAGGGTGTAACTGCACCCAAATTAGGGTTGCAGAGGGCTATGATTGAACTCAAGACATTGACATCTATCCCACAGTCCCTGGACTGGGAGACCCCACAGAGCCCACTAGGTACAGGTGGAAACTTAAAGCAGGATAACAGATCAAATGAGCCTGTTAGTTAAGGTCTTTGGGTTTTGGAAACAATAGGGAGCTATGGAGGAAACACCATTGGAGAAAACAGTATCCTAGGGCAGCACTATCACAGGGGCACTCACTATGCTTAGGATTTCTGTGATACAGCAAGTAGGGGTGACTTTCTCAGTCACCTAAAGTCATAGGATCATAAAACTTGAGATCTGGGCAGGGCCTCAGGTATCAGAGACCAGTCTTTCTGTAGTAGCTACTGTGATACACCATCCAATTCTCCTTTATGTGTAAAGGACCTATTCCCTAGCTGCTGGAAATGTTGCCAGAAGAGACAGCTTTCTAGGAGTTGACCTTCACTGAGGAGAGCTGCCTTGCTCAAGGTTATGTCCCATTTCCAAGGCTACATGTATTCAGTGACTGCCTTATAGAGGTAATGAAAGCCGTACCCCATGGCTCCAATTCAGGAAAATACCAGAGGGCCACCCCAATTGAAGTGTTTCCTAAGGAGCTATCTGGAGTCTTTGCTGATGCTGCATCAAACTTCAGCTTCTCTCTATGCTCAGTCCTGTGTCTCCTTTTGTATAGGTGTCAATTCCAAGAGCATACCCAATAAACCTTTTGTTCACTAAGCTCTAACTCAGAGTCTGCTTCTCTGGGGAGCCCAATACCTCCTTTGTTTTCTTTTGGGAAAACTGGAGTGAGGGTCATATTTTAAGAGAGAAGTGATAACATTCAGTGGCTAAAGACTTCAAGTCTAAGGAGTGTAGTACTCAAAGACATGCTGAATAGGAAGTGTTCAGGTCCCCAAGGGCAAGAACTGATCTGTCTTCCTCCTCTTTTATATGCCTAGTGCCTCCATATAGTAGGCACTCAATGGATATGTGTTTGACAATTGAATGAACATTTGCCCTTAGATTTCAGATATAATCAGAGATTCCCTTAGACCCCTCCCATCAGAACCAATTGAGGTAGGTTATACTTCTCAATGTCCCTGACCTGGTATTTTCTTCTTGTCCTCAGAGGAAATTTTCCAGGAAGCTCTGGAGCAGCATGGTCCTATGTCAGTCTTTGGGCGCATAGACTGTATTTACTTCATAAGATTGGCAAATTCTCTTCATGTACCTTGGCTGGAAGAATACAAATATTAAACAAACCATGTCTTGTTGAAGCTCTGGATCAAAACCAGGAGAAATTAGTTCTGATTATATCCTAGGCAGTGCAGAGAGAACTCCTCTGACATTAACTGAAATTGGCCTTGCTAGCCCACTGTCTCCTTAAAAGTGTTGCTGTGAGGATTCAATGATTTCATATACATAACATGCAGTGGAAAGTGCCTAGCATATAGTAAGAACTATATAAGGCATATCTATTATTTACATGTAGAATCTCATCTTAACATATTGTTAGGTTTAGGTCCTGAGCCCTAACCCCACCCCCACCCTTAGGAATTTTGTGATAGAGTCACCACCCCCATCCCACTGTCGGAATCCTGTGGGTCTGCAATAAGCCACTGCCCCCACCCTTAGGAATGCTGAACTTAAAATTTTAAACTTTCCTTCTTTCAAGCCCCCACTTTCAAATCAGCCAATGGAAACCTGTCAGCTACCCCCTTCCCAAAAGTAGCTACTGAGAAAAGCACGCATGTTAATTACTAGCAAAAGCCTTAAAGAAAAACAAAAGAACCCTTGAGCCCCATCCACTTTGCAAACCAGGAAGCCACTTAGACTGACTGTTCTCAGGCCCCTCCCAGTCAAACTTCCAAAGCCAATCAAATCCATGGCTCCAGCTCCCCAATCTCCTGGGGCTCAACACAGACAACTGAAAGTGCCCTAGTGCCAAAAAGGCTCCAGTCACCACCATCGCACTGACAGAACCACAGGTAATGCTGTCAGTCACAGGTAAAAACATTTCATTCCTTTACTCTCCAAGCCACTGACTCACTCCTCAGTCTCTGTTATGGGAATAGACGGTAAAATCTCTAGGCCCCTGCAAACCTCTCCACCACCTTATACCCTCTATAGTATACCATTTTCTCACTCCTTCTTAATAATCCCAAAATGTCCTACTCCTATTCTGGAAATTCTTGTTAAAAATTATGTATTTCTGTTTTAATAATGCATTAAATAAAGTGTTTTAAGTATTTATCATTGTTCTAAAATGTTTAATTTTAATGGTAATAGTATGTTATAAAGTAATTGCTTAAGAACAGTTTCCAAGACGGTTTTAATAACTTAGATGTAAAGGGTATGAGAGATGTTTTTATTGAAAGAAAAAGGAAAGTAGTTTATTTTTTAAAATTTGGGATAAAACCTAAAAATGGATACAGAATGTTGCAGAAAATTTTCAAAAAGAGACATTTATTTCTGTGGTCAAAGTTAGAGAATGGTAAAAACTAGCAATATCACTGCTTAATAATAAAACCTCACAACTTAAAAAGTAGTTTTGCAAAACAGAATGGCATTTAAATTTTCTAACTGCCACCCAAGGCAGTACTTGTGCTCTAATTAATATTTGATGTTGTGTGCCTGTGCCCAATAATTCACAAAATGAAACCCATGCTCTTAATCATGCAAAATCACATACAATATTAATCATTTATCTGATATTCCTTTGTTTAAATAGTGACACTCACTAACTTGGCTATAGTGCTACTTATTAATAGAATTGCTGTCCATATGTACTAGTTACTTGTACTCTGTTGTTTATTATATTGTTGCTGTTAATTATAAATGCAAAATCTGTCCTTTAGTCAATGCAAACTGTTGTGCATGGGGTAAATTGTAGCAGCCCCTGGCCTGAGCAAAACAGGACTGCAGACTGTAGTGCACAGCAGTCTGCATGACCTAGGCAGCTAATGCTTAACCTATCATCATTGTAAGCCAGTAAAGAGATAATAGTAAATTAACCTTAAAATGTAACTTTAAAATGTAAAACAGAAAGTAAGCAAGAACTGAAAATTTCTTGGTCTCACAAAAGAGAAAGATGTAGATGTACCACAGACATCCTGCTGTGAAATGTTAATCTAGTTCACCTGCTTCCTAGCTCCCAAATGTTATCACTCTTGAGGTTATCTACAAAGCCCCATCCTATAATTCTCTCCTTCCTGCATCACCCCCATGTCATAGAACCCTGTTCCCACATCTATGCTCTCCCACCTTAGGAATGTATTTGTCTTAAATCCTTTGTGCCAGTTTGAATGCACTGTGTCCTCCAAAAGGTCATTATCTTTGATGCAATCTTGTGTGGGCAGATGTGTTAGTGTTGATTAGATTGTAATTCTTTGGTGGAGTGTTTCCAAGGAGATGTGACCAACCCAACTGTAGGTGATAATTCTGATTAGATAATTTCCATGGAGGTGTGGCCCTTCCCATTCAGCATGGGCCTTGATAAGTTTACTGGAGCACCATATAAGCTCAGACAGAAGGGGCAAGCTTGCTACAGCCAAGAACACTTCAAAAAAAAAAAAAACACAGGAGCTGGGAGAGGAGCTGCAACTTACAGAGACATTTTGGAGATGGCCTTTGAAAGCAGACTTTTGCTCTGGAGAAGCTAAGAGAGGCAAACACCCCAAGAGCAACTAAGAGTGTCATTTTTGAGGAGCTGCAGCCTAAAGAGGAACATCCTGGAAGAAAGCCCTTTTGAAACCAGAACTCTGGAGCAGATGCCAGTCACATGCCTTCCCAGCTAACAGAGGTTTTCTGGAAAACATTGGTCATCCTCCAGTGAAGTACCCAACTGTTGATGGATTACCTTCAATGCTTTATGGCCTTAAGACTGTAACTGTGTAACCAAATAAACCTCCTTTTATAAAAGCCAATCCAATTTCTGGTATTTTGCATAATGGCACCATTAGCTAACTGGAAAAGATTTTGGTACCAGAAAAGTGGGGTGCTGCTGAGTTTGCAAACACCAAACATGTTGGAGTGGCTTTTTAAATGGATAAGGGGCAGATTCTGAAGAATTATGAGGAGCTTGATAGAAAAGGCCTAAACTGCTTTGAATAGACTGTTGTGGAAATAAGGACTCTAAAGATACTTTTGATGAGGCTTGAGCAGAAATGATGAATGTGTTGTTGCAAACTGGGAGAAAGGTGATCCTTGTTATAAAGTGGCACAGAATTTGGCAAAATTGAGTCCTGGTGTTGGATGGAAGAATTTGAGAGTGATGAGCTGGGATACTTGGCTGATGAGATTTTGAAACTAAAAGTTGTGGATATAGCATGGCTTCTCCTTGCAGCTTATAGTAAAATGTGAGCACAGAGAGAGAAACTTAGAACTGAACTCTTGGGTTCAAAGAAACAAGAAACTGATGGTTTGGAAAATTCTGGGCTTCCAGGGGGTGGAACCCCAGAAGCTGCAGCCCAACTTGAGGATGTAGCCAAACATGGAACCCAGCCACCATTTCAGTACAAGCCAGGATTGGAGATGGAGTTATCCAGAAAGGATTTGTGGAAAGTCCTATTGTCTGATGGCTTTGATACCTGTGTGCTTCATGCAAAGCCAACGGAATTTTTGCAAGATCTTTATAGAAGGAGCTGCTGCCAGTCTGGACTTGAGGAGACAGGCAAGAAACCAATTGAAGGAAAAATTTCTTCAAAGACAGAGCCATGGAGGTTGAGGTCTGGAGTCAAGAGATCTTGGGCTGGGAGAGTGGAGCAGCCCACATGTATGGAAAGGGTGGGTTTGCCCTGGAGGCCAAGGGTGGGCCTTCCACCTCTATGTTCAAGAAGAGTGCTCTCACCCCAGGCCTCAGAGAGGGTGGAGCACATTCCCAGGGAATTGGGGAGAGCCTGGCCACCACCACACTGTTCTGAAGGGGTTGAGCATGTGCCTCAGAGATGGAAGAGAATCCAGGTGCTGCCCTTATGTTTGAGGAGGGTGGGGCCGAGAAGGTGGTCTCCCCAATGTGTGGGTATGTTGGAGCACTCACCTAAGTGTTTGGAGAGGAAAGAGCTGCCGAAAAGGCCCTTAGGAAGTGTGGGAAAGCTGCTCTCTCAAGCTCCAAAGATAAAACATCATTCTATAAATGACTCTCAGACTTTGAAATATAATGGAGGTTGCCCTGCAGGTTTTAGGAATTGTTTTGGTCCCTTAAAACCTGCTTTCCTTTCAGATTTTCCTTATGGCAATGGGAATGTTTATCCTATGATTGTCCCTCCTTTGTATATTGGAAGCAGATAACTTGTAAGTTTCACAGGTCCACAGTTAGAGGGGAATTTTGCTTAAGGACAGACCACTTAACTGATTTTGATGGGATCTTGTGCTTACCTATTGTTACTGAAATGATTTAAGTTTTTGTGATATTGTGATGGGATGAATGTATATTGTATATGGAAAGATCATGTCATTTTGAGGTCCAGGGGCTGGAATGAGCCAGTTTGAATGTATTATGTCCCCCCAAATGCCATTATCTTTGATGCAATCTTGTATGGGTAGGTGTATTAGGGTTGATTAGATTGTTATTCTTTGATGGAGTGTTTCCAAGGAGATGTGACCAACCCAACTGTAGGTAATAACTCTGATCAGATAATTTCCTTGGAGGTGTGGCTCTGCCCATTCAGCATGGGCCTTGATTAGTTTACTGGTGCAGTATACAAGCTCAGACAGAAGGAGCGAGCATGCTACAGTCAAGAGGGACACTTTGAAAAACACAGGAGCTGAGAGAGGAGCTGCAACTTACAGAGACATTTTGGAGATGGCCCTTGGAAGCAGACTTTTGCTCTGGAGAAGCTAAGAGTGGAAAAACACCCTAGGAGCAACTAAGAATGTCATTTTTGAGGAGCTGCAGCCTAGAGAGGAACATCCTAGGAGAAAGCATTTTTGAAACCAGAGCTCTGGAGCAGATGCCAGCCACATGGCTTCCCAGCTAACAGAGGTTTTTGGGACACCATTGGCCATCCTCCAGTGAAGGTAACCAATTGTTGATGCATTACCTTGGACACTTTAGGGCCTTAAGGCCATAACTGTGTAACCAAATAAACCCCCTTTTATGAAAGCCAATCCATTTCTGGTATTTTGCATAATGGCAGCATTAGCTAACCGGAACACCCTTATAACCTTCTCAACATGACTTCTCACCCTCTGTACAAAACATCACCACATTGCTCCAACACCATATGCAAATTAAAAGAAAAAGGGTAGTAGTCTAAATAATTCTGTATGTCCAACCTTTTATAATCCTCCATCAGGACAGGACTGTAAAGTATAATGTCTTAAAAGTAGCATGGAAACTTGTAAAGTATGTTGTCTTAAAGGTAAAATAGGAAATAAACCCTTTTATCTCAGGAAAAAGGCTCAGGAATAAAAATCCCCTAAAAATATCCTCTGAGCCCACCACACCTATAACAAATGGGGATTTGGGAACTAAAAGGATTCATGTCCCTTTTTCTAGACAGACCTAGCACAGTGTAAAAGACAATTGGAGGAGAACCTAATATGGCAGCTAGGAGAGACAGGGCAAAAACAAACAAACAAACAAACAAACAAACAAACAAAAAAACACCTCCATGAAAAATACTAGATAAAAGCCAGAAAGTGACCCAGAACACCAGTTCTAGTGATGCACCAGCTGCACAAGTTCTGCTAAATCCACAGGGACCATGTACTTGGTGAAAACAGGAGTCTGCAATCTGAAAAGAGTAAGTAAGCCTGCTGAATATCTGGCAGCAACACTGCAATGTGGGGAAATCATGGGTTGGCATTTGGAGGTGGACTAGTTCTTTTTTAAAAAAACCAAAAGCAGCTGCAGATACAGCAGCAAGAACTGCACAGTGAAGCATGGCAGGAATGGGCTGTGCGAATGCCTCAATATCTGGCATGGAAGATAGACTTTCACACACCTGCTGCTATTTGTGTCAAAGCAAGGAAGGTAGAGGTGAGCCAAAAAGGGAAGATAACCACACCCCTTGCAGCCGTCTTCCTGGTGAGCTGGGAATGCTCCTGGCCAACACTGGCACGACAGCCAAGAGTCATGCCAAAAAACCCAGTGTGACAGGAAATGTTTCCAGCAAAATGTACCCATGCCACAATGTTGGGCATGGACAATAGCCTTTTGTGCACTCACAGCTAATTGTCCCAGAGCTGGGAAGGCAGAGCAGTGCAAAAAGAGGGAAATTAACATGCCCCATACAGCTACCCTTACAGCAAGCTGGGCACACACCTATAAGGCCCAGCAGCCCAGAACTTCCTGAGGGACAATGAACACTTGTGATATAGCACAACCATCCCTCAGCAGAGGTCCTAGAAGGGCATGGCTTGGAAAAGGGACCCACTCAGAAATTCCAGGAACCATACACCAATACCAAGGACTTGTGGGTCAGTGGCAGAGACAATCTGTGATGAAACTGAAATGAAGGTTTAGACTCTTGCAACAGCCTTAAATTACCAGGAACACCTGGGAGGTTTGAGTATTAAAGCTGCCCTCCCTCCCTAACCACTCAGACACATGTCCCACATTCACAGCAGAGAGCACCAACAACACACCCAAACTTGGTGCACCAATTAGACCCCACAAGAATCAGACCCACACACACCACAAAGACGAAGTTGGGGAGAACTGACTTGAGGGGAATAGGTGACTCATGGTCACCATCTGCGGGTTAGTTAGAGAAAGTGTACGCCACCAAGCTGTAGATCTGACAAATCAGAGATTAGTCTTTGAATAATCCTACATATCCTAAAAGAACCCTATCAAGTAAAGCAAATGCCAAGAGGCCAAAAACAACGGAAAATTTTAAAGCATATGAAAAAACCAGACGATATGGATAACCCAAACCCAAACACCCAAATCCAAAGATCAGAGGAGACACAGGACTTGGAGCAATTAATCAAATAACCAGAGATAAACAATGAGACCTTGGCACAGAATATAAAGGATAGAATATAAAGGACATGAAGAAGACCCTAGAAGAGCATAAGGAAGAAATTGCAAGAGTAAATAAAAAAATAGATGAACTTATGGAAATAAAAGAAACTCTTGACCAACTTAAAAAGATTCTGGATACTCACAGTACAAGACTAGAGGAAGATGAACAACAAATCAGTGCTCTCAAGGACCACAGAATGGAAAATGAAAGAATAAAAGAAAGAATGGGGAAGAAAGTTGAAAAAAATAGAAGTGAACCTCAGGAAGATGATAGATAAAAGAAAACATCCAAATATAAGACTCTTTGGTGTCCCAGAAGGGGAAGAGAAGGGTAAAGGTCTAGAAAGAATATTCAAAGAAATTGTTGGGGAAAACTTCCCCAACCTTCTACACAATATAAATACACAAATCATAAATGCCCAGCGAACTCCAAATAGAATAAATCCAAATAAACACACTCCAAGACATATTCTTATCAGACTGTCAAATACTGGGGAGAAGGAGCAAGTTCTGAAAGCAGCAAAAGAAAAGCAGTTCACCACATACAAAGGAAACAACTTAAGACTAAGTAGTGACTACTCAGCAGCCACCATGGAGGTGAGAAGGCAGTGGCATGACATATTTAAAATTCTGAGAGAGAAAAATTTCCAACCAAGAATTCTTTATCAAGGCTCTCCTTCAAATTTGAGGGAGAGCTTAAATTTTTCACAAACAAATGCTGAGAGATTTTGCTAATAAAAGACCTGCCCTACTTGAGATACTAAAGGGAGTCCTACTGACAGAGAAACAAAGAAAGGAGATAGAGATATAGAGAAAGATTCAGCACTAAAGAGATTCAGTATTGGTTCATTAAAGGATAATAAGAGAGAGGGAAAAAATATATCTGACAAACATAAACCAATGGATAGGATGGCTGATTCAAGAAATGCCTTCACAGTAATAACATTGAATGTAAATGGATTAAACTCCCCAACTAATAGATATAGATTGGTAGAATGGATAAAAAAATATGAACCATCAATATTTTGCATACAAGAGACTCATCGTAGACACAGGGACACAAAGAAATTGAAAGTGAAAGGATGGAAACATATTTCATGCAAAAAGTGAAAAGAAAGCAGGAGTAGCAATATTAATCTCAGATAAAATAGACTTTAAATGCAAGGATGTTATGAGAGACAAAGAAGGCCACTACATACTAATAAAAGGGGCAATTCAACAAGAAGAAATAACAATCATAAATGTTTATTCACCCAATCAAGGTGCCACAAAATACATGAGACAAACACTGGCAAAACTAAAGAAAACCATGGATGGCTCCACAATAATTGTGGGAGACTTCAACACATCATTCTCTCCTACAGATAGATCAACCAGACAGAAGACCAATAAGAAAATTGAAAACCTAAACAATCTGATAAATGAATTGGATTTAACAGACATATATAGAACATTACATCCCATATCACCAGGATACACATTCTTCTCTAGTGACCATGGAACTTTCTCCAGAATAGATCATATGCTGGGACATAAAACAAGCCTCAATAAATTAAAAAAAAATGAAATTATTCAAAGCACATTTTCTTTCCACAATGGAATACAATCAGAAGTCAATAACCATCAGAGACTTAGAAAATTCACAAACACCTGGAGGTAAAACAACACACTCCTAAAATAAATGGTTTATAATGTAGAATATAGGCGAACGATGTTGTGAAACATATGACAACATGGATGAACTTTGAAGACATATTGCTGAGTGAAATAAGCCAGGCACAAAAAGAGAAATATTATATGCTACCACTAATGTGAACAATGAAAAATGTAAAATAAATGGCTTATAAGGTAGAATGTAGGAAAACTAGTGATAGAGAGCAATTAATGGAGGGGGAATAATAATCCAGTAAGAACTGATATGCTATCGTGGGTAAATTTAATGTTCAGGAAATGCCCAGAAATGACTATGGTTTGTTAATTTCTGATGGGTATGGTAGGAACAAGTTGACAGAAATGTTGCTATATTAGGTTATTTTCTTGGGGTAGAGTAGGAACATGTTGGAAGTAAAGTGATTATTTTAGGTTAGTCATCTTTTTCTTACTCCTGTGTTATGGTTTGTTTGAAATGTTTTTTTATTGCATATCTTAAAAATTTTTTTTGATCTAGTTAATTTAAAAAAAAAAAACAATGGAAAAAATATGCAGAGCCCCCTTCAGGAGCTGGTGGAGAATGCAGGGGCATTGGGCTTTCCCACCTCAACGGTTGCTGATGTGCTCACAGACACAGTGGACTGGTGGTTTGATGGGCTAAGCCCTCTACCACAGGGCTTGCCCTTAACAAGACTGTTGCTGCAAAGGAGAGGCCAGGCCTCCCTATAATTGTGCCTAAGAGCCTCCTCCCGAATGCCTCTTTGTTGCTCAGATGTGGCCCTGTCTCTCTAGCTAAGCCAACTTGAAAGGTGAAATCACTGCCCTCCCCCTATGTGGGATCAGACACCCAGGGGAGTGAATGTCCCTGGCAACGTGGAATATGACTCCCAGGGAGGAATGTAGAC